>NW_016107336.1:3797518-3869295 GCF_001604975.1 Cebus imitator
TGTCACCCAGGCTGGAGTGCAGTAAAGCAGTGCAGTCTCTGCTCACTGCAACCTCCACCTCCCGGGCTCAAGTGATCCTCCCACCTCAGCCTCCTGAGTAGCTGGGACTACAGGCATGGGCCACTATGCCCAGCTAATTTTTGTGTCTTTTGCAGAGATGGAGTTTTGCCATGTTGCCCAGGCTGCTATTGAACTCCTGGGCCTTGGCCTCCCAAAATGCTGAGATTACACCACACCCAGCCTCTTTTTACTTTTCTTAATGTGGCTACTATAAAGTTTAATATCACGTGTGGAAGCGTTGTGCATTTCATTTCTAATGAACAACACTGGTACAGATACTGGGGCTGAGGAGGCACAGGAATTGGTTCTAAGTACCCACAGTTTGAGACCTTAGACTCCCAGCATGGCGCTCTGCAGTGATGTAGTAAAATAACTTGCTTTTCTACCTTCCCCGTGTTTCCCCCTTGCACTGTGTAGCACAGACCTTATCGTGGTTTGTAATAATGATCACTGAGGGTAGACTGTCGGTGAATGCGTGATCTCACTGGTAGATCTGTTACAGGCCTGCAAAACAAAAATTTATTAGGCTTATCTGTGACTCAGTCTTCTCAGGGGAGCTCCAGTTCCTTGTCACCCTGGGAGGCTGATGGGAAACCTATGCTCTGTTTTCAAAAGCACGAGCGCAAGCATCTAAAGTTACAGCTGGTTTTGCTGCTTGTGGCTAAATGGTTTGGGGCTGATACCTTCTAGTGACAGATGGCTCTGGACATTGATAATGAAAATTATATAATTTGTTGCTTAACTAAAAAAAAAACACATCAAGGGCACTAAAAGGAAATGGTTTTGTTTTTTTTTTTAACTTCCTAATATATTTAGTACCATGTGATGCTCTGAAAAGAAGTAAGATGATTTTTCACCATCATTATTTATTTTGCAAGCAAGACCTAGATAAGTTTTCATCAATGCAGTGCTGACCAAGATTGAATGTAAGGCAAGGGCCTATTCAGTCTCATAATTGATGGTCTTAGTCATCTAAAGAACATAGCTCTTTTTACATGGAAAAAAAACAGACAATATTTTAAGGCCTAGAATGAATGAGTTGAACTTTGTTTGGTATTGGCCAGGAGCATTTGGAAATCTATTAAAAGCCTTTCATTAACAACTTGGCATTTTGTTTCCTCAAAAGAAATACATTTTCCAAATTAAAATCAAAGCCAGAAGCCACCATTGTTTGAACTGAAGGTAGTGGCAGCTGATGGGTTTTACATGTTAAGCTGAGGGTGTCTTTGAAATAAGATCATGGGCAACAACAGGCTGCAAAAATAAACATCAAATTTTGATGGAAGGAGTGAGCAAAGTTCTTTGTTCTAACTTCATGACATTAAAATACGTGGCTATAAGCTGTCTTAGTTACTTTATTTTTCTTGAGTCAATATTGGCCAAAAGAAGCTGATCCGAATGAGGGTCAGAGTTTAAGAAAATTATTTTATGAGGAATTTACCAAGTTTACCCCCAAAGAGGGAGAGTTGGAGAAAAATGCACTGGCAAACTTTGCTTTTTGACACAGATAACTAGAGTTCACCAAGGAGATGGCCTGTGTCAGGATTTCAGTGATGGTTGTCAGGCAGTTTGATATTTGCAGAACCGTCTCTGTCAGGCCTCTCCAAAGTTTAACTGCTGGGAGACCTGGGAAGCTCTCAAGACTGGTGACTGAAGATACTGATTTGCTTTGTGTCTGAGCCACAGACATAAAACGATGGCTACTGCCACAGATGCTTTCTGGCACAGCAGAATAATAGCACTCAGACTTAAACTGTGAATTACAAACAATCCCTTTTTAAGTACAAAATGAATGCACAGAATGGAAGACCCTGTCAGCTAGAATACAAGTAAATCAAGCAGAAGAAGACAGATTTTTCACTCATACCACTACAGCCAAATTTTTATTCTGCTAACTGCACTATCATGAGAGAACGTTTCTTCTTTGTCAGATATTAACAATTGTGCCTAGCGTTCCGATAGTGGAACAATTGTGCCTAGTGTTCCATCATCAGAACGCTAAGCATGTGGTTGTCATTTATATCCTACTGCTCAAGGTCATCGCCAAGGTCTAATTGCAAAAATTCAAAAAATTGCAACCTCAGGCATAAACGGGTTAAGAAAATTGATACATCGTAATTATTACAAATATATGAGGCACTGGATGTGTTTCCTCTGAAAGCCAATCAAATCACAGGATCTGCTTCCTAATTTCCCACACCTATTCCAGTTTAAAAGTTTAAAAGTTATAGCTTCAATACCAGGAGTAAGAACACGTGACCCCTTCACTCCCAGGGCTAGCTTTTCCGGCTGTCAATTTCATAATTATATTGCTCCGCCCCTTGGCTTAGCACTTCCTTTTCCCTCACTACCTTCTCTCCCCAACCCCCAGCAATGAATCATCATGACTTTAAAGAGACTTAGATGACCCAGTGTGAACTTTGCTGGCATCCTGTACATTCTTATGCCAAAAAAGGGGAGTTGCTCTATGACAGAAACTAGCCAGACCCTGATGCAGATCTTGGAGGCAACAAGCTTGGGTGCTTATCTGGGAAGATCAGTGAGGAGTTAATTTTCCTAGATCACGATGGTGATTCAGAATTGCATATCTTAGTTCATGATCTGGTTTTTAAGAACCCAGTTCGACCCTTTGTGCAGAAAGGAATATATCAGAGTGAAAAATGTTGGCAGATCTCCTTATGCAATCAGGGCAAAGGAATTTATACCAAATTCAGCCCTTTGATTTCTCCAGATCTGGCTGAGGGTGGGGTTTCCATATTTGTGCTTTGGCAAATGTGTCCAATAATTAACTCCTCTTGATATATGCCCCTAGTGTTCTTCCAGGTTATCTTGTGCTTATTTGTGCATTTATTAAAGCCAGAAACATTTTTGCCCCTTCATTTTTTAAATACTGTGTCTGAGTAATACTGCTTAAATAGACAAGAGCCTTGCCTTTAAAGACTGTACTCCCTACCTAAAGAGTTATAGGGGGTATCATTAAATAACATTATGTGTGTGCATATACTTTCTATATAGAAAGCCCTTTCTTCTCCTCCCTCCTTTTTTTTTTTTTGCATGGAGATTTTATCTTCATGCTTTTGAGATCCGGCTCAAGCATCAACACTTCTGTGAAGTCTTTCTTGATTAACACAGGAGTCTGCGGCTCTGCCCAATGTGTGAGTCAGAGAAGTGCTATTTTCTTATTCTTTTTATTTATACAATATTTTTTTAAACCTCTAACCGAAAAAAACAGGGCCATAAGCACAGATGGAGAGAGTATCCAAAGTGGAAGCTTCTCTTATTTGAATACTTCCTGCTACTCCCAAACCCATTTGACCTCCCTCACAGTTTCAGCGAGCAACTGCGCTTCCTTTGTTTATTGCTCCAATTATGTGAGTCCCCTCCACTGATCAGCTCTTCATGCAGCTTTCTACTGCCCTCTGTTATGAGTTGAATTGTGGCCCCCAAAATATATATCGAAGTCCTAACCCCAGTAACTATGAGTGTGGTCTTATTTGGAAGTAGGATTTTTGCAGATTTAATTAGTTAGGATGAGGTTTTACTGTTTTAGGGTGGACCCTAAATCCAATACAACTGTTGTCCTCATAAGGAGGGAAGTCATAGAAACAGAGGGGATACGGGGTAGATGACCACGTGAAGACAAGGCAGAGATTGGAGATGGGCTGACACAAGCCGAGGCACGCCAGGCATTGCTAGCAACCACCAGAAGGCAGAAGAGGCAAGGGAGGCTCCTCTCCTAGAGCCTTTAGAGAAAGGATGGCCCTATCGACACCTTGATTTCAGACTTCTTACTATTTGTTTCTTATTTTTTTGAGACAGGGTTTCACTCTTGTTGCCCAGGCTGGAGCGCGATGATGCGGTCTTGGCTCACCACAACCTCCACCTTCCAGGTTCAAGCGATTCTCCTGCCTCAGCCTCCTGAGTCGCTGGGATTTCAGGCGCGCACCACCATGCCCAGCTTATTTTGTATTTTTTGTAGAGACAGGAGTTTCTCCATGTTGGTCAGGCTGGTCTCGAAATCCCGACCTCAGGTGATCTGCCCACCTTGGCCTCCCAAAGTGCTGGAATTAACAGGCGTGAGTCACTGCGCTTGGCCGATTTCAGTCTTCTAACTTCCAGAACTGGGAGAGGATAGATACTTGCTGTTTTAAGCCACCCAGTTTGTTGTACTTGGTTACAGCAGCCCTAGGAGATGAATGCACGCTCCTGGTGATATCCATGTGCCAGGTCTGCTGCATTCTCCTTTCTTCTCTTTATTTACATAGGTGGCCCTTTCTGCGTCAGATACTCCTAGGTAATCTGTTCCGGATGTACTATTGGTCTTGCACCTATGACAATCCCAGTAAACAAAAGAAAAGGTCTAATGGAATAGAAAAATTTATAGAATTCTAGAACCACCTCCCCATCATCCTGGAAAAACATCCGGCTTCCAGCCCCAGGCCTCAGAGAGCACAAGTACATGACACTCCTGCACAGGGCCTCAGCTGGTGTCCACATCCTCCTCCGCCCTCCTTAGCTCCCTCTGCTGGGAGCCCAATGCACCAGCAGCTTCCCTCTGCAGAAGTGGTCTTCCAGCGTGTGGGGTTGGGGTGAAGAAGAGACCGAAAAAACTAAATGAATTTGACATTGAGGAAACACACTGCTAACTGTTTGGCTTTCTTTTACTGTCTATTTATTATTTAAATAATTTTTTTGAGACGAAGTCTCACTCTGTCTCCAGGCTGGAGTGCAGTGGCACGATCTCAGCTTACTGCAACCTCTGCCTCCCAGGTTCAAGCGATTCTCCTACCTCAGCCTCCCTAGTAGCTGGGACTACAGGCCCCCACCACCAGACCCACCTAGTTTTGTATTTTTAGTAGAGGCGAGGTTTCACCATGTTGACCAGGATGGTTTTTATCTCTTGACCTCGTAATCTACCCACCTGGACCTCCCAAAGTGCTGGGATTACAGGCATGAGTCACCGCGCCCAGCCTTTACCATCTATTTGAGTGTTATCAAAGTGCTTATGAAGACCTCGGTCTTTCTGATTCTCCTTTTTCAAAAAGCAACGAGAAATTCATTTGTTTCAAGAAGTTTCCCTCAGTGGGTGGAAGGGGAGGGCTCACACTCAAACCAGAATACCAAGGAAGTCCTCCTGAGATGGAGAACGCAGTTCTTATATGCAAATCTCAGAAAATGGCAACTCCATTTTTCCACCTGTTCAAGCCCAGAACCATTGGCGGGATCTTGACTCTGTTGTTCACACCCCACATCCAATTTGCCAAAAATCCAATTAGATCTACCTTCAAAACATATCCAGAATCTGACCATTTTTCAGCTCTGGGACTGCTACCACTGGCATTAAACCACCATGGTCCTTCATCAGGGTTACTGTGGCAGCCTCCGAAGTTGGCCCTTGCTTCCCCAGTTACCAGCCCACACCACACTTTACTCTCGGCATTGGTTGATGCCACAGCTCTGCTCAGCGGTGCCCAAGGGCTACCCCATAGTCAAGTAAAAGCCCCTCATGGCCGACAGGGCTGCCGTTGATCAGGTCCTCAGCTCTTCTGATCTCATCCCTCACTGTGCCTGCTCCCACATCACCAGCCTCACTATCCTCTTTGTTGGTCCTCAGACAAGCCAGCTGTTCTCTTGCCTCAGGGTCTTTGTATTTGCTGTCCCCTCAGCTTGGAATGCTTTTCCCTCTGGTGTTCACATGGCTCACTTCTTCACCTTGTTCACGTTCTTTTTTTCTTTTCTTTTCTTTCCTTTTTTTGTTTTAAGACAGAGTCTTGCTTTGTCACCATGCTAGAGTGCAATGGCGTGATCTTGGCTCACTGCACCCTCTGCCTCCCAGGCTGTGATTCTCCTGTCTCAGCCTCCCGAGTACCTGGGACTACAGGCATGTGCCACCATGCCCAGCTAACTTTTGTATTTTTGATAGAGACAGGGTTTCACCATGTTGGCCATGATGGTCTTGATCTAGTTTTTGTTTGTTTGTTTGTTTTGAGGCGGAGTCTGGCTCTGTCACCAGGTGCCAGGCTGGAGTGCAGTGGCACGATTCGACTCACTGCAACTTCTGCCTCCCGGGTTCAAGCAATTCTCCTGCTTCAGCCTCCTGAGTAGCTGGGACTGTAAGCACACACCACCACACCCAGCTAATTTTTGTATTTTTTAGTAACGACAGGGTTTCACCGTGTTGGCCAGGATGGTCTCCATCTCTTGACCTTGTGATCTGCCCGCCTCGGCCTCCCAAAGTGCTAGGATTACAGGTGCGAGCCACTGCGCCCAGCCCCACTTCTTTTTTTCTAAGAATTAACCTCCTAATGAAGCCTGCTGTGAGCACCCTACTGAAAACTCTACTCCCTGACTTTCCTGGTCCACCCTGCCCTGCTCATTTATCTCATACACGTATCATCTTATAACACTCTATGTCATCTACTTTTTTTGTTTGTTTATTGTCAGGAGGGCAGATTTTTTTTTTTTTGTCTTATTCATCTAGAATAGTTCTTAGCATATGATAGACACCCACTAAATAGGCATTGACTATTAAATGAAGTACTCAATAATATTCTCCAGAACCTACTACGTGCAAAGTTCTATCGGCCTCAACACAATGATTATCTCATTAGGAGCTAATCCAAAACTAATCCATCTTGTCCACGCTATGGTATGATACATGTTCTCTTTACTTGACCTTTGCCTTAGTGTCTGCCGTGACTGTTAAGGCTGAATTGGAATGAGCTGAGTCTCACATTCAGGCTTGGCGGATGTCATTTCATTTCATCCCCAAGGGGATACTGTGAGATAGAGATCATGATTCTCACTTACTGGGTGATTAAACTGAGGCGTGGAGTTTAAAGGACCTCACCAAAGTTCAGGGTCATCTAGCACTGGTTTCAAAGTGAAGTTATCCACCTATGCAGCCTGAGAATTGTTAGCAAGTCATTACCCGGAGTCATAGCACTGCATTGCAATCTTTTGGCTAAGAGACCATTTTTAATACCAATCTCTAGTTTTTGGATTATACATGAATTAGGAATAACACCTATATCACAGAAGTTAAAGCTAGCGACGCTTATTGAGAACTGAGTATTTCTCCATAAGTGAATTGGCTTCAGATCAACCTGAGTGGTTTCCCAACTAACAAAATTATATTCCAGCTTATAATTTTTACTCATGCTAGTATGTGGGCTGGAAGTGACTCTCACTTGAAGTTCATGCTTGAATTCCTAGAACACTTTCCTATTAAAATCCTGTCAAAAGCATCCCATTACGGCAAGGACAAAGGAGATTGTAAAAGGCCAACATGAATTCTCAGGCCTTATTTAATGACTTAATTTCCTTCAGTTACTCTGGGATCCCACAAGCTTCCCAGAATCCTCTTTGACCACAATCAAAGCATAGTGTCTGAAAGTAGCCTGGCCACACAAAATGTGCAAAACACTATAACCTCTCCACAGCCTCCCTCCACTTCGCATTTGAGGGAAATGATTCTAGAAGCTGAAATAGACCAGAGTTCAACAGTCTGGGAAATTTGAAGAAGAAAAAAGAGAAAAAAAAAAAAAACATCCAAGTCCTGCATTTGCAGAGATGTGAAGAGAACCCAGCTTTCTGAAGTTGGAAGGAAGTGAGAAGACCCTATTTGTGGCTGCAGGAGAGGAAAAGAAAAGGGACCCGTAAGGAAACTACCAACAGATGGTAAATACATTTTTAATTCTTCTGTCATACTGTGTGGACTTGTGCACATTTGTCCTGCTGTGTTAGGCTCCCGAAATAGCTAGCCATGGAATTGCAGAACAGTTCTGCTGCAATCTGAGATTTAGGAAACCATGCTAGCTGACAAAACAGGAAAGGCTCATAGTAGGGTGGAGTGGGTTTGCTCCCAGTTTGCAGCTCCTCCATGTGGCATCTGCTGTCCTTAGTGCAGGAAAATTCTCTCACATGCCAGGTCTCATTGGTGATGTTTTGAAACATACTATCTCAAATTGCCCTCTGAGCCCTGGTTAAAATTATTAAATGTTGGCCGGACATGGTGGCTCACACCTTTAATTCCAGCACTTTGGGAGGCTGAGGAGGGCGGATCACCTGAGGTCAGGAGTTCGAGACCAGCCTGCCCAACATGGCAAAACCCCATCTCTACTAAAAAAAAAAAAGAAAAAAATACAAAAATTAGCCAGGCATGGTGGTGGGTGCCTGTAATCCCAGCTACTCAGGAGGCTGAGGCAGGAGGATCTCTTGAACCTGGGAGGCGGAGGCTGCAGTGAGCTGAGATCGCGCCACTGCACTCCAGCCTGGGAAATAGAGCAAGACTCTGTCTCGAAAAAAAAAAAAATTATTAAATGTTAACACTATGCATATGATAACTCTCAAAGGTTAAAGAGAGGCCTCCCTGAGTCCTCCAGGGAATATCACAGACACACGTGGCAGCCCAGAGCTCTTCACCGTGTCTTCCTCATACTTTCAGTTGTGAAATAATATTCCCATAGAATGTAATGGGAATTCCCAGAAAATGGGTTGTTCTACAAGAACCTAAGGAGGTAGGACACGAAAGCACATTCAGTTGACTCCACATCTGAGAAGTGACCAGTGATTGGTACCAGGAATGAGTTAGGTTCCCAAACCCGACATCATCTCTCAGTGCATCTGCAAAAAACAAAAACAAAAAACAAAAAAAAGTATTGATGAATCCAACTGGATGCAGAAAAATGAGGAGAGGGTCGCCTATTAATTACAGTGTAAAAAATATAGCTATGCAATACCATTTCGTTAGAACGGGAAGGATCCTTAAAGAATCTAGTTCAATTTTTTTTTCATTTTATAGACAGGAATCTGGGCCAAAGAGTTGCAGGAAATTGGCAAAGATCATACAACTAGTTCACAGCAAATTCAGCACTGGAACCTAAGACATCGCCCTCCTAGTCCTGTGTTTGCTCTCTTCTAGCCCTCATTGAAGGTGGACACTGCTGAGATGAGCAAAACCCAATTCTAGGAGACTTCGATCATGGCAGTCCTCATACTTGGGTTCTTATAAAGCAAGATGATGGCATTTCTGTCTGGTCTGTAGATGTTTGGGAAACTGGTTGATATTCTTTACAAGTAAGGTTTCAAGCTAAAATAGATTTGTTAATTTCTGTCCTAAACCCCTGTGGGTTGTCTAGATTATATAGCTACCACACTATTTGGCACAGCGGGATCCTCTTTTCATGAAATAGCAGGGAAGATTGGTGGATAAGGATTAAAAGCATTGGCAGAGGAGACTGGGAGACTTACACAATTACTTCCACCCAGTGCCTTCCTGGTCTAAGAACTTCTCCCAGCCTCTTTTGGAGAGACAGGTAAGTGGGAGGAAAGGAGATTTTTATCTTTTTAGTAAATGAAAAGACAACAAAAACACCTTAGTACTGCTCAATTGGATGAAATCTTGATTTCACATGGTTTAAGTTTCTATAAGACTAAATATATTCTTTGTTCAAAATTACTTATATATTCATAGATAACTTTTCCAGTGGATACATATGGAGTTCATTAATAAAAACTCTTCTCAATCAGCTGTTTTTTAAGAGTGTTCTTTCCTGTTTTCTAGAAAGTTAATCAGTAAGCTCTTCGGTAGTTAGTTTGGCAGTAAGATCTCTTAAATTTTGCAATTCTAGTCAGCATTTTGCTTTGTTGTTTTGCAAAATATTTCAGCAATATTTTATGCTACTTCGGTTATTGTTGTTTTTGAGACAGCGTCTTGTTCTGTCACCCAGGCTAGAGTACAGGGGCATGATCATGGCTCACTACAGCCTCAAACTCCTGGACTCAAGCAAGCTTCCTGCCTCAGCCTCTGAAGTAGCTGGGACTACAGATGTGCACCACCACGCCTCGCTAATTTTTTTTTTCTTTTTTATAGAGATGGGAGTGTCATTATTGTTACCCAGGCTGGTCTGGAACTCTTGGGCTCAAGCAATCCTTCTGCCTTGGCTTCTCTAAGTGTTGGGATTATAGGCGTGAGCCATTGCACCTGGCCTTATTTTTGTGGTGGCAAAAGGGTTCTATGTGTTAGATATATATATGGAAATTTTTGTTTTGAGAATTAATTTTATCATTTTGAATGTTCTTAGAAATGTACTGTTTATCTCCATGGTCTAGTAATGGATTTGGAGGTGGAGGAGGGTAAGAATTATCTTAAGTGAATTATTTTCAGTAGAGCAGTAATGAAGGCACACTTTAGGTTATTTCATTCTTATGATCCAAATTTGATTATCTAGCTAAGATCACTGGGGACATTTGAAGCTTTAATAATTACAGCTCAAGGCCTCAGGAAAAAAAAGAAAAAAGAAAAAAATTACGTTTACTACACATTCACACAGTCTTTCAGAGAGTTACCAAATGAGGGCCTGCTTGGCTGATTTAAAAAATAGATTGATATCAAGATTCCATTTTAAGAGTTCAAGGTCTGTTGACATAAAAACAAAAGTTAGATTTAAACCATTGCTTTGTATAGAACGGTTAAACATTGCTTATTTGAGAGAGTAAAAAATGTAAGCTATTGATTTTACCTTTCTTTTTGGAGGAGAGCTTTAGAACTTTTCCCCTAGAAAGTTCTGAGGCCACGATTTTTGCTACAAGTACCCTGTTCCCTTACGTGCCAGCATAGCTTGGAAGCTGCCTCTGCTTCTAGGTCAAAGGCTCTCTCTCTCCCTATTGCCAGATGCCAGTTTCATGCTTAGACTCCCATGATCCTCAGAAATAAATCAACCTTTCAGTAAAATCCAGTGACAGCTCTGTTTTACATAAAAGCATGCGGCCTGAGGATATAATACAGTTTTGCGTTTTAGGTGGACAAGAAAAGAAAGAAAGCATCCACATTGCTGAGAGAGAGTTTCAAGTGGAGTAGCCATCACGAAAGCCAGAGGGTGGCTTGCAGTATCGTACCCACTCTTCCTGCAGCCGGTCCAGCCCCCGCACGTAGTACTCACACAGCAGAAATCGCTGAAGTACAAATCGTTCTACAGTGTTCTCATCCTTCTGTAGCACTGGTCAGTAACATCCATGAATTGAAGAAGTGTTGAGCAGGTCAGCCTCCCGAGGCCAAAACTTCCTCCTTGTGGTAGGAAAAGAAACACATGAACAAATTCCCCTCCATACAGCAACACAAAGGAATCTCACCTTGTTGGAAAATACAAAAGAGGCAAGACATAAAAGAATGCTTGCTCTACTGTTCCGTTTGTACAAAGTTCAAAACTATGAAAAACTGGTCAGTTGTGTTACACCAATTATAATTGTTTACCTTTGATGAGGAGAGAGGATTAAAATTAAAATGGGACATGTTGGTGGCTTCTAGGGTGCTAGAAAGTTCTGTCTTAACCTGGGTGGTGGTCACAGAGGTGTGTTCACTTTGTGACAATGCATTTAGAATAATGCTATTCTAAAATATTAGAATAGGGCCAGGCATAGTGGCTAATGCCCGTAATCCCAGCACTTTGGGAGGCTGAGACAAATGGATCACTTGAGGTCAGGAGTTCAAGACCAGACTGGCCAACATGGCAAAACCCTGTCTGTACTAAAAATGCAAAAATTAGTAGGCATGGTAGCAGGTGCCTGTAATCCCAGCTACTCAAGAGGCTGAGGCAGGAGTATTGCTTGAACCCGGGAGGTGGAGCTTGCGGAGAGCCAAGATGGCACCATGGCACTCCAGCCTGGGCAACAGAGCAAGACTCCATGTCAAAAAAATATAGCATTTTGGCCGGGCGCAGTGGCTCATGCCTGTAATCCCAGCACTTTTGGAGGCCGAGGTAGGCGGATCACGAGGTCAAGAGATGGAGACCATCCTGGCCCACATAGTGAAACCCCGTCTCCACTAAAATACAAAAAAATTAGCTGGGCGTGGTGGCACATGACTGTAGTCCCAGTTACGTGGGAGGCTGAGACAGGAAAACTGTTTGAACCCAGGAGGCAGAGGTCGCAGTAAGCTAAGCCAAAAAAAAAAAAAAAAAAAAAAAAAAAAAAGAAAAAAAAAAAAAAAAAAAAAAAAAAAAGAAAAAAAAAAAAAAAAAAAGAAAAAAAAAGAAGACAAGTTCAGGAAAAAAGACACAAAACCATTTTAAAAAAAATTAAATGGTGAAGGCAAAAAAACATGCTTCCATATACAGTACTTAAAGTTCAAAAAGTGAAAAAGTACAGTATTTAGCACTGTACAGTGGTGAAACAATAAAACAAAGCAAGGTCTTGCTGTTGCCCAGGCTGGAGTGCAATGGTGTAATCATGGCTCACTGCAGCCTCAGCTTCTTGTGCACAAGTGACCCTCATTCCTCTGCGTCCCAAGTAACTGGGACTATAGGTGCATGTCACCATGCCCAGCTAATTTTTAATTTTTTATACAGACAGAGGTCTTGCTATGTTACTCAGTCTGGTCTCCAGCTCCCGGGCCCAAGCAGTTCTCCTGCCTCGATCTCTCAAAGTGTTGGGATTACAGGCATCCGCCGCCATGCCCAGCTCTGTTCTATTTCTTGACTTGAGTCATGGTTATGTGAATGTTTATTTTATAAAAATTTATTAAGTTGTACTTTTCTATATCATGTACGTTCCTGAATGTATGTTATATTTCACAGTAAAAAGGGTATTAAAAAACTCACATGAAACCCAATTATTTAGATATAGTTATAAATTGAACACCTTGATGTATGTATACTCCCAGAACATCTTTAATGCAATATACTCTGGCCACATTACTTTGTAGCCTTTTTTTTTAATTAATGATATGCCCTCTCAAAAGAATTCCTCTTTAGATTTTTTCCATTTCCACTTAATTTTAACTAAAAGTAAATAATCATACAAGCTTTATACCCCTCTGGAAGCCTAAAGCCATAGAGTGGCTTTCAGGAAATTAGGTTGCTTTAGCCTAAGCTACATTGATTCATAAACCAATCTACAGGATTTTGCCATAGCTCATGGGAGACTTTTCTTTCTCTGTTAATAATGCTGCTGCTTCAACAGAGGAAAGCCTCTTTCCACCTCTTCAGAGTGCTAGCTCTGCAAAAGGACAGGCCAAGCAATGAGGGGAAAGGCCAGCAGAGGGGAGTGGGGGGGTGGGGGTTGCTTGGGGCAGGGAAGGGAGATCATCTTACAACTGTTTGCAATGTCTGCCATGCTGAGCTCGTGCCGAGGCTGTCCTAGGCAACAAAAGGAAGCAGATTTTCCAAGTGATCTAGGGACTAAATTTTTAAAAAGTAGTTTCATTTCTTTTTCTAGCCCCTGGGATGGGGCCAGTGTGTTTCTCTCTGCCTGGAACACACTCCCCTTTCCTTTTTTCCAATCTCCAAGCACATTCCCTGTTCTCCTTCACTGTTTTCATCATCATAGCCATTCACAGTCAAAGAACCTGGCAATGAGCATCCGAGCCCGATGGGGACCACGCAAGAACCTCATGGCACCCTGTACTTACCCCACCACAGCATTCATCAGGATTTACTATTTTCTTGTCTACAAATACTCCACCAATCTGTAAACTCCATGCACACAAGGTCAGTCTGTTTCACTGTTGTCATGCCAAGCACCAGAATATATTGGGCCTCAATAATATATTCCTTGGATGCATGAAAATCAGTGTGAAGTGTGAAGTGAGATGGGATGTGGGGTGGGGGAAGGATTTGCTTTATATTTATTTGTTTGTTTATTTTAGAGACAGGATCTAGTTCTGTTGCCCAGGCTGGAGTGCGGTGGTGTGATCATAACTCACTATAGCCTGCAACTGCTGGGCTCTAGTGGTCCCCCGCCTCAGCTGTAGCTAAGACTACAGGTGCACACACCCATACCTGGCTACTTTTCTTTCCTTTTTCCTTTCCTTTCCTTTCTTTTTTCTTCCTTCTCTCCTGCCTTCCTTCTTTCCCTCCTTCCTTCCTTTCTTCCTTTCCTTCCTTCCTTTCTTTCTTTTCTTTCTTTCTTTCTCTTTCTTTTTGATGGAGTCTTTCTCTGTCACCCAGGCTGGAGTGCAATGGCATGATCTCGGCTCACTGCAACCTCCACTTCCCAGGTTCAAGCAGTTCTCCTACCTCAGCCTCCCAAATAGCTGGGATTACAGGTGCACGGTGCCACACCCAGCTAATTGTTTGGTATTTTTAGTAGAAACGGTTTCATCATGTTTGCCAAGCTGGTTTTGAACTCCTGACCTCAAGTGATCCACCCGCCTCAGCCTCCCAAAGTGTTGGGATTACAGGCGTGAGCCACTGCACCCGGCCACCTGGCTAATCCTCTAAAGTGGGTCTTGCTATGTTGCCCAGGCTGGTTTTAAATTCCTGGCCTCAAGCAGTCCTCCTGCCTTGGCATCCCAAAGTGCTGGGATTACAGGCATGAGCCACCGCACCTGGCCAGGGAGGGATTTAAACTACGCTTCCCCTGACCCTTCATCTGTACAGCACAAATGGCTTCAGGTTGTCCAATCTGAAGAAATGTGCTAACACAGGACGGCACCAAATTAAAACATCGACAACTGTTCAGTTTCAAATACCTACTGGTAACAGCAGTTTGCATTTGTATACTGTTTGATATTAAACAGTTTCACAGATTATACAATTTTGGCAACAAAGCCTCTGAGGCAAACTGGGACGATGTTAATACCACCATTTTGCAGATTAGAAAATTGTCTGAGAAAGGATAGGTACCTAGTCCCACATTGCATGATCAGTTTCTAGTGCAAGCTACGGACTAGTAACCCTTTAGGTGCTTGAAGGGAAACAAATAGAGTGTGTACTGCATACAGATATATTTTCAGGGACAAGGGATGTTAAATAATGTGACATCTTTCTGATTTTTTTTATCCTCAGTAGATATTTCTTCTCTGTTGGAGTGTATCAAGAGAGAAAGGTAAAAAGTCACGTGTTCATCACATTCTTTATGCAATAGTAGTTAAAAGACATTAATCTGGACCAAGTGCATCTATCAAACATGAAAAGATTTCATCATGTGCTGACAGTGGGGAAATGGTTTTGGCTTTTGTTGTCTTGCCCCTTCTCTTCTCTGAACAGAAGTTCTTTTTCTTGTGGTGATCTTGGCAGAAGAAATACAGTAGTAGGACAAAGGGGTTGGAGGAAGAGAAAGAAAAGGAAAGTAGAAGAAGATGGTCAGACATCGACAATGCGCACAGGAGAAAGGGGTGGAGAGCGATGGGGTGGGGTCAAGGGAAGGACCCACAGCAAGCTTGGATTGTCGGAGTCGTGCTACTTAAGAAAACCAGCAGCAGCCGCATCGCCTGGGATCTGGTTAGAAATTCGGAATCTCAGCCCCCAACTCAGACTTACTAAATCAGATTCTGCATTTTAACAAGATCCCCAGGTACTTCCTATGCACATTACAGCTCAAGAAGCCCTTAGTTGCCCCCAACCAGTCTGAAGCAGTCCTGATTAGTGTCATCAGCCTTAGACCTATTAATAGATGAAACTGGTTTGGTTGCCTAGAGACATGGAAATCTGGTTGCTCCGTTTAGACTCCAAGCCTGACTGTTCTCTTACCACTTTGGCCAAAGCCTTGTGACTCCCGATCTGCCTCAGTTTCTCTGCTGAGTATTTCAGTACTCTGCAGAGGTTAGATCATTGTACTGAATCTCAGCCCCCTAGGCCTGAGTCCTGATTCTCTGCCAAACTCTGGCTCTCCCCTTCCCTTGGGAAGCAGGATGTGATTTCCTACCCTGGTGGCATCTTCTGGCTTGGGGCCCGCTGTGACTGGACTGACCACCTGGAACCATGCCTGATTGTGAGTACTGTCACCTGGACATCTTCCAGAACTGTCCTCTGCTGGCAGATAAAACTGATTCTGATACCCACACAGTCTGGGCCTCTGAGCTACTCACCCTTTGACAGCTACACATGACCTCCCTGGCTGCCCCTTGGGGATTGGCTAGCTTCTGGCCCACTGGGTCTTTGCTTCCCTTCCCACTGGTTCATGTTGAGTGGTCCTGGCCTGCTCTGTACCCAAATGCCTCCTACAAAAGCAGAGGAGGCTACAGTCCCTTCTCTCTGTTCACATCTGTGACTCCATGGGCCTGTTTCTGTGTGGGCCTTGAAATTCCAAAGACTATTCTTGTAGTTCTTGAAGTAAAAGATATTCTAAAAGTCCTAGATGACTTCGTACAAACAGGCTCAATGGTTTTGCATGGCTTGTATTTTTGACTCTTTTTCCAAGGTGGGAAAAAACTTCTTTGTTACCTGACTTACTTTATCAACACAAGGCCAATCCATACAGAAACTTAATAATTTCTCTGGTGATCACATAACCATTTTACTTTGACTGTTGGTGTTGTACCTCCTGCCATGCTCGACTTACGGTGGTACATTACACCAAGTGTATCACATCTGCTACTGCGTTTTAAGCCAGGATAAAAATGCCATGAAGTTCAAAACAACCAGGTTGGCTGTCAGTGAGGAGGCCAATTTGTAAATGAACATTACTTTCCATTAATGAATAATAGAGCATGATTTCTTTACAATGGTTGCATCTTTTTTTTGGAGATGGAGTCGTCTCGGTCTGTCGACCAGGCTGGAGTGCATTGGCTCGATCTCCGCTCACTGCAAACTTTGGCCCCCAGTTCAAGTGATTCTCCTGCCTCAGCCTCCTGAGTAGCTGGGATTACAGGCACGTGCCACCATGCTTGGCTATTTTTTTGTATTTTTAGTAGAGACGAGGTTTTACTGTGTTAGCCAAGATGGTCTTGATCTCCTGATCTCGAGATTCGCCCGCCTTGGCCTCCCAAAGTGCTGGGATTATAGGCGTGAGCCACTATGCCTGGCCAGTTGCACCATTTTTATTCCTAAAAATTATGCTCATGGTGATTACAAATAAAGGGGTGAGGGGAGAAGAAGAAAGAAAACAGAAAGAAGGAAGTGTGGCAGCACCCACAGTAGCTAAGTAATGGTGTGGGAGTTGTTTCCATTATTTACATACATAACACTTTTCACAAGAATCCAAATGTCTTACAAAAGAAAATATAGCATAAATTGCAATAAGACTCGGCAACACAGTAAGATATAAAGAAAACAATTACTCAAAGGAAGATTTAAATCTAACATAAATCATTTGCCTAGAAAGAATGGATAAGTATCCATTGACTCAATTTGCTCATATAAAGGTATGCACAGCGTAGGGTTTGCCAAGTAATATGCAAAATAGAGGTAAAGCTAGTAATAAAAGTATGTCTAATATCATTTGAATGAGAAATACCTATTATTTAAGGAAGTCACTCCAACTTCTAAAGTTGCATGACAGTCTCATTGACTTAGCAGACACACACACACACACACACACACACACACACACACACACACACATTTTCCAAAAGGCACTCTTGGCTGAGCAAAATCAAAGGTCCTAGCAAGAAATTACTCAAGACTAGAAAGATTATAAATAGATAGGAAATATAAATTTTCATTAGCCATTCGTGGCTCAGTTTCATTGCGCCTTTCTTAAGGACCAGATTTACTCAGGATAGACTTTAATTGACAAATCATGAAGAAATTATATTAGAAGTCTGAGTAAAAGCACCAGTTTTGAGGGATATCATGAAAGTACTCTTTAGTTGCTTTCAGTTTTGTGTCTGCTTTTATGTCATAATTTGAACAAGCTTCCTTCCATTTAACCGACCATTCAAACTTTGGGAAAAAGGGAAGCCCAATACAGGGATTTTTTTCCCCCAGGGAAAATCGCAAAAAGGTTGCAGAAGCTTAAAACCTGATAATTCTACAGAACGTCACATCACTACTAATGCTATTACAACATTAATGTGTGTGGTTACAGTCAAACCACTCACAATTACGAGGTCATTTGTCTTCTTTGTGTCTCTTTTGTTTTCACAAGTCACGTGGTGAAATCAACAAAACTACATCATCCTTCTGAGGATTCAGCTGTGGAAGAGGCAGCCACTTGCTCATCTTTAGGGTAGCTATTATTAGCTTGCTTTGATTTTCTCATACGATACATACTCATGCTTATTAAGCTGTTTGCATGCTTCCTTTGTCATATTTTTCCATAGATATGCTATTGCTATGCAGTGCACTCCAGTGAAACCCAGAGGTACCATTTCCATAGGCCTTTCTAAAATGAATGTAATCCTTCTATCTTTTAAAACATGCTTTAAAAAAATATATGCAACATCTCACTTGCAACAATAGTGAACATTTCTACAGAATATATTACTGGATCAGCACTAGATTGAATAGTATGGACCTACATTCCTTTGCCAAAAATTCTTGCCCACCCAGAATTTGTGAATATGACCCTATTTGGAGATAAGCCCTTTGCAGATATAATCAAGTTAAGATGGTATCATACCAGATTAAGGTGAGTCCTAAATCCAGTAGCTGATATGCTTACAAGAGGGCCATGTGGAGACACAGATACACATGGGGAGAAGATGGCCACATTAAGACAGAGGCAGAAACTGCAGTGAGGCCACTACTAGCCAAGGAATGCCCAGGCTGGCCAGTAGCTAGCTGAAGCTGGGAGAGAGGCTTGTGCTATGGACGAAATATCTGTGTCTCCTCAAAATGCATATGTTGAAATACTAACCCCCAACTTCCAATGCAATGGTATTAGGAGGCAGGGCCTTTAGGTCATGAGAGTGGAGACCTCAAAAATATGATCAGTGCCCTTTTAAGAACAGATGCGGGAGAGATTATGATGTTTTTCTTGGCCGTGTGAGGAGCAAGAAGATAGTCATCTGCAAACTAGGAAAAGGGCCCTCACCAGACACCGGATCTGCCAGCACTTTGATCTTGGACTTCCCAGCCTCCGGAAACTGTGAGAAGTCAATATTCACTGTTGAAGTCACCTAGTCTATGGATTCTGTTACAGCATCCCTGCCTGGCAAAGATAGCTTGGAATAGATTCTACCTCACAGCCTTCAAAGGGACTGTGGCCCTGCCAAAACCTTGATTTTGGACTTCCAGCCTCCAGAATTTGAGAGAATAAGCTTCTGTGTCCTACACCACATGGTTTGTAGTGTTGTGCTGTGGCAGCCCCAGGAAACCAATACAACTCTCAACCTTCGTGTTGTGAAATAAGTCAATTATACAAAGACATCATGCTAGCTTTTCTGTAAACGATGAAAACAGGGGAGGCAAAAGCTACTTGTCACAATGAGGAGGCACGTTTGTACCAAAGGTGTGATTAGAAATTGGTCAACATCACTAATCATTAGAGAAATGCAAATCAAAACCATAATGAGATAGCATATCACACCAGTCAGAATGGCTATTGTTAAAAAGTCAGAAAATAACAGATGTTGGCAAGATTGCAGAAAAAAAGGAGCACTTATACACTGTTGGTGGGAGTGTAAATCAATTCAACCACTGTAGAAAGCAGTAGGGCAATTCCTTGAAGAGCTAAAAGCAGAACTACCATTGAACCCAGCAATTCCATTACTGGTTATATTCTCAGAGGAATATAAATCATTCTACCATAAACACACATGCACACAAATGTTTATTGCAGCACTATTCACAATAGCAAAGACATGGAATCTACCTAAATGCCCATCAATGACAGACTGGACAAAGAAAATGTGGTACATATATACCATGGAATACTACACAGCCATAAAAAAGAACAAGATCGTGTATTTTGCAGGAACGTGAGCGGAACTGGAAGCTATTATCCTTAACGAACTAAGGAGGAACAGAGAACCAAATACAGCTTATTCTCACTTGTAAGTGGGGGCTAAATTATTAAAACTAATGAACACAAAAAAGGAAACAATGGACTCTGGGATCTACTTAAGGGTGGGAGGAGGGAGAGGAGCAGAAAGGATAACTATTGAGCACTGGGCTTAATACCTGGGGGTTGAAATAATCTCTACAGCAAAACCCCAAGGCACATGTTTGCCTATGTAACAAACCTTCACATGTACCTCCAAATTTAAAGTAAAAGTTAAAAAAATTAAAAAATAAAACAGTACTTGGCCCATTAAAAAAAAAGACATTGGTCATTCTAGCATCACAAGGCAGGTAAAACTATAAAAGAATGAAAGTTTCAGCTAAAGCACAAAGGCACAGATCATATTTTAAAGTGAGGTGTGAGAATCTTACTCTGTAAAATTTGCAAAGGAGGTTGTCAGAAACTGATTACACGGCTTTATGTTACATGGTGGATTGATTTGTAAATAAAAAGTACATTAACAAATGAGAACTACAGATAGGAGAGGATTGTTCTGGACAGAGTGGTCTGTGTAGCAGTACTAGACCTTCCTTAGTCTAGTAGCAGTAAAGAGAGGGTGAGTGGTTCCCTTGGATGAGACATGGGCCCCACCTGAATATGGTGAACAGAACTCAACACAGAGAAGTTAGGGGTGATACCAGGTTCCTGGAGACTGAGGAAAGAGTAAATGATCAGCCACATTCATAGGTACTCATCCCTCCATCAGAAAAAGCAGGTGATTCCACATTGAAACTCTAATTTTAATGAAAAAAAAATGCAGTTGAAAGAGTTCCTATTCTGAGATATCTCCAAAGAACTCATACAACACCAACGCAACAGACAATTTGAATACCTGTCAAGGTAAGAGAACTCTGGTACTTTAGAAGAGTACCAGGCAGGTAAGAACTGTCTTACTTCCCTTTCCTCATTTTCCTCATAGTACTCCAACTTTAGCGAAGTGTGAAATCACCTTTAGAAAGATGAAGATGGCCAGGCGTGGTGGCGTGCACCTGTATGTCAGCACTTTAGGAGGCCAAGGTGGGAAGATGGCTTCAGGCCAGGAGTTCGAGACCCACCTGGGAAACAAAGCAAGAACTTGTCTCTAAAAAAATAAAAAATAAGCTGGGCATGATGATGCATGCCTTTAGTCTTAGGTACTTGGGAGGCTGAGGCAGGAGACTCACTTGAACCCAGGAAGTGGAGGTAGCAGTGAGCCAAGATCTCACCACTGCACTACAGCTTGGGCAACAGAGCAAGACCCTGTCTAAAAAAAAAAAAAAAAAAAGTAAACACTGTGAGCTGTGGAGACACTTAGAAAAGGCACCTGATCCATGTGTAAAAGCTCATTGAGGGCTTGTTAATGGAGGTGACAGCCAAGTTGGGTCCTGAAAGTGAGGAAAATTTAGGAAGTATGTGTTCAGCAAACCCGAAGCCCTAAGTACTGTTCTATGGAAACACCACTGAGTGGAAGGAAGACGGAAGAGAGATTGAGCCAGAGACGAGCAGGAGCCCAAACATGCAGGGATTCCATACTATATTAAGTCATGTAGACTTACGTCTTTCAGTCAGAATACATATTATTCAATTGACTTAAAGTCAATGAGAAACTACTGAAGTTTCTTCTGCAAGAGAATGATAAGGCCTAGTATCTCAGGTGTATCAGTCTAGCTGTAGTATGGAAAATGGCTTTGGGAGGTATAATACAGGCAAGAGGACCAGCCGGGAAAGTATTAAAGTAATCCAGGTAAGAAAAGATGGAGGTAGAGATGGAAAAGGCAGAATAATTTTACAGCAATGTGTTATAGACTGAATTGTTTCCCCCACCAAATTCATATGTTGAAGCCCTAAGCCCCAGTGTATTTGGAATGAGACCTTTGGAGATAATTAGATTTTAATGAGGTCATGAGTATGAGACACTTATGGTGGAATTAGTGTCCTCTTAAAAGACACCAGAGTGCTCTCCTTCCCTTTGTCATTCTGTTTCCCCTCCTGCCACGTGAGAATAAAGCAAGAAGGCAGCCCTCTACAGACCAAGAAGAGAGCCCTCACCAGGAAGTAAATTGGCTTGCACCTTCCTCTTGGACTCTAAGCCACCAGATTGATGAGAAAATAAAATGTCTGTTGTTTAAGCCAACCAGTCTGTGGTATGTTGTTGTGGCAGCCCACACTAACTGAGACACAATGGAAGTGGAATGAAAGATACGGTAATTTATTCAATATAGGAAATAGATGAGTGAGGAGTCAAGGGTTGGATGAGTATTGAGGTTTAGTGTGCAAAAAGAAAAGTAGACCTAAAATAAGAAACACTGGCAAAGAAGGGGAACCTGATAGAGACCAAAGAAAGCAGCCAGAGAGGTTAAGGGAAAGCAGAAAAGGCTAGTGGGTGGGAATATTTTCAAAAAGAAGATAATGTTCAATTTGTGCAGATTCTATACAGATGTCAAGTGAGATCAAGTTGAAAGGTGTCTGCTGGCTTTGGCAATAAATGTCTCTGGAGATCCTGGCAAGAATAGTTTAAATGTTGTGAGGGCAGAAAGGAAACTGCAGTTGTTAAAAAGGGAATGGGATGTCATGAAGTAGAGACAGCAAGTATAGAAGGCACATTTCAGAATCCTGGCTCTAAAGTAAGGAAGAGGTGGAGAGGTGATGAGAAGCGGGGCAAGCGGGATTTTTTTGTGGGGAGCTATGATGGGAGACAAGATCTTTAGGAGGAATGGTGCTGAAGAAGAGTTAGAAGAGAGGCAACAATTGAGAAGTCAGGTTCCTAAGTGTGCAGGCTGTAATGAGCTACAAGGCTCAGGTGCACAGACTGGCTTTAGAAGGAGGGACTTCATCCTCCATCACGAGAGGAAAGTAAGGATGCTGCATTGGTGTGTTATCACATTGCTGTAAAGAAACACCTGAGACTGGGTAATTTATGAAGAAAAGAGGTTTACTTCGTTCATGATTCTGCAGGCTGTATGGGAAGCATGCTGCTGGCATCTTCTCAGCTTCTGGGGAGGCCTCAGGAAACTTACAATCATGGTAGAAGGTAAAGGGGGAGCAGCACTTCACATGGCCAGAGAAGGAGCAACAGAGAGACAGTGGGGATGTGCCTCACATTTTTAAACAACCAGATCTTGTGAGAATTCACTCACTATCAAGAGGGTAGCACTGAAGGGATGGTGCTAAACTATTCATGAGAAACTACCCCAATGATCCAATCACTTCCCACCAGGCCCCACTTTTCATATTAGGGATTAAAATTAAACATAAGATTTGGGTGGGGACACATCCAAATCGTATCATTTTGGCTTGGCCCCTCCTAAATCTCATGTTCTTCTTGCATTGCAAAATACAATCATGATTTGCCAATAGTCTTCCAAAGTGTTAACTAATTCCAGCATTAACTCAGAAGTCCAACTCAAAAGTCTGATCTGAGACAAGGTAAGTTCCTTCCACAGATGAGCCTATGAAATGAAAACTAAGTTATTTACTTCCAAGATACAATGGGGGTAAATATTTTGCAAATATTCCCATTCCAAAAGAGAGAAATTGATCCCAAAAAAATGACTCTAGGCCCCATGCAAGTCCAAAACCCAGCAGGACAGTTATTAAAGCTTGAAAATAATCTCCTTTGAGTTTATGTCTCACATCCAGGGCACACGGTGTGAGGGGTGGGCTTCTAAGGCCTTGGACAACTCTGCCTCTGTGGCTTTGTAGGATTCAGCCCTGGGGCTACTCTCACGCGTTCTCATTGGATGCCTGTGACTTTTCCAGGTGCAGAGTGCAAGCTGTGAATGGTAGATTGCCATTCAGGGGTATAAGATGGTGGTCCTCTTCTCACTCCTCCATTAAGCAGTGCCCCAGCAAGAACTCTGTGTGGGGGCTCCAACCCCACATTTCCCCTCCATGCTGACCTAGTAGAGGTTCTCCATGAGGGCTCTGCTCCCACAGCAGGCTACTACCTGGGCGTCCAGGTTTTCCATACATCCTCTAAAATCTAGGTGGAACCTCCCGAGCATCAACTCTTGCACTCTGTGCAGTGGAAGGCTTAACATCATCTGGAAGCTACCAAGGCTTACAGCTTGTACTCTCTGAAGCAGCAACCTAAACTGTACCTGAGCCCCTTTGAGCCCTGGCTGAAGCAGGAGCGGCTGGGATGCAGGGACCAATGCCCTGAGGCTGTGCCAGGAAGTAGGGCCCTGGGCTTGGCCCATGAAACCATTATTCTCTCCTAGGTCTCAGGGCCTGTGATAGGAGGAGCTGCCACAAAGTTCTCTGAAATGCCTTCAAGGCCTTTTCCCCATTGTTTTGGTTATTAGCACATGGCTCATTTCTACTTATACAAATTTTTGCAGCCTGCTTGAATTCCTCCCCTGAAAATGGGCTTTTCTTTTCTACCACATGGAAGCAGCAAATTTTCCAAACTTTTACTTTTTTCTTTCCTTTTAAATATAAGTTCCAACTTTACATCATTTCTTTGCTTACACACATAAGCATAGGTTGTTAGAAGCAACCAGGTCACATATTGAATGCTTTGCTGCCTAGAAATTTTTTTTCTGCCAGGTACCCTAACTCATCACTCTCAAGTTCAAGATCCACAGATCCTTAGAGCAGGGACACAATGCAGCCAAGTTCTTTGCTAAGTCATAACAAAAGTGACCTTACTCCAGTTGTCAATAAATTCCTCATTTCCACTTGAGACGTCATCAGCCTAGCCTTCACCGTCCATATCACTATCAGCATTTTGGTCACAACCATTCAAACAGTCTCTAGGAAGTTCCAAAGTTTCCCTCATCTTCCTGTCTTCTGCGGAGCCCTCCACACTCTTCCAGCCTCTGCCTGTTACCCAATTTCAAAGCTGCTTCCACATTTTCAGGTATCTTTATCGCAATGCCCCACTCCTCAGTATTATAGAATTTTCTATATGAGTCCCCTCTTGCATTGCTATAAAGAAATACTCAAGACTGGGTAATTTATAAAGAAAAGAGGTTTAATTGACTCATGGATCCACAGGATATACAGAAAGCATGATGCTGGCATCTTCTTGGCTTCTGGGAAGGCCTCAGGAAACTTACAATCATGGCAGAAGACAAAGGGGGAGCAGCACTTTGCATGGCCAGAGAAGAAGCAAGGCAGGGAGGGAGTTACAACACCCACTTTAAACAACCAGATCTCACGAGAACTCACCATCATCAATATAGCACCAAGAGGGTGGTGCTAAACCATTCATGAGAAACTACACCTGTGATCCATTCACCTCCCACCAGGCCCCACTTCCAACATTGGGAATTACGACTGAACATGAGATTTGGGGGGGGACACATATTCAAAGCATATCAGATTGGTTCTTTGCATATAGGTGTGGAGATAATCCTACCCAGTGGAATCCATTTTCTTCATGAGATAGCAGGTGAGAGTAAGGTAGGTAGGGAGATGTTAGAATAGGTGATTGAAAGAGGTGGCTTGAGGAACTGCTGTGAGGTGTGGGAGAGAGACAGAGTGCTGACCATAAACACAGTAGGAATGACCATCAGTGTGGAAGCAAGTTGAATTTGTACTCCAAGGAATTTTGATGCACCAATTCCCTCATCTATGCAATTTTCTCTTTCCTACTCAGGTAAATATGAAAAGAAGGCAGATAATTAGGTTGTTACAAAGTTTGAATTTTGCTATGAATGAGAAAGAAGGACAATATGAAAAAAGTTGAAGATTGTGGCAAAGAGAGTGGTCCAAATGAAAGACCATGGGGTCTACTTAAATAGGGTTGGAAGTGAATATGGGCAAAGGCTCACAGATAAAAAAGCAGTAAAGACAAGACACTGGACATCGTCATAAGGCAGAAAAACAGGTATATTGAGTATAAAACAGAGAGCTAGAAGCAAAAAGATGAAGAATTGAGTGATGTTTGAATTTAAGATTTTAGGGTACTATAGTTCTGGGTGGGCTTTGGTCATGGGTGGCTGAAATGGAGTGAAAGTCAAGTTGAAAGTATAAGTTGAGGAGGTCAAAGAATTTAAGTTAGGTGCTTGAAGTATTTCTACTTCCAGTAAAATGCAGTAGACATACTTTTCCCTAGTCCTCCTCCAAGGTTCAACTAAAAAATCATATATATATATATATATATATATATATATATATATATATACACACACACACACACACACACACACACACACATATAAAACGTAAGAAGACCAAAAGGGGAATAAGGAAAGCTGACCAGATAGGGATCTTGAGACTGGAGAAATGAAATGGTAGTGAATTCTGTCTCACATATTGCAGACTTGGAGTGGAAGAAGCCAGCCAAAAAAAAAAAAAAAAAAAAAAAGAAGCACCAATAAAGTCTGCTTTCTTTAGACAAAGGACCAGGTAAGAGGCAGTTTAGCAAGACAGAAAACTTTTAAACCATATCCAGTTGACTATAGCCAAACACCACAAAATAACTGTGGCCCACCATGGCCAGCCAAGGCCATGAGAAGAGCCTGTACTTCCACACTCACCAGGCTATAACGAAGCATTCCACATTTTTGCTCGGGTGGTGTCAGAGAAGACAGTTGAGTCCTAGGACCTTCACCCTTGTTGGGTGGTAACTAGTCCTCCTGTGCTCCTCATCCCCCATATGGGTTGAAACTAATTGGGAGTATGGACTGAGACTTTGTGGCTGCAGTGGCAAGGAATTCCTCCCTCTCCATCAGGATGGTGTGAGAGGAGGTCTAGGAGTACTGGAGGGTATCCCCACCGGATGGTCAAGGGAGGCCAAGTGGAGAACTTGAACTTCAACCCTCCCCTGGCAGTCATGAGGCAGCACTCCAAACCCCACATTCTATAGAAGCAGTGTCATAGGAAGCCGGCTAAAATAGAAGGCTAACTATATAACACACTTATTATTAACTAGAGTCAACCTTCCATTTAAGTATTTATAGTGAAATATCAAGTTCCATGTTTTATACAGTCATGTAATAATGATAGTGATCAGTTGTGATCGATGGTACAGCTTGTTGTTCCTAGGTTACAAACCTGTACAGCATGTGACTGTACTGAATACTGCAGGCGGTTGTAACACAATGGTAAATATTTGTATAACTAAATATATCTAAACATTGAAAAGGCACAGGAAAAATATGATATAAAAGGTTAAAAAATGATACACCTGTATAGGGCACGAATGGAGCTTATGTGACTGGAAGTTGCTCTGGTAAGTCAGTGAGTGGTGATTGAATGTGAAGGCCTAGAACATTGTTGTACACTACTGTAGACTTTATGAGCACTGTACACTTAGCTACACTAAATTTAGAAAAAAATTTCTTTCTTTGATGATAAAGTAACCTTAGATTACTGTAATATGTTTACTTTATAAACTTCTTAAAGTTTTTTTAGCTTTTTGATTTTTTTTGTAGTAATACTTAGCTTAAAACACCGATACATTATAAAGCTATACAAAAATATTTTCTTTCTTTATATCTTTATTCTATAATTTTTCTAGTTAAACGTTTTTTCATTTATTTTTTAGTTTTTAAACTTTGTGTTAAAAACTAAACACAGGCCGGGTGCGGTGGTTCACGCCTGTAATCCTAGCACTTTGGGAGGCTGAGGCGGGAGGATCACCTGAGGTCAGGAGTTCGAGAGCAGCCTGGCCAACACGGTGAAACCCCGTCTCTACTAAAAATACAAAAATTAGCCAGGCATGGTGGTGGTGGGCGCCTGTAATCCCAGCTACTTGGAAGGCTGAGG
This sequence comes from Cebus imitator, assembly GCF_001604975.1. Taxonomy (NCBI): domain Eukaryota; kingdom Metazoa; phylum Chordata; class Mammalia; order Primates; family Cebidae; genus Cebus; species Cebus imitator. The sequence goes on from NW_016107336.1 coordinate 3,824,939, forward strand.
CAGGAGAATCACTTCAACCTGGGAGGCAGAGGTTGCAATGAGCTGAGATCTGCCATTGCATTCCAGCTGGGCAACAGAAGAAGACTCCATCTCAAAAAAAAACAAACAAACCAAAGAAAAAAAAACCTAAGACACAAACGCACACATTAGTCTAAGCCTGCATGGGGCAGGATCATCAGTATCATTGTCTTTCATCTCCACATCCTGCTCCACTGGAATAGCTTCAGAGCCAATAACATGTATGGAGCTGTCACCTCCTGTGATAACAATGCCTCGTTCTGCAATACCCCTGCAGGGCCTGCCTGAGCTGTTTTACAGATGCCCCAGCCTCCTGAAGAGCTAGGACTATAGGCATGTACCACCATATTGGTCTAATTAAAAAAATTTTTTTGTAGAGATGGAGTTTCACCATGTTGACCAGGTTGGTCTCAAACTCCTGGCCTTAAGTGACCCTCCTGCCTTGGTATCCCAAAATGCCGGGTTCATAGTCATATGCCACCATGCCTGGCCCAGTTGACAGTTAAACACACACACACACACACACACACACACACACACACACACGGAGAACACTTTTAAATAATGTTAAATAGTATAGTATTAATAAATACATAAACCAGTAACAAAGTCATTTACCATCACTACCAAGTATTATGTACTCTACATAACTATATGTGATATGCTTTTATACAACTGGCATCACAATAGGTTTGTGTGCACCTGCATTGCTGCAAACATGTGAGTAATGCTTTGTGCTACAATGTTAAGACAGCTACAACATCACTAGGTGATAGGAATTTTTCAGCTCCATTATAATCATATGGGACCACCATTGCATATACAGTCCATCATTGATGAAAATATTGCATATACAGCACATGGCTGTATATACAATTAATAGTATAGTATTAATAAATACATAAGCCAGTAACATTGTATATACAGCACATGGCTATATATACAATGCTTATTTATCAATTATATCTCAATAAAGCTGGGAAACTTTAAAATAAATTTAAAAAACAAAGTTGAAGTAATAAATAAGAACTCAAAAATAAAGGTGTCAGCACAGCCATGCTCCCTGTGAAGTCTCTAGGGAAGAATACTTCCATGTGTCTTCCTAGTTTCTGGCGGCTTTTTTTTTAATTGTACTTTAGGTTCTGGGGTACATGTGCAGATCATTGCATAGGTACATACATGGCAAGGTGGTTTGCTGCCTCCATCCCCTCATCACCTATATCTGGCATTTCTCCCATGTTATCCCTCCCCAGCCTCCCCACCCACTGCTGTCCCTCCTCTAGCCAACCCCCACAACAGACCCCAGTGTGTCATGCTCCCCTCCCTGTGTCCACATGTTCTCATTGTTCAACACCCACCTATGAGTGAAAACATGTGGTGTTTGATTTTCTGTTCTTGTGTCAGTTTGCTGAGAATGATGGTTTCCAGATTCATCCATGTCCCTACAAAGGACACAAACTCATCATTTTTTATGGCTGCGTAGTATTCCATGGTGTATCTGTGCCACATTTTCTTTGTCCAGTCTATCATTGATTGGCATTTGGGTTGGTTCCAGGTCTTTGCTATTGTAAACAGTGCCTCAGTGAACATACGTGTGCATGTGTCTTTATTAATAGAACGATTTATAATCCTTTGGGTATATACCCAGTAATGGAATTGCTCAGTCACATGGTATTTCTATTTCTAAAACCTTCAGGAATCGCCACACTGTCTTCCACAATGGTTGAACTAGTTTACACTCTCTGGTGGATTTTATCCTTATCATTCCAATCTCTGTGTCTATCATGACTACCTCTCTTCCCCATATATGTATCTGCGTGTCCTCTTCTTATAAGGGCATTAGTCATGAGATTTAGAGAGATGCTAATATAAATGAAACTAATCATACCTGCAGAGACCCTATTTCCAAATAAGGTCACATTTTAAGGTTCCAGGTGAACATAAACCTCAAACTTAATGATATAAGACAATCAAGAGATGGCGGCAGGTATATGACAGATATGTTAGAATTATTTGACAAAGATTTTAAGGCATTGTAAAAATGCTTCAGTGAGGAAATTATAAAAACACTTAAAAATGAAAAAATAGGCTAGGTGCGGTGGCTCACGCCTGTAATCCCAGCACTTTGGGAGTCCAAGGCTGGTGGATCATGAGGTCAGGAGATTGAGACCATCCTGGCCAACATGGTGAAACCCTGTCTTTACTAAAAATACAAAAATTAGCCTGGCATGGCAGTGGGCACCTGTAATCCCAGCTACTCAGGAGGCTGAGGCAGGAGAATCACTTGAACCCAGGAGGCAAAGGTTGCAGTGAGCCGAGACCCTGCCACTGCACTCCAGTCTGGGTGACAGAGTAAGACTCTGTCTAAAATAAATAAATAAATAAAAAATAAATAAAAATAAAAATAGAAAATCTCAGCAAAGAAAAAGAATATATAGGAAGAATCAGATAAAATTTCCAGAACAGAAAGATACAATAATCGAAATAAAAAGCTCAGTGGATGAGCTGAACAGGAAAGTAGAAAGTACAGGAGGAAAGAATTAGTAAATGGAAAATAGAATAGAAATTACCAATCTAAACAACAGAAAGAAAATACACTGAAAATAATGAATAGAGCCTTAGGCTCCTGTGGGACTATAACAGAAGGTCTAACATTCATATCATCAGAATGTCTTGGTAGGGAGAGGAGAGGAGAGGGGACAGGATTGAAAAAGGCACTCAGAAATAATGGTTAAAAAGTTCCCAAATTTGGAAAAAGACACAAACCTATAGATTCAGAAAGGTGAGAAAATCCCAAGCATAATAAACTCCCCAAAAATACCCTCTGCAAAGCACATGACAGGCAAGTTCCTGAAAACTAAAGACAAAGAAAAAAGTCTTGAAAGCAGCAAAGAGAAATGACACCTTATGGGAAAAAATAATTTGAATTACAGTGAATTTCTCATCAGAAACTATGTAGCACAACATCTTTTAAGTGCTGAAAGAAAAAAAATGATCAACTTAGAATTCTGTAACTAGGGGAAATATCCTCCAGTCATGAAAGCAAAATCAAGACATTCTCAGATAAAAGAAAACTAAGAGAATTTGTTACCTGCAGACTCACCAAAAAGAAGGCCAAAGGAAGCCTTTTAAACATCAGAAGAAAGAAAGAGCCTCGTAAGCAAAAGTATGGGTAAATATAATAGACTTTCTTTCTCCTCTTGAGTTTTCTAAATTATATTTCACTAAAGAAGCAAAAATATAACATTGTCTGCTATGGTTCTAAATATATGTACAGGAAATAACTAAAGATAATTTTTTAAGAGGTGGGTAAAGAGACATAAAGGGAGATTTACAGTTCACTTAAACTGGCAAACAAGTGCATCAGTGGACTGCGATAAGTTATGTAAATTTAATGTAATACTTAGAGCAACCACTAAAAAAGCTGTGCAAAGAGATAGTCTCAAAAACACTGTAACTAAATAAAAACAGAATTCCATAACAATGTTAAGCAACCAACAGAAAGGCATATAAAAGAAAACAGGAAATAAAGCAGAGAGAACACATAGGAAAAAAAGAAAAAAAACCTAAGCCCTAAAATATCAATAATATATTAAATGTAAATGGTCAAAATAGACATTGACAGGCTGGATTAAAAAACGTGATCCAACTATATACTGTCTATTAAAAACTCACTTCAAATATAATTATATACGCAGGTTGAAATTAAAAGGATGGAAAAATGTAATATGGGAACATTAATCAAAACAAATGAGAAATGGCTATATTAACATCAGATGACACAGACTTCAGAATAAAGAAAATGACCCAAGATGGAGAGCGATGTTATATGGCAATCATAAATATCTACAGGGCAAACAACAGATATGCAAAATATGTGAAGCAAAAATTGATTTAAATGAAAGGATAGGCCAGGCGTGGTGGCTCACACCTGTAATCTCAGCACTTTGGGAGGCTGAGGCAAGTGGGTCCCTTGAGATCAGGAGTTTGAGTCCAGCCTGGCCAACATGGTGAAACTCCATCTCTACTAAAAATACAAAAATTAGCCAGGCATGGTAGTACGTGCCTGTAATCCTGGCTACTGGGAAGGCTGAGGCAGGGGAATGGCTTAAGCCTGGGAGGCAGAAGTTGCAGAGAGCAGAGATCCCACTGCTGCAAGCCAGCCTGGGCGACAGAGCAAGACTCTGTCTCAAAAAAATAATAATAAGAAGAAGAAATGAAACGATAAATAGACATATATATGATTATATTTAGTGACCTTAAACTCCTTTCTCAGCAATTGATAGAACAATTAGGCAGAAAATCAGCAAGGATATAGAAGAATCCAACAACCCCATCAAACCATAAAATCAAATTAGTATTTATAGGACAATAATAGAATACATTCTTTAAGTGTCCTTAGAACATGTGCCAACATCAACCATATCCCAGGCCATGAAATAAACAACAATTTTAAAGAACTGAAATCATACACAGTTCTTGAACTACAATGGGATCAAACTAAAAACCAGTAAACAGAAAGAAAATCAAAAAATCTCCAACCATTCAGAAACTCAACACCGCAGTTCTAAATAATTTGAGGATCAAAAAGAAAATCTCAGAAGAAATGGATGCATTGAACTCAATGAAGATAAAACTACAGCATAGCAAAATTGTGGGATGAAGGTAAAGCAGTGCTGGCAGGGACACTTACAGCACTAAATGTACACATTAGGCAAAGGGAGAAGACCAAAATCAGTAATCTAGGGTTTCACCTCAAACACATAGAAAAGGAAGAGCAAAGCAAACTCAAAAAGGAAGGAAATAATGAAAATAGGACAAATTGATGAAACTGAAAACAGAAAAACAAGAGAGAAAATCAATGATACAAAGAGCTGGTTCTTCGAAAAGTTCAATACATTTGACAAGCTTCTAATAATATCGACAAAGAAAAAGGAGAGAAGACACAAATGACAAATGAGCAATATCAGGAATGAAAGAAGATATCACTACAGACCCTGCAGACACTGAAAGATAATAAGGGAACACTATAAAAAATCTTAAACATGTACAGTTGACAGTGCAGATAAAATGGGCCAATTCTTCAAAAATAAGAAATACCGCAACTGACCCAATACAAAATAAATAATTGAATAGCCCTATCATCTTTAAGAAAATTGAATTTGTAATTTAATAATTCTCCCCCCTTCAAAGAAGTCTCCTGGCTTAAATGATTTCACTGGAAAATTCTACCAAACATTTAAGCAATTTGTATCAATTTTACAATCTCTTAAAGAAAATGAAAGAGGAGAAATCACTTCCCAATTCATTTTATGAAGCTAGTATTAGCCTTATACCAATGCAAACAAAGGCAGCATCAAATAAAAAAGCTTCAGATCAAGAGTCTCATGGATACAGGGTGCAAACATCTTTAACAAAATATTACAAATAGAATTTGGCAAATATACAAAGAAGTATATACCATGACTAGGTGGGGTTTACTCCAAGGATGCAAGGGGTTCAATATTTGAAAATCCATCAGTATAATCCATCATATTAACAGGCATAGAACCCAGAAATAGACCCACACAAATATGTCAGTTGATTTTGACAGTGGTGCAAACGTGAGTCAATGAAGGAAGGATAGCTTTTCCACAAATAGTGCTAGCGAATTGGACATTTATCAACAAAAAAATTGAACCTCAACCTTATCCAATAATAAACTTACAGACTTAAATATAAAACATAAAGTTATACATCTCACAAGAAAAATATTGAAGTATCTCTCTGGAATCTAGGGCCAGGTAAACAACTCTTCAACTTGACACCAAAAGCACAATTCATAAAAGGAAAAATTGGTGAACTGGACTTCATAAAAATTAAGAACTTTTGCTCTGTGAGAGACACAGCATGAAAAGAATGAAAAGACAAGCTACAGACTGCAAGAAAATATTAGCAAACCACATATACCACAAAGGCAAATAATCCAATTAGAAAATGGACAAAAGGCATTAACCAGGACATATAGATGGCAAATAACCACATGAAAACACGTTCAGTATCATTTGCCATTAGGAAAATGCAAATCATAAAATCACAAGATAACTCTTTACACCTGTTAGAATGACTCAAATGAAAAATAATGACAACACAAAATGCTGGGGTGGATGTAGACACATTAGATCACTTGTACATTGCTGGTGAGAATATAAGCCCAAATGGTGCAGTCACTCTAGAAAAGTTTGCAGTTGCTTAAAAAAGTAAATATGCAACTACTTTATGACCCAGATGTTACATTCTTGAGCATTCATCCTGGAGAAATGAAGATTTATGTTCAGACAAAAACCTGCACCCACATTTATAATAGCAACTTTATTTGCAGTAGCCTCAAGCTGCAAACAACCTGGATATCCTTCAAGAGGTGAGTGATTAAACAAACTGTGGTACGTCCATGCCATGGAATACTATTCAGCAACAAAAAGGACAAACTATTGACATAGGCAACATCCTGGATGAGTGTCCAAAGAATTATGCTGAATGTAAAAACCCCATCCCAAAGGGTTAAATACAATAAGATTCTTTTTATGTTTTATATTTTAAAATGACAAAACCAGCTAGGCAAGGTGGCTCATGCCTGCAATCCCAGCACTTTGGGAGACTGAGGCAGGCAGATCACGAGGTCAGGAGTTTGAGACCAGCCTGACTAACATGGTAAAACCACCTCTCTACTAAAAATACAAAAATTAGGCAGGTGGGGTTGCGTGCACCTGTAATCCCAGCTACTCAGGAGGCTGAGGCAGGAGTATCACTTGTGAGGCAGAGGTTGCAGTGAGCAGAGATTGCACCCCTCGAGCCTGGGCAACACAGTGAGACTCTGTCTCCAGAAAAAAAAATGACAAAACCATAGAAATGAGAGCTGATTAGTGGCTGTAGGGACAGGGAGGGGACTGAGGTTGGAATGGTGTGGCTATGAAAAAGTCAACAGGAAGAATTTTTGTGGTGATAGAAACATTCTGTGTCATGATTATGCCAATGTTAATCTCCTGGTTGGTAGTTAGCATGCTATTGTTTCGTAAGATGTTACCACAGAGAGAACTGAGTAAAGAGTACATGGGATCTGTCTGTTTGATTTCTTACAACTGCATGTGAGTCTATAATTGTCTCAAAATTAAAAGTTTAACTTTTGAAAGAGGGGTTGGGTGCTAGATAGATCATCCCGACAGATACTGAATTGCCAGGAGGTTGGCAAAACCTGGGGTGGAGCCAGCAGCACTTCTGCCACCCTCCCTCACCCTCTGCAAGCTACCACTGCTTTCCAAAGCGAATGGGCCACTGAGTGCATGGCTGGAGTTCTCTTAAAGACCTGCAGTCACCTTGACACTCTGACCCAAGGAGATATGGTCCTGCTCCCCAGCCCTTTTGTGTTCTCTGTATTATCTGGATATCCCTAAAGCCCCAGTTGCCTAGGTTTGGGATGAAGGAGCATGACAGCTAGAGATTTCAAGACTGAGGACAAATGGCCAAGGTCACATGCTTCAAGGGTGGGTACCAGCACATCATCCCTCAAAGGCCAGACTGAACAATTGCTTCTTCATGGTCATCAGTGTGCAGAGAAGCCCAGTTCTCTCATGCTCCAAAAGAGCTCAATCAATGGTGCAGAGGGCCCTTCTCTCTTCTGCCATGAAAATATGGTATGTCTTCTACATGACAGAGTGTTTACCTAGAGAGACTGTCAGTCCATGCTGATGGGGAATTAAAATCGTAATTTGCAATGTTTAAACTGCAAGGCAACTTAATTGGAAGAGACTGAGATATTGTTATCTGAGAGACTGAGATGTTGTTATCTGAAAAGTCTAGGTTGCTCCTGTTGCTCAGAGGGGTGGGTCAGGTGCTTATGAGGTCACTTACAAGGGGATAAGGATGCTACCTTTACTCACACACCCTTGTTCCCCTATGCCACTTCTAACTACATCTGCTATCAACGATGTCTTCTTTTTTCAATCTCATACCTTCCTTGTGACATTCCCATCATCAGGAAAGACAGCACTCTGCCGTCAGAGTTCTTCCACTGTCTCAATTACATATGTGGGAGCAGGTCTGAGCCTCATTTTTTTATTTGTAAAACGAGAGACTAGTATTTGAAAAATCTCTAACACTTTTTCTAGATCTTATAATTTATGGCTCTATGGAATGTCCTGATCTTCCAGCACTTCCTTGACAAGTTGTCATTGTGACAAGTTAAAATAAGAGTATATCAACCAGAATTCATCTTAAAGGGGGCAAAAAAACGTTTATTTAATAAATGTCATTAATGACATCCATGAGTCATTTGGTTGAAAAAAGTAGGCCCCAATCCACAGTCTAAAGGAAGAAAGCAGAATACAAATATGATGAATTTCTATGTTTAAGCAAATGAATGAGATTGGATTTATTTTCCTTTCTGTTTTTTCTTTTTCTTTCTTTCTTTTTTGCTGCCCTCTCCCCCAAAAAGAGAGGATGAAGAGAGGCAGCAAAGGTAGGATGAGTGAGCACCCAAAGAATTTTTCAAAGCAGTTATGACTAATGTGCATTTTTTTTTTTTTTGAGACGGAGTCTTACTCTGTTGCCAGGCTGTAGTGCAGCGGCACAATCTCAGCTCACTGCACCCTCTGCCTCTTGGGTTCAGCAATTCTCGTGCCTCAGCCTCCTGAGTAGCTGGGATTACAGGCACGCACCACTGCACTGGCTAAGTTTTTTGTATTTTTAGTAGAGATGGGGTTTCACCATATTGGCGAGGATAGTCTTGATCTCCTGACCTCGTGATCCACCCTCTTCAGCCTCCCAAAGTGCTGGGATTACAGGCGTGAGTCATGGCGCCCGGCCACTTAGTGTGCAATTTTAAGACGTGCATATTGCTAGGCTATACTTTTACCTCCCCAGCACCTACAGTAATCACTGCATCTCAGAAAGCCTTTGTGCAAGTGTTTTTGGTGGCAATTAAGAAAAGAGGCGGGGTTTCAGGAAAGGGAATACATGAATGGGGAAACACGCAGGACAGAGCCTGGTAAGGAAGGCGCTGGATTTTCCAGAGGGCCTGGAGCTGGGATTCAGGCCAGTCTTACCTAGGTCTTTAACAGCAGGGAGAGCCTAGCCCACATCTGGTTTACATATCCTTTTCCCCTTTACCATCTGCTCTATGAAAACTTTGTTGAGCCTTTCCAAATGGCGATCCACCCACAGCACCACATTTTAATAAATTTTCATAAGACATTGACCCTATTCTGCCCTGATTTATAATTATCTCTACATCTGCCTTACACAGAATACTAGATTGTGGTCTCTTTAGGGACTCTGGCCTTACAGTGCCAACGATAGTAAGTGCTCAATGGTAATTTATTGAATGGAATTTGCTTCTCAGCCATCCTCCTCTATTCTCCTGGAGGCTTTTAGTTGGGATGAGTCACACTGTTGATACACAGCAAATAATAACAATGACAATGAATGTGAACACCGGGGTATTTCATATTTGTAAAAAAAATACATATATCTGGAGTGCTTGCAAGTAGGAAATCATATATATGTGCTTGGGGTGGCACGGGGAAGTGAGGCTTAACCACTAGTTCTTTTACCACTTTCTCAATGGACGAAGATCCACATGGAATATACTTTCATCCCCCATATAAAATTAATTGTACAGCTCTTCCAGAGAAAATCGTATGAACAAACTTTAACCTCATGACTTCCATTATTTTATAAGAAAAGGCTTAAAGCATAATGTGAGCTTTTTTTAGATGTGAAGTTCCGTGTGAGTAGTGTGTTGTTAATTTCATATTAATGCAGGTTGCCAGCAGAACTCAGCACAGAATCTAAAGAAGGAAATCACGTTCCTGCAGCTCTGATAGCTGGTGAGCAGGCTTTGGCTAATTTCTTACTTTCTCCTAGGTGAAATAAATATCCTTCTCACAATGATGCAGTTCAGACCTTTGTAGCATAGACAAGTTAATCCTGCTAACAATCATGAAACAAAAGACAGACAATTCTTTGCTAAAACATAGCTCTGTTACCAGCAAATACAAAGTCCTACTGAGCATTATTTGATATTTGTACTCCGTTACCTACTTCTCCTTGAGAATGAGACCTCGCAAAGTTGACATGTTTTTCCTATGTGTATGCATTGTGTATGCATTTCCTATGTGTATGTTTTTCCTATGCGTATCCTATTGTATGCTTCCTAGCTTACCTTATGCATATTCCTGGGAGTTAGATATAATGAGATATTATCTTTGTATACCCCGGTGAAAATTCAACAACACTATATCATCTGCCTATAATGAGCTTCCTTGCAGAGAAGATGAAAATCAAATCACAACCTTTTCCTCAAACATGCTTCAGATATTGTCCTATTTCTTCGGAAGGCTTCATGAAATCTATACCCCAGATGTTAAATTAGAATCATTTTCTTCTTGACCACAGAGTTTTTTGTGAATTGAAGCCTTCCCCAGAGTTGGTGTGATGCTTTCTGAGTCCTGCTCTTGCACAATCACTACGGTCTCTGATGACACATATTTTTCTTTCATTTCTGTCTCATCACATTCTTTTTACTACCCCTTAATGTGGTTCTTCAAATAGGTTATGTGTAGGACTAAGAGGGAGGAGAGGAGTGGGGAGGTTAGTCACAGAGCAGGCCACACTACTTGGCCACCAGAAGGAGCTCCAGCAGGCTACGTGCGAACCTCCAGCCCTGCCATCTTTTCTCAAAATTTTGAAAGACTTCAGGACAGAAGGAAAACGGAAACTGAGCAATTTCCAGCAGCAGATGGGTGGTCCCTTTAGCAGGGAGAGAATGGGAGCTCAGTGTGACATGCTCCAGTATCCCATGACTTATCTTGGGGGTCCAAAGCATCCCCCCTTCCTTCCCCTTCTTTCTCTTCTCTTTGTATTAACTATTCTTGTGGCTAATCCAGTAAAAGCTAAAATGGCTGTTTTAAATAGAAGCATTTAGAAGACTTCATTGGGGGAAGGAGGAAGATGTGGCATCACCATGAGCTGCATGAAGAGGCTTCCCCTCTGTTGCTTTTACATATTCCTTGAGGGCTGCCTAGCTCTTTTCATGACAGCATCATATGCATCCAGGTGTTTAATAAGTCAGTGAGGCTGGGCACAGTGGTTCACGCCTGTAATCCCAGCACTTTGGGAGGCCGAGGCGGGTGGATCACAAGGCTAGGAGTTCAAGACCAGGCTGGCCAAGATGGTGAAACCCCATCTCTACTAAATATACAAAATTAGTTTGGCGTGGTGGCAGGCGCCTGTAATCCCAGCTACTCAGGAGGCTGAGGCAGGAGAATGACTTGAACCGGGGTGGCAGAGATTGCAGTGAGCCAAGATGGCGCCACTTCACTCCAGCCTGGCTGATAGAGTGAGACTCCGTCTCCAAAAAAAAAAAAAAGTTAATGAATATTAGTTAACAATGAAAGATGACTTCACGAAGCCTGCAACATTTTACTCAGCGTGTAAAATGAAAACAGAAGCCACTTTGCACTTTTTTGGGAAAAAGTATGGATGTTTTCATTCAACCACATTCGCCTTCTTTATCCCATCTTGAACGCTCTCTGCATTACCCTGTCCCAGTTGTTCTGATGGCTTTCCAGCTTAGGACACCAACAGACACACAGTCTCCTCACTGTCTTTTATAGTGGATTCTTCTCTCTTTAATAAGCTACTTGGTTTCTCAGTACCTGGTTCTATTCCTACATCCCTTTCTCAGCCCAGGGCTCCTCGCTTCATCTGTTGTCCCACCAAAGGAGTTTGAGTTTTTTTTTTTTTTTTTTTCCTAGTGGCCCTCAAGTTTTGAGCACAGCAACCTTCATTCAGTTTTTAAAATTAAAACACACGCTGCCAGAGTGAGGCATGTGTGAGTGATCCTGCTGATACAAAATTGTTGGCTCTATTGTAGCCTCTATTTTTACATCTGTCAGCCAGAAAGCCACAAGGAGCTGGATGAAGAAAGGGACGATGGTTTGCCAAAGATGATGTAAGGACCCAGACTGGCTCATATCGTTCGTATAGCTAGCAACTGTTGAGTGTTGAACGCAAGTTCTAATTCTACCATCTTTCCTGTCTTCCTTCTCATTTCCCCCAAACAACTTGTCCACCCAAGTTGGGCAAAGTCAGGAGCCAACAACACTGAGCCTATACTGCATGGAGCAGATTCCATGCACTTCAGAATAGGTAAAATACATGCTCATCTTTCCCCATTTAAAACCCTTTTAGCACATTTTTGCCAACATTTACCAACTGTGAATTTGTGTGAAGAATCATGCACAGCATTTCAAGGTGATAATCCCATATGTAACATTTTCCTAGGTCTCTTTCAGGGAGTTTTCATAGCCTTCAATGGATTGTACTCCACAAACCGAGGTCTGAAGAAGACAAGAAGGCTGGGTGAAACTGAGAGCGGTGGGTTTCATAGAAAATCATGGGAAAAATATCTTTACAACCTCGAAAAATCCAAATAAACAAGGGAAGCACTCTGAATAGCAGGTCAGATATTCTATGTAGGTAATTTTAAATGGAGCTTCAGATAAATACTGAATGTTCAATTTCAGATTCAAATATAGGAGTTCAAGTACAATTTTCTCTTTCTTCATATTGATAATGGCCCAAGCTGATTCAATACAAACAAATTAACATGTTGTAAATCTCCTGAAGGAAAAGTTGATAAATCAGTTCCTATGCGTCTCACTTTAGGGAGAGTTTTATCATGATAAATACTGAAACGGTATCTATTCTGAACTCAGAATCACTGCATGGCAAAGAAGTCATTTTTAAGCTAGTTTACAAGCTGACTTCCTTTTTTAGTGGGCAGCCCTTGAAGTAGGGGAAAAAAGGATGATCTAGAGGCTTTACTGAAAGTGGTCACGGTAAAGTAATTCACTTCTGTCTGGCTTCCTTCTTGCCCCTCCCTTCCCCACCCCCTACAGATATCCATGTTGATTTTAAAAGCCACATAACTCAGAGAAAAAATTAGCTGGGTGGAAGGGAGGCTTAGCCAAGATTCCACGTGGCAGCCAAGGTACAGGCCTCACGAGGCCGCTGATCTGACATTCAGCTCCGAGAATTCCTGCTCCTCCCCGCTTTGCCCTGGAAAGAGCGCTCTTGGGCTGCAGCTGAGAGCTCAGCCTGAAACCTCGCGTTCAGGTTCATTACTACTTCAGCAGTTTGCAGCAGGGAGACAGGGCAGAATCCTGCTCTGATTGGCTGCCTTCCTCTGACTTAACAGCGGCCCAGCAAATCACTAGCCTGTATTCCAAGAGCATAAAGATGAATTGTAACAGCCAAGGCCCTGGGGGGGGAGAAAAGAGCATCCACCGCCAAAACAAAACCGTGCACGCAGCTTCTGGAGGGACCCGGAGAGCCCGCTCTCTTCTGCAGGAAGCCCTTCCGGGCAGGCCCATTTGCACCCCCCAACTCCTTGGCACTCCGCTGAGTTCATATCATTTTCAAAGTAGGTCATTCAAAGTCATCTCAGCAGAGGAGGGAGAAGCTGTCAGCAACTGTCATCAGAGCCTGTGAGGAGGCCCAGACCTTTCACTGAAGGGTGGGAAACAGAAGGCTGGGGCAGGAGGCGGCTACTGCGAGATGCGAGATGCGAGATGCAAGATGCTCGCTCGCCTTTCTCAAACGGCGACCCACAGGCTTAAGCAGATCACTCCCTTTGCCGTTCACAGTCGGCCAGGGACTAACTGGTCCAGGCAAACCTCTAGCAGGACTTCAATGATAACCTGAATGAAAATTCACTCTAAGGAGAATGATGTCATCTTTATTCAGCTCTTTGTTCTACGTGTTCACAAAACTCATTGTTATTTATGAGGCACTTAGAGTTATTTCTAAGAAGCCATGCTGCTACCCGCCCCCCTCCCCCCAAGAAGAATGCAAGTAAAAATACGGGGATGTATGCAAAATTTACCTAACTAACGTAGTGAGGAAAATACTTACAAAACAAATGCATGTATCATTAGAAATACATACCTCATACATGTTCTTAAACACATAAAACTCACACAGTGTTATTCACTCACACTGATAAAAAGGGAGACTTTCTTGATCTATAACATGCATAGACACGTCAAATGAGTGCTTGCAAAGTATATATTGTCTTTAAACATGATCTACCTTCAAGTATCATTAAGAAGTTACCTTTGCTGTGCTATTTCCTCCATCCTGTAATACTCTTCCTTTCCTCTTCTGGCAAAACCTACCCACCTTGCAAGACTCCTTTTAGATTCTTCCTCTTTAGGCAACATTCTCTGGCTCCTGGTTCTCAGTGATTACTTCTCTCCAGCTAGAACCCCTACAGCAATAAAATTAGCTGATACCACACACCTAGGAATAGCTTTCCTACCATGTGGTTGCTCTCTAATTGTTTATTGCACCGTAACTCCTGGAAAGCAGGGGCAGCGTCTCATACTTCAGTTGTACATCCCACGGATTTAGCACCAACCTATTGCTTTAAGGACAACGGAGAAATGAAGGGGAGGAGGAAGGAAGAAAACTAATATTTATCGAATACCTAGTAGATACTAGCTCCTGCACCAATATTTCTATGGATTCCCTTTTCATATAAAACTCATAATGGCCCTAGTGTGGAAGATTTGCTTTCCACCATTTTAAAGATAAGGAAACAGAGGCTTAAAACAGTTACATAACTTACCCCAAACCAAACAGCCAACAAGCAGAGGAACCAAGATTCAAACACGGCGGTCTGCCTCCCAGCTTTTTCTACTATCCTCTGATCCTCAAGCTTGGCTGATCAGCTTTAAAGATAATCAGCTTCAGATACCTAGGCCCCACCCCTGAGAATTTTTCTTCTGCTTTCTAAGCCCAGGAGAGCAGTAAGTATGTATTACATTAACGGCAATGTTCTCAGCAATGCCTTGCATATAGTAGCAGTCAATAAATATTTGTTAAATGCTTAAGTGCATTCCATCTATCCAGAGCAGTAGTTCTCGGGCCTGACCATATGTTAAAATCACCTGGACAGCTGATTAAGCGATGACTCTCTCTTGGCCCTACCCCCAGAGAGATCCTGATGCAGTTGATGTGGGGTGGAGCTGCCTGGCCGGCATCCTAGTTTTCAAAAACTCCCCAGGCAATTCACATATGCTGCCCAGGCTGAAAAACATTGGTCTGGAGTGAGGTCATGGCATCTGCAGATTTTTAAAAGCTCCACAGGTAATTTTGATCTGCAGCCAGGGCTGAGAACTACCGCCTACACATCATGCTGCCTCTCTCTGGATTTTATAAATGGGAAAGCATTACTTTCTAAAAATAATTCTGTCAACAAGTATGGGAGTGCTCACCCATGCACAGCAGCGTACCAGGTTGGGGGATACATTATAAAAGAAACAATGGGGCCTGCTGTCACCTGATCTCTAATCTGTAACTGGTTCAGTGCTAACTTGTTCTTTGATTTCTGTCTGTCATGGGCTAGTTGGAGAATGATTTATGAAACTGGCAGACCAGGAGCCTTGTTTTGCAGCTAGGAGAAAGAGAATGAGTATCTTGTCTATTGAGTTAAGGGATGCCTTTTAACCTTTATGAACTTGAAAAAATAAAATTGTGCTAATGTGTATATTTTTACCTATGAATACATGAGAAAGACTGGGGAATTAAAAATATGAAAATACACAGCTTTCTGCAAGTTGCAAGAGATGGGCAAGAAGAGGAAGAAAAAAGATGATGCCTGTGTATAAACCGCACAGACGTTTCATAACACCTCTCACGATATGGAAATCAGGGAAGATTACATACTGTGGGCTTATGTGTTGTTAGCTTTTAACATTTCCTAAAGTGAATTATCCAGAGTGTATCAAAAAACAACTTAATATAAGGGAGACATGTTCTTATTACTTTATGTAACAAGCCAACCAAAAGCTGATGCATGAAACATGACTGTAAAAGTCATTTTGCCATTATGCAATTATTATGAGCACATAAACAGTAGCCACTGTTAAGAATCAAAGAATGGGAACACATTAAGAGTAAATTATTTTAACGTTGGGGAAAAACTTTTTATATGCACTGCTAAATTTGTATGCAATTAAAGAATAGGTGTCTTCTACTGGGCACTTAACTCTGTGCCAGGCAGTCTTCAACATGGTTTTCATGCATTCTTCACAAGAAACAGATGAAACAGATACTATCATTATCATATTCTCCTTTTACAGAGGGGGAAAAAAAAAAAAAAAACTGAGGCACAGAGGGGCTAATTAATCTGCCCAAGGACATACAGCAAGGAAGTAGTAAACCATGATTCAAATTCTGATTTCCTAGCTGATGGTGTTAACCAGTATACATAAAAAATAATGTTTCCTCGATGCTGATGTTATGTTGTTTTAAGTAACTGCATCTTTTTCACTTTATGAGACCCTGACATATGTTAATCAGAGAAAACAAATTTCCTGAGGAAAAGCCACCATTGCTCATCCCAAATTTAATTCCACATGCTCTCTTTGAGTTTTTAATACTAAACACATTTCTAAAATACCTTTCTCACAGCACTGAAATCCAGAACAACAAATATGAAAGGCCCTAACTATGTGTAATGTATCATGCAGGGCTAGAAAATATGCAAAACACAGCTGGGCGTGGTGGCTCACGCCTGTAATCCCAGCACTTTGGGAGGCCAAGGTGAGTGGAAACCCTGAGGTTGGGAGTTCGAGACCAGCCTGACCAACATGGAGAAACCCCGTCTCTACTAAAAATACAAAATTAGACAAGCGCGGTGGCGCATGCCTGTAATCCCAGCTACTCGGGAGGCTGAGGCAAGAGAATCACTTGAACCCAGGAGGCAGAGGTTGCAGTGAGCCAAGATCATGCCATTGCACTCCAGCATGGGTGACAGAGTGAGACTGTCTCAAAAAAAAAAAAGAAAAAGAAAAGCAAAACACAGTCCTTGTATCCCTTGTCTTTAAGAATCTTTTTAAAAATGCAGACGTATCCCCATTTAAAATCTTTCTGTGGCTTTTCCCTCTTCGCATTTCCAGCCCCCATGGTGAAGCCGGTCATGATTTGGCCTTTCCCCGTGTTCCAGCTCCAGTTCCTCCTCTCTCCCCTGATAGGTTGAACTTCAGCCACACTGGGCTTCTCTACAGCCTTGAATGCTCCCAGTCCTTTCTAAGATCGGGGTTTCCACAGGCACTGTTCCCATCGCCCCACAGCACTTCCTCCCTTGCCTACTCTTGCCACAGCTGGAAACTCCTGAATGTAGTAGGTCGCTGCCCAAACATCCCTTTCCCAGGAAATTCTTCCCTGATGGGCGCGACAAGGTCCTGTCTCCCTGCTAGAGTTTCTCATAGCCTCCTTTACTTTTCTTTCCCAGAACTTAATCACTGTATGTGATCTTTATTTGTGTAGTCATTTGTTGAGTGTCTCTGTCTTCCACTAGGTTGCAAAGTCTCATGAGGAGGGAGGAAAACATGTTCGTTACACTAGTCCCTGCATCTAGCATCCGATGTTCTACCACATGGTAGACTCCAAATGTTTGTTTTAAGATATATTCATCCACTTATTTATTTTTATGTTTATTTTTTATTTTTTGAGATGGAGCCTGGCCCTATTGCCTGGGCTGGAGAGCAATGGCGGGATCTTGGGTCACTGCAAGCTCCGCCTTCCGGGTTTAAGCGATTCTCCTGCCTTGGCCTCCCAAGTAGCTGAGATTACATGCACCCACCCCTCATGCCTGGCTTTTTTTGTTATTGTTGTATTTTTGTAGAAATGAGGTTTTTAGGGAGTGTGATTCAACTCACAACACTGGCTATGAATATAAAACCATTTATTTTCCTCTTTCCCCTTTCTCCTGTTTTCTGTAAGGAAGCTTGGTGGTGGTTCTTTCTTGTTCTTTTCTTAGTGCAGTTACAGGTCTGTCCATTTTGTTGGCAGTTATCAAATTTATAATCTAACCTTTAGGTTATGGACTATCTGGGTGGAATTGTGGCTGAATTAGAAGCAGAATTAATATCTCCTAGGTGGAGATATGGTAATGGATGGGATTTTTCACCTTTCTCTTTTTTCTCTTGGTTGGAACAGTTGCTTACTGTTGTTGTTATGCATAGTATTCCCATCCTTGCAATATGGAAGTTTAAGTATGGTAGTAGGAAGATATGGAGGAGCCAAAAGTAGATTCTTCTGGTAATTTGGGGGATACTGGTGGGAGATTGCCTAAAGAGGAGCCATCTTTGTTTTTTGCTTCTGATGGAGCTTCCAGAAGCTTCTGGATTCCTACTCAGGCAACTGCAGCAGCACAGTTCCTGATGGAGCTCTGGTTTGCAGTGGTAGTGACAATGGTAGGTGACTTTGGGTTCCTGTCTTCATTTATTCCTTCTCTAATGTTTTTCCTTTCTTTCTCTAGATCTGGCTTTCTGACCTATATTATTTTTCTGTTTTTCTGAAAATTTTCTTTTAACATTTCTTGTAAGGCAGGTCCATTTGTGACAAATTTCCTCAATTTTTGTTTGTCTGAGGAAGTCTTCACTTCTCCTTCACTTTGGAAGGATAATTTCACAGGATGCAGAATTTTAGATTGGTGGATTTATCCTCAAACATTTTAAATATCTCAATTTACTCTCTACTTGCTTGCAAGGTTTCTGAAGAATGAAGTCCAATGTAATTTTTGTCCTTATTCCTCTGCAAGTTAGGTGTTTTTCCTCTCTGGCTTATTTCAAGATTTTTTCTTTGTCTTTGGTTGTTCTGCAGTTTGAATGTAATATGCAGAGGTATTGAATTATGGGTACTTATCCTGTTTGGTGTTTTCTGAGCTTTCTGGATCCATGATTTTATGTCCATTATTAACTTTGGAAAATTCTCAGCCATTAGTGCTTCAAATAGTTTTTCTGTTTGTTTCTCATTTTCTTTTCCCTATGGCACTCTTATTATATATATCCTATGCGTCTTATACTTGTTCCACAGTTCTTGGATAGTCTGTTTGGTCTTTTTCTTTCTTTTTTTGTCTCCTTGCATTTCAGCTTTGGATATATCTGCAAGCTGACTGATTATTTCCTTAGTGTTCTTTACTGATAAGCTCATCAAAGGTGTTCTTCATTTCTGTTATGATGTGTTTTGATTTCTAGCATTTCCCTTTGATTTTTTCTGAGTTGTCATCTCTCTGTTTCCATTATCAATAAGTTCTTTAATGTTGTCTACTTTTTCCATTAGAGCTTTTACCATATTAAGCAGAATTATTTTTTTCTGGCCTGATAATTCTCAAGTCTCTGTCACATCTGAGTCTGGTTCTGATGCTTTCTCTGTCTTTTGATTTGAGACCATGTTTTTTGCCCGTTACCATGCCTTGTCATTTTTTTGTTGTTGAAAGCTAGACATGATATATTGGGTAAAAGTAACTGAGGTAGTCCTCTAGTGTGAGGCTTTATGTTTATCTGGCTGAGAGTTATCTGGCTCTGGTTGTGGTGTCAGAAGCTACAGTTTCTTCTAGTGTCCTTGTTTTAATCTCTCCTGTTGTCTTTCAGTTTTCTTAGCAACTCCCTGAATAGGGTCTGTGGTTTTATTTTCCATATGTTTAACTTCTTCCTTGTTGTTAGAACAACAGTGATAACTTTTCAATTTGTTACAGGTCAGGCTGAAATTTGGAAGTCCAGATACAACTTTTAAAGTTTACTTTATAAAATCTGAAAAATATAGAAAATTATTAACATAAAATAAAAATCACCAATAATGTTGCTACCCAGAGATGGTGAGTGTATGTGCTTTCCATGCTTTTAATATGTATGTTTATATAATATATGTAAAATCATCATTTTAATAGAATTGTGCTATGTTGTACATAGTTTTATAACTTTATACACAAAACATTGTCATATATTTGCCCATTTTGACAGAAGTTTTTATACTTAATTGCTTATTAATTGCAAATATTACAAAATATTTGGTCAAATGAGCATATCATTATTTTCCTTATTTAATGGAGGAAGAGCAGAGAAGTTAAGGTCATAAAACTCTGGAATTAGATTGCCTGGGTCAAATGCTACTTCACCTACATACTAGCTACATGAACGTGGGCAAGTCATTCAACCTCTCTATGCCTCAGTTTTCTCCCCTGTTAAATAGTAACATCAAGAGAACCTATTGCTTCATTGTTTTGAGGATTAAGTAGGATAATAAAAATTAAGAAGACACACAGAGCAAGCACTTATTCAAGCATTTGTTGCATTTCCCTAGCAAAATTTATTTTAAAATAATGCATTTTGCATATTGTTTTGGGTGTAAAAATGCAAAATATTTTAATGCATGCTACAATGCACTTACTTTGCAGTAATTTTCCTGGGGAGCAGGAGGATAGTATTAGTGTACAAACCTGGCTTGCCAGCTTTGGTTGCTTCTCCTTCTTATTTTATGAAATAAGGATAATAGCAATACTATATTTCCTGGCTTCTACCTATGGAAAAACTCAGTTCTGATGACTTACAAAGCAAAGGATGTCAGAGGCCTGAAGGTTCATGCCTTTCACCCAGAAACACGAATGGAGAAACATTGGAGAAACGTTGATGCTTTTATAGTTAAAATGCTAACCCAGAGATTAAACTCAAACTCTGTTGTGTTACTATTGCATCATTTTCCATTTTAAGTTTAATAACAATATCATATACAAATAAATAGATGTGCAAAAATCCCCTAAACTAAAACAAATTTAAAACCCAAAACAAAAAGATACACAAAAACAAAAACCCTAAACAAACAATAACTTTAAACTCTTAAAGCCACTTTTTTTTCCTTGAAAAATGGTTTCTTAATTCATTTCAATTTTCATATGTCATTAAATTCTCACTGCCATGTAAATTCTGTGGATTCTAAGAAACCTCTCATTTGTTGGTTTTATTCATTGGGCCTTGTGAGTGTCCTGTGGGGCCAGGCTGAGTTCACTTATGTTTCCTAAGTGCTGTTTTTCTGTATAGCATAGTTTATTAGTCTTTATAAGCATAAAGGAGACCACTGTCCACTGAGTCCTACCAGTTCCAATTAAAAACCTCTGAGTCTTTTCTTCATGTGTCCCTCCTTGTCACCTCCCACATACAATTAGCTGCCAAGTTCCTGTGCATTATTCTGTTTCTGGAATGTCTTCCAAATCCATCCCACCTAGTACCATTCTAGCACAGGCCCTGACTGTTTATCCCCTGGCATACTGTAATAGTTTTCAAACTGCTCTTCTGATCTCCAGGCTTTCCTGTTCAAAACATTTTGGCCTCTCCAAAATACTAATCAGATGATGGAACTCTCCTGGTTAAAGATGCATCCCAAATGCTTTTGAATATTATTCAAGGCACATTCACATTCCTAGTCACATTTTTCCAGCCACATCTTGTGGCAATTTTTCCCCTTCCCAACCTTTCTCCCCTCCATCCCCTGTTTCCCAGGCTACCCTGCCTCATACTCCAGCCCCACCATGTCTTTCTACTTTATCATTCAAAGCCTTCAAAGGTTCAGATATTAACTTTTTTGGGAAGCCTTCTTCCACTTTCCTTTCTAGGCAGAATTGATTGCACCATTCTTTGTGCTTTCTTAGTGTCACACAGGCTAACCAGTTTAGAACCACATTACAGGGCAGTTGTGCTTGTGTCTGTGAAAGAGCCAAATTGTCCCATAGAACTAATGTTAATGGTTTCTTCTGAATAAACAAGAAATTAACCTTCTCTATCTTAAAACTTGAGAATGTTACAAGTGTCTTATCTGAGTTCCTTTCTCAGGAAACCAACCATCAGGCTACCCAGAGGCTATCGAGGAACTGAAACTCAGCAGATCACAGCATCTGGACAATGAGATGCCAGACCCCTCATCCATCATGATTGCTTAACCAGCCACCTGCTTCCTGTTGACCAACTCCTCTTCTCTACTCCTCCCTAATTCTTGTTTTCCTGCTGTAGTTACAGTTCTTCCATGATTTTAGTTGGTCAGGTAGATGGATTTGAGACTGATCTCTCATTTCCTTGGCTACAGCACCTGATTAAAGCCTTCTTCCCCTTCTTCCCTGGCAATACACATTGGCTCAGTGATTGGCTTCCTGTGCAGTGAGCAGCAGGACCTAGACTGAACTCCCAGTGATTTGGTAACATCTGTATCCCCTTTTGGGCCTGAGCTGTAAGTGCAAGGACTGATATAATTTCCCTTCACTCCCCAAACCCAAGTAAATAGTATGTACTCAATAAGTGCCTTTTGAATAATTGGCATTCATTCAAGCCCAGTTTGAGATGCTGCATACTCTTTCAGGTAGTCACAGAACTAATTTTGGAATTGAATGTTTGCTGTCCTCATTCTTTTTTGTTGTTATATTATACTTCTGGGGGTTCCAGTCATTGAAAACGTGATTCACTGGGGCAGAGCCATCAAGTTACTGCAAGGTTCATTTTCTTGCCTACAAATGTCAATTCTTTTGCTGAGAGATACAGACATACATGTAAAATAATGTAAATATGGCCAGGTGCAGCTACTCATGCCTGTAATTCCAGCACTTTGGGAGGCCAAGGCAGGTGGATCATTTGAGTTCAGGAATTCGAGGCCAGCCTGGTGAATGCCAACATTCGAAGGCCAACATGTTGAAACCCCATCTCTACTAAAAGTACAAAAAACAACTGGTTGTCATGGTGGTTGCCTGTAGTCCCAGCTACTTAGGAGGCTGAGGCAGGAGAATCACTTGAACTTAGGAGGCAGAGTTTGCATGAGCCGAGACTGCACCACTGCACTCCAGCCTGGGCAACAGAGCAAGACTCCATCTCAAATAAATAAATAAATAAAATAACAATGTGATTACCAAGTTGAAAAGATTCCTAGAGGTAGGTTGGCTCAGTGCTTTCATTTTATAGATGAGGAAACTAAGATTTAGAGAGGTTAGTGGTCTTGGCCAAAGTGAATGGAGGACAGAAATAGAACAGCGATGTCATTTCAAGCAAGAACACTTTTCATTAAATCAGAGCTTTAAAAAACAAAAGCTATGATTAAGAGTTCCACTAATTTAAACTACCCTTTTTCCCAGTTAGCCAGAATTAAGGAGCTCTAACTGTGGCTGATTTTTTTATTGTTGTTGTTAACTTCTGCAATGTTTATTGGAATACACAAACCCACAAATGTTAAGGTGAAATTGGATCTTATTATCTTTTCTCACCACCTATCATCAAAGAATTCTGGCAATACATTAAGGTGAAGGAAAGTGCCCCCTGAACTTGGAAACATCAGCCCAACAACATAAGAATCCATAAAAAAAATTGATGAAGCCAACTGTAAGAGTCACCTAAGAAAGAAAATCTGGAATCCATCAAAATTATTTGAAGTAATTTGGCTATAATTTCATGGACATGTGACTAGAATGTGATTTTACTAATCTGATTAATTGTGTTGTACTCTAGGAGATGGCTTGTTAAGAGACTTTAAAAGAGGAAATTACAGGGGGAGAATTTGTTTTTATCTGGTATTATCCAAGGGCTAGGACACTACATCTGGGGTTCATGAGCCTCATGATCACTAGAGAGGTGTACTCTATGATAAGGCAAGCGTAGTTGATTCACAGGGCAGCGATTGTGCAGTGGTGCTATCACAGCTCAGTCCTGGGCTCAAGCAATTCTCCTGCCTCAGCCTTCTGAGTAGCTGGAACTATAGGGGTGTGCTATCACGCTCAGTATTTTTTTTTTGACACAAGGTCTTGCTCTGTCACCCAGGCTGGAGTGCAGTGATGTGATCGTAGCTCATTCCAACCTCAAACTCCTGGGCTCAAGTGATCCTCCCACCTCAGGATCCTTAGTAGGTGGGACTACAGGTATGTACCACACACCCGGCTATTTATTTTTTAAAAATGGGGTCTTGCTATGTTGTCCAGGATGGCCAGCTATTTTTAAATTTTTGTAGAGATGGGGGTCTCACTATGTTCCCAGGCTGGTCTCGAACTCCTGGCTTCAAGTGATCCTCCTGCTTCAGCTTCCCAAAGTGTTGGGATTACAGGCATGAGTCATGAAGCCTTACCATTCATGGGACTAGTCTGTGGCCTAGATAAAAGATCTCTAAAGGCAATCCAGCCACCCCTTTTTGTTCTGATTCTGTGTACCCCAAAACAACCTCTGGTTCCACATTGACTTTTCTGATATTAGAAAAGCAATGGTCTAGATGACATGCTTTAATTTTTCAGCCACAAGAAAGAAATAGCTTCTATTACAAACTTTAAAGTTGACATTACAGTTTATGTATAAGTCTCTTATTAGGTTGGCTAATGTGAGCCAGATCTCCTGAATTTGGGTGCACTGAAAAAACAAATGTCTACATCTGCAAAGTTGAAAACCACACTTTGGAATGTTCTGGTTACCATAGGATTGGGTACTTGGTGGTCAGTTTTGTGTCTCCTTTCTTTAACTTCAACCTGGATTAGTGTATTCGTTTAATGATTCCTTTAACTTAAAATATAAACCATATTTTATTTATTTATTTATTTTTATTTTGAGACAGAGTCTCACTCTGTCATCTAGGCTGGAGTGCAATGGTGCCATCACGGCTCACTGCAACCTTTGCCTCCCGTGTCCAAGTGATTCTTGTGCCTTCATCTCCTGAGTAGCTGGGATTACAGATGTGTACCACCACTCCTGGCTAATTTTTGTATTTTTAGTAGAGACAGGGTTTCACCATGTTGGCCAGCCTGGTCCTGAACTCCTGACCTCAAGTGATCTTCCCACCTTGGCCTCCCAAAGTGCTGGGATTACAGGTGTGAGCCACCATGCCCAGGGTTAAACTATATTTTAAACTGTTTTTTAATGATTCCCTTTAACTTCAAATACAGTTTAAACTTAACTGTATTTCAAGTTAAAGGGAATCATTAAAAATTATGATTGATAGGCCAGGTGCGGTGGTTCACACCTGTAATCCCAGCTCTTTGGGAAGCTGAGGCAGGTGGATCACGAGGTCAGGAGTTTGAGACCAGCCTGGCCAATATAGTGAAACCCCATCTCTATTAAAAATCCAAAAAATTAGCCTGGTATGGTGGTGGGTGCCTGTAATCCCAGCTACTTGGGAGGCTGAGGCAGGAGAATCGCTTGAACCTGGGAGGCGGAGGTTGAAATGAGCCGAGATGATGCCATTGCACTCCAGCCTGGGTGAGAGTGAGACTCCATCTCAAAACAACAACAACAAAAAAATATGATAAAGGGAATTTGTTCCCAAAACTAACTTGTATTTTAATTAGAAATATATGTATTCTGCTGCTCTCTCTTTCTTCTTCCACGGGACCCAAATTTGAAGTTGCATCTCAGAGTACTGGGAATGTGTTGCAAGAGTCCCAAGCAAATTGATCTCTCTAGCCACTAAGAATGGAGACCAGGAGGACTAAGCTCTTTGAACTAGTCTCTTAGGGTCTGTATCCCTGCTCCCCATTGTTCTTACACAAACAGAGTTTGCAATGTGTTGTACTAAGAAAAAAGGTTGAGAAGCAATGCTCACCAATTTTAACTGACAAGAGAAGGGGAAGCGCCACATTTCACAATTAGCCCTCCGGCTACAGCAATCCCCAAAAGGGCAGGGCATATGGCAACTTCAAGAATTCAATCTCACAGGGTGCAGTGGCTCATGCCTGTAATTCTAGCACTTGGGGGACCCAGGCGGGCAGATCACGAGGTCAGGAGTTTGAAACCAGCCTGGTCAACATGGCGAAACCTCATCTCTACCAAAGATACAAATTTAGCTGAATGTGATGGTGCATGCCTGTAATCCCAGCTACTCAGGAGGCTGAGGCTGAAGAATCACTTGAACCCAGGAGGTAGAGGTTGCAGTGAGATGAGATCACACCACTGCACTCCAAACTGGGCAAGAGAGCAAGACTCTTGGAAAACATAAATACATGAAATAAACCTCTACTTCCAGGGAAGGGAAAGCTGTAGGTGCCAAATACCATTTTTCCCACCAAGAAACACAAATCTCGGAGTCTCTCAACTTTGCAAAAGAGCCCGTGATGTGTCACATGCCAAGACTGAGAAGGCTGGTTTCTGGGCACACGTGCTAAAGACCACAGACAAAATCATTTCTGCATGTGCTTCTGTGGTGTTATCCTCTGTTTTTTAGTATGTTTTCCAAAAATAGAGCAAATGAATGAATGAATGAGTAAATAAATAAATAAATGGAAACCGCCTGGGTATTGAAATATGCTATGTAAATTCCACAATGTTTTTATTTGACAGAATGCTGTCTGTGGCTGATGCATCCAGGTTTGTTCCAACAACTAAACTGGACGCGGGGGGGAAAGCCATCTTTTGAACAAAAATTAGACTACGACCAACCAAATTCTCCCTTGGAAAGGGTTCACTTTTAAATTTTTTAAGGTCTCCATAAATAGAACTTTATGAGGAGAATTTCCAAAAGGTTTTAGTGAAATTACAAGTACAAATTAGAACCACATAACCTAACATTGGATGATCATAGACCAGGAAAAGGACGACTGCGCTTTAGGGAATTTTATTATTTATCAATGTTGCCATTATCTACCTACCTATTAAGTGCTGCAATTATTTTTATTTTAGATATAATTCACCAAATCTATAGTATACTAAATTTTATGAGTAGCATAGAATTACAACAATGATTCTTTTTTTTTTTTTTTTGAATAATAACAGGCCTAGTGCTTTCTGCTACCTTTGCTATTTTAACCTAGGGTAGAAACACTTCATTCACATACAGATAATCTTATCTCCAAATAATCAAAATGGTTTACTCTATACAAGATATATATATATATATATGTGTGTGTATATATCTATACATACATACATATATATATACATACATATATATATACATAGAGAGAGAGAGAGAGAGAGAATGAGCGCAAGAGCACGAGCAAGAGAAAGAGAGAAAAAAACTGGAAAAGGGGCTCCCTTGAAAGAAGATTACAAAGTCTCGTAAGTATTTTTACCACCTTTCTAGGAGAGATACAGATACAGAACTATAGTATCTTACACGGATACAGAACTATAGTAAACTCAAGGAAAAAGCAAAAGCACTGAAGTTGTGGAAAGAATGATGCAATTGGTGCCGTAGAAAGACCCCTTGTAGCTAGAATCCAATTATTTCAGTTTCAAGTACAAGATCTCCATTTATTGGACCTACAACTTTGGAGTTTCATTAAATGAAATGCAGTTCTCTGAGCACCTTTATTTTATTTTATTTTTTTGGTCTTGAGCAAAACAGTATTAAGTATTGAGTACTTAGCATTAATATTAAGACATTAATACAAAACAGTCTTGAGATGTAATTCCCTCCTATTTCACAAAGTTATTGTGACACTCGAATGCATGAATGCTATAAAGTTGTTTTGCCTATCATGACAGGAAGGCATTATTCAACTTAAAAAGCAGACAAACGAGCAAGGAACTGCAGTTTACCGAGCATCTACAAGTACCAGGCATTGTGTCAGATTCTTCGCACGCTTTTTTACTCTTCACAACACCTCCTGCCTCAGCCTCCCAAAGTACTGGGATTACAGGTGAGAATCCCAGCCAAAATGCACCTGGCTAAAATGATCATTTCTTAAGTTGATGGTAAACTGCTTAAAAATAGTTTTTAAGTAGTTACCTCAGTGAGGTAAGTATTGCTATACACATGTACTGATACATACATGTAAGGACAGAGCTTGATAAGTATTGATATACACATGTATTGATATATACAAGTAAGGAGAGAGCTTCTACTCATATTTTCCACCTCTTTCTTTGCCTTCCTAACACCAAGTAATCCCAGTCCTCAAATCTTGGCTTTGGGGCTTCTGAGGTGGGTGGGAAGAAAGAAAAATCAGGCACCTTCGCACCAGTCTCTGTCTCCTCTATCTCTGTAGCACTGAGTGGGTAGCAGGTTGGCACAGACACGGGGTGAAAAAGTTGAGCTAATCTTTAACTTTTTTCTGTCACTCTTCTCAGATGTGCCAGACAATGAAAATAGACTGTGACCTTTTCGTTAAAACAGGGTGAAGCCTGAAATGATGACACAGTTCTCCAAGGTAGTAACCTGTGGTGTTGTAAGCACTTTGAGTGCCCTTGAATTCTGTATCATCTCACCTGGCCCCTCTCTGCAGGGTCTCCTCTTTCCCATGGTTTGCCCTTTCTTACCAAAGAGCCTGCTCCTCACCTATTCATGCGATATTTGTTTTTAGCCTGTGTTCTGAAATAACCACGTTCTAGCAGCCAACTCAGAATATGGCATCGAGTTTTTTCTTGGTGTTCTCCTGTCCATATCGATTGGATCAAAGGGAGATCCATCTGGAACCCACTTAATGTCCTTCCAGATGGTAACCTTGCTTCCAGATGGCATGTTCAATAGGAGAAAAGGAAATCACTAAACGCAAACATCGTAGCGCCAGGGATAGCCCTGTGACCTTATTTCTTTCAGGATTCCTCAGGACATAGACTTATTTTTTGTCTTAGATTTTCACAGGAAAAGTTTCCAATTCTCAGATTGAAATTAGGGGCCTTTGGAGAGATATGGTGTTATTTATATCCAAATACCGATCATCTATAACTGCACACCTGCTGGTGGTGGTTTGAATCTTCTCATTTTAAAAGTTTAGATACACTTAAAAGCCATTATCAAGCTGTACAAGGGGCTTAGGAGCCTCTGTTGTCAAAGTGCCACCTACTGGATGTAAGCTAATATTTGGCTGATCCTAAAAAGTGGAGAGCTTTCAGCAAGCCTCAGTCGCCTCCAATTAATCATCAACTTGTCAACTTAAAAAATGATCATTTTGGCCAGGTGCATTTTGGCTGGGATTCTCACCTGTAATTGCAGCACTTTCGGAGGCTGACGCGGGAGGATCTCTTGAGCTCAGGAATTTGAGACAAGTCTGGGGAGCCCCATCTCTCAAAAAAAATTTTTTGTTTAATTTTTATGTTTCAGGACACATGTGCAGAACATGCAGATTTGTTACATAGGTGTACACATGCCATGGTGGTTTGCTGCACCTCTCAACCCCACATCTAGGTTTTAAGCTCCACATGCAATTAGCTATTTGTCCTGATGTTCTCATTCCCCTCCCCATCCCCCGACAGACCCTGGTGTGAGATGTTCCCCTCCCTGTGTCCATGTGTTCTTATTGTTCAACTCCCACTTATGAGTTAGAACATGTGGTGTTTGGTTTTCTGTTCCTGTGTTAGTTTGCTCAGGATGATGGCTTCCAGCTTCTTCCATGTCCCTGCAAAGGACATGATCTCATTCCTTCTTATGATTACATAGTATCCCATGATATGTATGTGTCACATTTTCTTTATCCAGTCTATCATTGATGGGCATTTGTGATGGTTCCATGTCTTTGCTATTGTAAATACTGCCGCAGTAAACATATGTGTTCATGTATCTTTATAGTAGAATGATTTATATTCCTCTGGGTATATATTCAGTAATGGGATTGATGGGTCAAGTGGTATTTCTGGTTCTAGATTCTTGAGGAATCACCACACTTTCTTCCTCAATGGTTGAACTAATTTATACTCCCACCAACAGTGTAAAAACTTTCCTATTTCTCCACAGCCTCACCAGCATCTGTTGTTTCTTGACTGTTTAACAATCACCATTCTGACTGGAATGAGATTGTCTCTTATTGTGGCTTTGATTTGCATTTCTCTAATGATCAGCGATGTTGAGCTTTTCTTCATGTTTTTTGACCACATAAATGTATTCTCTTGAGAAATATCCATTCATATCCTTTGCCCACTTTTTGATAGGGTTGTTTTTTCTTGTAAATTTGTTTAAGTCCCCTGTAGATTCTGGATATTAGACCTTTGTTAGATGGGTAGATTGCAAAAATTTTCTCCCCTTCTGTAGGTTGCCTGTTCACTCTGATGACAGTTTCTTTTGCTGTGCAGAAGCTCTTTAGTTTAGTTAGATCATTTGTCAATTTTAGCTTTTGTTGCAATTGCTTTTGGCATTTTCATCAACCCCATCTTGTAGAGATGGCAACCCCATCTCTACAAAAAAGTTTTTAAAAACCAAAAAAACTAGCTGGGCATGGTGGCGTGCACCTGTGGACTCAGTGACTCAGGAGGCTGAGGCATGAAGATTGTTAGAACCTAGGAGGTTGAAGCTGCAGTGAGCCACTGCACTCCAGCCTGGGTGACAGAGATACCCTGACTCTTAAGAAAAAAAAAGAAAGAAAAAAAAAAGAGAAAATTTCCATTCACAAGAAAAGTGAGCCTACGAAACATCACAAGTTTGTGCCTCAAAAGAAGCAATGTGTTTTTCTTTGAGCAAAAGGTGGACAGTGGATGTTTAGAACCTGGGTCCCTATGCAAGTTGTATCAGCTAGGACACATACTTCCTAATTCCTCTGTTGCTACCTTGGTAAATGTCCTTTGCTTTGGACTTTTCAACACACAAACTTGTGTTGCCTGGTAACTTCCACTCATTCAATAAAGAAATAAATATTCATTCATTTTGTTTCATTCATTTTATCAAGGGTCTCCTATGTGACAGGCCCTGGGCTTGGAGGTTGGGACACAGAATGATGATGGTAAGCAAACTGTCATTGGAGCCTGAATCATCCATCTCTGAGTCCTTTCTTCTCCAGCACACATCCCTGGAACAGTGGGAGGTGCTCAGTGGAATTTGCACCTTTGCTCTCCCTGAACTTGCCCTTGCTCCATAGATGACATGGGGCTTATCTAGGGGCAACCCCAATCAACCCTACAAGCTACATGTACTCTCTCATGGCCTACTGGCTGTCAACTCAGGAACCAAAAGTCTAGACCTCATCTAAAGTTCTCAGGGCCTGGATCCATAGACAGTGTAGTAGGTCATTCAACTTTGTTTTTTTCTCCTGGCCAGTCAGAGATTGCAAGTATTTGTATGTGTAGCCCAGCTAGCTGCCAGCTGAACAATGGTCAAGATCAAAGAGCGGTACGTGACGGGTCTCTATGTGCTCACCAACACTGGCTGCTCGAACAGCCGCAAGCCAAGTGCCCTAGCAGTCCTGTGGACTTTGCAGTTTGAGTTCCTGCGGCCCCTGGTAATGCAAAAATTAAAATAACGATTGTGGTGATATAGTTAGGACTGATGTTTCCATTTGCAGTATCTATGAAGATAGGCTTTGTTTAGCAGAGTTCTAAAAATCCTATCTTCTTTGTATACTTAGCTAAAAATAAAGCAAAACAACAACATCCCCAAGACTGGGGGTAAGAGATAGTTGATCCATCCTTACATTAATTGAGAGAACATACAGTTCTCTTAATACTCAGTAGTACAGAATACACAGTAAGAAGAATTAATCTTACATTAATTAAAAGAATACACCATTTTCAAGTAACCTGAAATGCTCTATAAACACCTATCAGGTTCATGCAACTATAGATCACTTTTACCTATTTCTAAGCAAACATTTCTTAGGAAGATTTGGTTATTTTAGATCCACTTGTCTTTATATCTAAAAGGGCTGGATTTGATGGACTGATTGCAATAAAGTCCAGCTCTTTACTAATTCAGATGGGTTCTCCTGCCCCATTATACTGAAATTGATGAGTTGTACTGTAGTCACAGAAAACCAGAGAGTTAGAAGGTGCTTTGAGGCCATTTAGCCTCCAGGCAGAGCTGTTCCTTAAACTATTTTAGACCTATGGTGGCTTATGTCGTTATCCGGCGATCTGTGTAATCATTCCTGTTAAATGATGCCACCCTACATAGATCATGTTTTATTTTTGTCAAGCACTTTAACCCTCACTTGAATTATACCCTCCACAGCCCTAGAATGATTATTTCCTTTTCTCAAATGAGGAGACTGAGGCACAGTGAGGACCTCTGACTGGCTTCATGTCTCAGAAGCTACCTGCTATAAGCTAGGAATAGAACTCTCGTAGTCCAGCTCACAGTGAAAAGCAACAACTTCTCCCAGTCTCAATTGCCTGCTCAAGTATGCTTCAGAGATTGCCTCTTCTCTTTCATTTGAAGATGTGGGGTCCTATTCTCTAGCTTCCTGAAGATGCCCTGGTTCCCAAAGCATTCAGACAGAACACTGCCACCTCCTGCAATCATGCAAACCAGCATGTAGGACAGGGGAAGAGAAGGAAATAAGTGAAATAAACGAGGGAGAGAAGCAGGCGGCATTGTCTTTTGGGCTCCAAAAGACAACCTGCTAGCGGGCACTGTCCCTTAGACATCCCACTCAAGTTTCAGTTCAGAAACAGGGCAAGGCTGCTGTTAGCAACTACTTCAATGGGAGCTATATACTGGCCCAGAAATAATAAAGCCAATTTTTTGAGCGCTTGTTAAATAGGCAACGTGCTGAGTGCGCTCCCATTTCATCCTCACATCAACCGCAGAGGTCAGTCATATTACTCTTTCCATTTTGTAGATGAGGAACCCAAAGCGTAAAGAGGAGAAGTCACTTGCTGAAGCCCACATGGCCCATGTGCCTGTCTGACTTAACAGGCGACTGATAACCGGTGCACTGAACGGCCCCTCCTGAGAGCTTGGGAGCAATGAAGCAAGTTTCAGCTATTCCACACTTTTTAGACAGGTATAAGAGGTGCCCTACTATTTTTGACACATCTGAGTTCATAATGGACAATCAGATAAAGCTGTGCAAATGTTGGGTCTGTGGATTATTGGAATTAGAATTTCTTAGAATCTTTTTCAGGTTTTTTTTTTTTTTTTTTAGATTTAACACTTATTTGCCCAGAAAACGTGAAGCCCTTGGATGGACATGGTGTATCCTTCCCAGGAGCTCTTTCGTTATTTCTGTTGGTAGAACTTAGAATTGCGCATTTCACAGTCTGAATAGGAGTGCCAAAGTCCAACGTTTGAAGAAATGAAAGGACCTACCCTTTTGAGTTTTTTTTTTCATTGCCTCAGAAATAATTATACTAAAATGTGAGCACCAACTTTGTGCCAGGCCCAGTGCTGAGCAGTAGGACAGAGGTGAACATAATGGTCTTGGTCTTTCTCTCAAACAGTGCATAGTCTAGGACAGGGGTTGGCAAATAACAGCCATGGGCCGATTCTAGCCTGCTGCCTGTTTTTGTAAATAAAGTTTTATTGGAACACAGCCACACTCATCTATCTACAAATTGTCTAGAGTCTAATAGTTGCAACAGAGATCATATGGCCTGTCTAAAATATTTACTCTCTTGCCCTTAAGAGAAAATGTTTGCCAACACCTGGCCTAAGATGAGATTTATTTTTCAAGTTTGGGCATTTTTATTTTGGATAGAACACCATGTTTATTCCCAAACTGATCGACTGTTAGGTTTCATTCATTATAATAATAAAGTAACCATCAACATTCACCAAGTCTTCGCTACTTGCCGGGCAGTGTTCTAAGCACTGCATGTGTATTAACTTAATTAGTTCTCACAATAACTCTACATGGTAAGCATTATTATTATGCTCATTTTATGATAAGGACTGGTTAAACAACCTGAACAGAGTGCACAGCTAGAAGTGGCAGCACTGGGATTTATGCCCTGCCAACCTGCCAATAGTTGCTAATGGCATGTGCACTTCTCCACTAAGTTAAATTGGAAGGGGCATTAGAGTGTGGATTATACTCAAGCAGGTAAGAGAAAAGGAGGAAGTCCACCCTGCAAGAGGCTGGACAGTGCTGGTGTGGCAACTATGGAACCTGTTTTTAGCCCCAAGAAAATCCTGGAGGATGAATCTCTTTCTCTTAATTTTATACTCAGACACACTCTGATTAGAGGGGGATGGAATCGCTGCACCTCACTCTGAGCTTCCCTGTAATTAAAGTGCTTCTCAGAAGTGGATGTGTCTAATGTCTCTGCTCTGCTGATCAGTAGAAGGTGCTTTGAAACTCAGTGGGGAAAAAAAAGGAGAAGCATTGGTTTATTTCATCAGAAAGAGGAAATGGCAAGGAACAAGGATCCTCTTGATAGCTGATTCCTGTATCACTCTCTGGGAGATTCCCAAGACCCTAGCTGGTATACTCTTCCTTTTCATCTGAATTCCTCCTCTCCAACTTCAGAGTATTCTCATCCCTCCCCCAATGAAGTTCTTTCTAAGACTGAAGGCCTCTCTTGGGGATCTTGATACATGAATACCAAGACCACAAAAATCATAGCAGGGTAACTCCCATGTCTCAGTAGGGGAGAGTAGTTTGCTGAGTTCAGGAAGCAATCATAACAGTAGAGAAGGCTACATTCCTTATCTACTTCCCCAGTCACCATAGAGGCATACTCCAGGGTTCCCCAAATTTTCTTATGAACATGAAATTAGTTGGAAAGGTTAGCTGACTTCTCCTTAGTGGGAAGTTTTGCTTATGCTGACTTCTCCTTAGTGGGAAGTGGTTGCCCATATAGCATCATTGGTCTTCTTCACAGGAACTTGCAATAATGTAGCTTGTCATAGAAATGTATAGAGGCTCTTTTCTGTCTCTCATGCATTGAGGTAATTGGAAAAGGAGATGTGGTGCTGATTGATATAGAAAATCACAACCAACCACATAGGCTTTCCCCTGGCATGGGAGCTTACACTGCCAAAGCTTCATCGTGCCTTCTCTGAACAAGGACCCATTACTTCTTGCACTCAAAGCCCTGTGCAGCTACAGGTACATACAGTAGGATGCTCACCTCATGAATTTCTAATAGTTTATTCCTTGTTTCAGACCTCAGCCTGAGCTCCTGATATAACCTTGATAAAACCACAAGTACAACAAGCAAGTATATATATAGTCTCTAAAACAGGCATGAGATTATAGAAAAGCAAAAGGCACCTGCTTTTAGGTCTGACAAGCTAGTCACTCCATAAAATTTTTGCACCGCAGTTCCTGCTGTTCTGTAAAATCTTTGGGAGGCCTTGCATTTCATATGCAAGCGCTACCAGCATGGCATTCGTAGAACATTTAAATAGCCTGTCTCTATAGAATTAGCTAGACAGCCAGCATTGGAGAAGCTGGGAGATAATTATGTCTCCCATAAAATGAAGATTCTGTTCTAAGGAGGGAATGTGGCCAAGATGCCAGGTATATTTTTTCTTTTTCTTCATATCTTGGCCATCTCATGCCAAGACACATTCCGAGCCACCCTGTTGCTCATGCTTCTTTCTATCATGAAGCAACTTTATTCTCTCAGAGCTCACTAGTAACATTAACGCCAAAAAGATACAGATTTCATTTTCCCCCAAGATTTTATGTGAGATACACTTTGGGGCTCATGTGTAACCCCTTTGAAAAGAAATATGTGACACCGAATGATCTTGTTATCTGCTTTTCTTTTTTGTTTAGCTCAAAATTATCAAATTAACAGGTAGATCCAAGCTTCCTAGTTTAAATTTGTGCCAAATGGAGTAAAAGTTAACATGTTTTTGAAAGGGTTATCTAATTAAATCTCAAATGGCTCTTGCTAATGTTCAGCACTGTTTCTGATTCTGGCTACCCTGTCTCTGAGAAGTGAAAGTACTAGTGACTAGGAAAGTAAGAGAAAAGAAGACAAGGAAAAGAGAAT
This sequence comes from Cebus imitator, assembly GCF_001604975.1. Taxonomy (NCBI): domain Eukaryota; kingdom Metazoa; phylum Chordata; class Mammalia; order Primates; family Cebidae; genus Cebus; species Cebus imitator. The sequence goes on from NW_016107336.1 coordinate 3,860,380, forward strand.
TAGGAGTTAAATTCATGCCCTTTATATGGTGTGTTTAATATAGCAGGTGTTTTACATCAGTCCCCCAAAAGAAAGGCAGTATTTTGAAGAAAATAGTCTGGCTACCCTCAATTATATCTCTAGATACTGTAGCTATCACAGAGGGCTGCCATGCACAGTTGTTCAGGTAAGCACTCCGCAGCTCTAAGGAGCATCATTCTTTACATAGTCTGTGTGTGTAGACCTGACCACTGACACTTCTTCCATGGCACTGAACTTCCTTGGCTCCCTGTCTTCCCTCCCTAGCTGTGGTCTGTACTCAGTCCTCCAATCAGGCCAATGCATAGCCACTTTGCATCCTAGTCTGTTGCAGCTGGCTTCCTGAGGGTCTGGCCACACACACCACTCTTGTAGTAGGTCTACGCAATTCTAAAGACAGAGACTTGGATTTCTGCTTTGCTCCTAGCAATGCCTAGTGACTTCCCGGTGCACCTGCTGCTTGCATCACCATTACAGGTGCTTACATTTTGTTTCCAGTTCTGCCCCTATGCCCAGACCCCAGGTTTTCCTGTTTGCCTAGACCTGTTTTGTCCCAGGTATATCTGGAAGCAAGGAGGGAGTTCCTGGAATTCTCCCTCATTTAGAAGGCAGTGGAAGCAGGGAGAGGAAAGAAGAAAGGAATAACAAAGTTATCTAAAGACCCAAACCTGTCCCATTTTGCTTCACCTTGTCAAGTACTGGTTCTGACCCTTATTATTATTTTTTTATTATAGCATCGGCAGACGGCTACAGAATCTTTATTTTGAGCTTAATGTGTTTTAAAATGGTTCTTTCATTAAACTCCATTTACATCTTCCTCTGAGAAGATCTTAAGGAAGCTCATTTCAGTTACCAAGGAAGAGATGGCAAGTGCCACTGGTCTCATTACAGGTGCACCTCAGAGATATGGTGGGTTCAGTTCCAAACCAACACAATAAAGCAAATATCACAATAAAGTGAGCCACATGAATCTTTTCATTTCCCAGTGCATATAAAACTTCATTTACACTATGTTGTAGTCTATTAAGTGTGCAACGCATTATGTCTAAAAACAAGGTACATACCTTAATTTTAAAATACCTTATTGCTAAGAAATGATAATGATCATCTGAATCTTCAGCGAGTCCTCATCTTTTTCCTGGTAGAGGGTCTTGCCTCAAGGTGGATTGCAGCTGACCAATCAGGGTGGTGGTTATTGAAGGTTGGGGAGGCTGTTTCAATTTCGTAAAAGAAGACCACAGTAAAGTTTGCTGCGTCTGTTGACTCTTCCTTTCATGAAAGATTTCTCTGTAGCATGTGACACTGTTTGATGGCATTTATCCACAGAACTTCTTTCAAAATTTGAGTCAACGCTCTCAAATCTGCCACTGTGTTATCAACTCAGTTTATGTAATATTCTAAATACTTTGTTGTCATTTTAGCAATGTTTATAGCATCTTCACCAGGAGTAGATTCCATCTCAAGAAACCACTTTCCTTGTTCATTCATAAGAAGCAACCGTCGTTCATTCAAACTTGATAATGAGATTGCAGCAATTGCCATATCTTCACAGGCTCCTCTTCTAATTTTCCCTTTATATTTTTACCACATCTGCAGTGACTTCCTCCACTGAAGCCTTGAACCTCTCAAAGTCATCCATGAGGGTTGGAATCCACCTCTTTTAAACTCTTGTTAATGTTGATATTTTGACTTCTTATGAGTCATGAATGTTCTTAATGGCATCTAGAAGGTTGAATCCTTTCCAGAAGGTTTTCAGTATACTTTGGTCACTAGAAGTCTAGATTTTTTTTTTTTTTTAGTTCCAGGTCTTACTCTATTGCCCAGGCTAGGGTGCAGTGGCATGAACACAGTTCAGTGCAGCCTAGAACTCCTGGGCTCAAGTGACTTGCCGCTGTAGCCTCCCAAGTACCTGGGACTATAGGCATACACCATCACACCCAGCTAATTATTATTATTGTAGAGACAGGATCTTGCTATGTTGAGCAGGCTGGTCTTGAACTCCTGGCCTCAAATGATCCTTCTGCCTTGGCCTCCCAAAGTGTCGGGATTACAGGCATGAGCCACAGTGCCTGGCCCTATTTCTTAAATAATAAGACTTGAAAGATGAAATTACTCTTCAATCCATGGGTTGTAGACGGATGCTGTGTTAGCAGGCATGGAAACAACATGAAACTACTTGTACATCTCCATCAGAGCTCCTGGGTGACAATGTGCATTGTCAATGAGCAGTGATGCTTTGAAAGAAATCATTTTTTCTGTGTAGTAAGTTCAACAGTGGACTTAAAATATTCAGCAAGCCATGCTGTAAACTGATGTGCTGTCATCCAGGCTTTGTTGTGCCAATTACACAGCACAGGCAGAGTAGATTTAGCCTAATTCTTAACGGCCTCAGGATTTTCAGAATGGTAAATTAACATTGGCTTCAACTTATTAACCCCTAACGAGAGAGTCAGCCTGTTCTTTGAAGCTTTGAAGCCAGACTTTGACTTCACTCCAGCTATGCAAATCCTAGACGGCCTCTTCTTCCAATAGGAGGCTGCTGCAGCTCTACCGTTGTCTGGGGTAGCCATCTTTACTAGTGATCTTAACTAGACCTTCGGGATAACTTGCTGCTTCACCTTGGACTTTTATGTTGTGGAAACAGCTTCTTTCTTTAAACCTCATGAACCAACCTCTGCTGGCTTCACACTTTTCTTCTGCACCTTCCTCACCTCTTTTAGCCTTTAAAGAATTAAAGAAAGTTAGGGATTAGGCTTTGGCTTAAGGGAATGTTGTGGCTGGTCTGATCTTCCATCCAGACCACTCAGACTTTCTCCATATCAGCAATAAGGCTCTTTCTTTCTTATAATTCATGAATTCACTGGAGTAGCATGCCTAATGTTCTTCAATAACTTTTCCTTTGCATTCACACCTTGGCTGTTTGTTGCAAGAGGCCCAGCTTTTGACCTATCTCAGCTTTCAACATACCTTCCTCGCTAAGCTTAATCATTGTTAGCTTTCAATTTCAAGTGAGAGGCATGTGACTTTTCCTTTCACTTGCACATTTAGAGGCCACCTCAGCATTAGCAATTGGCCTAATCTCAATATTGTTGTGTCCTAGGGAATAGGAAGGTTCAAGGAGAGGGAGACAGACGGGGGAGGAGCTGGTAGAGAAGTCAGAACACACACAACATTTATCATTTAAGTTCTATGGGCATGGCTGGTGGCTCCCCAAAACAGCTAAGACAAAGATCACTGATCGCAGATAGTGATACAGATATAATAATAATGTTTAAAATATTCCAAGAATTTCCAAAATGTGACTCAGAGACATGATGTGAGCACATGCTGTTGGGAAAAGGGAACGAATGGACTTGCTGGATACAGCATTGCCACAAACCTTCAATTTGTGAAATACACAATATCTGCAAAGGGCAGTAAGGCAAGTGCGGCAACACGAGGTATGCCCACATTTGGTTCTGCTAAAAATATTCCACAGCCACCTTTAGAAGCCACACTTTGTCTCTGGAGCATTGGCTGGCTGCCTCTATCATACCAACCTCTCCTGGTGCTTTCCTTTTCTGTCTTCTCTTTTCCTTTTTTGTCCCTCCTTTTTTTTCCCCCAAGCAATCAAGGGACCATTTTCTCTAGAGCTGAAAGGGACCTCAAGAAATTGCCTAATTCAACGCTTTGCATTGTGGCAAATAAGATGGTTTAATCTTCATTTTGCAGAAGAGGTAACAGGTCCAAGCAGACAAACTTGCTTCAAGTCACACAGACTTGTAGAAGTTGTGAGCCAGTGTCCTCAATCTCGGCTGTGAATTAGCATCACCGGGGGACCACGCTTCCAGAGCAATCAAGTCAGAATCTCAGGATGTTGTTTCTGAGTCTAACACACACAAGAAGCACCTGGAGGGCTCCTCAAGAACAGATGGCTGGGCCTCCCCAGAGTTTCTGATTCAGCAGGCCTGGGCGGGGCCCAAGAATCTGCAGGTACAACAAGTTCCAGGTGATGCTGATGCTGATGCTGTGCATGCAGACACTGCACTGTGGGAACCACAGAGGCAGGAAGCACGTTTATGGAGGGACAGGTCAGCAAAGCAGAGAACTGCTCGGCGGTGAGTTGCTGGTGAGTTGATGATTCCCTGGCCCGCTTCAAAGTGTTCCATCCAGTGCCCGGTCAGTGGTCCAGGAGGCCTGGCCCACGCAAAGAACCTCATATTCCCCAACAAGTTTGCAGACAGGAAATGCACTGGACCTGTGGGGTTCTCTGTCTCCTTTAGCATTTTCTTCCTGGTCTTTGGTCTTAGCATCACCCTTTATTGTATACTCCCTTGCCCCTGGCTCCGCACTACTCCTGACCTCTGAGTCATTGTGTGTCCAAAGCCCTTCCTCTGATATTCAAACTTTTGAATGTTTTCTGGGCTCTGTGCTGTCCTGCCAAGCCTAGCCAATGCCTGCTTGCCTTCAGGTCCCCATGGCTTGGTGCCCAAGATGCAGAGGGCATATCAATCTCCTTGCCCTGTCCCTTTTCTCCTTCTTGCCCTGTACTGTTTGTGGAAAATGCTCACTTGCCCAGCTGCTGGGCCTTTTTGCCTCCTGTCTACTTCCCTGCCAGGACCAGCCTAAGAAACTGACCATTTCTGCTTCAGATATCCACAGTGCTCACAGCTCACTAACTAGATTTCTGATTTTGCTCTGAGAGAGGTCTCTTTTTCAATCCATTTGCTGAGCAAAGCTGATTAACTTACTTCATTAAGTCACCAAACATTTATTGAGCACCTAATATGTAACTAGCACTATCCTAGGTTTAGAGATAAGGGGAAAAACAAAAGATAGTCCCTTCTCACAAGGAGTAGCAGAGGAGACAGGCTTTAGTACAAATCCCAGTTCAGCGTGGCCGATGCAAAAATAGAATCACGTGCCAGGTATGGTGATATGTATCAAGGCAGGAGAGTGTGATTAAACTCTGAGCCACCGGGCTGAGTTCGTCAAGCCCTCCATTTTCCTGGGACTTGGGCTTGCAGATTTCTAATCATCACTGTTTGGCAATAAAACATTGATTTCTATGCACTGCGTTGTTAACCAACACAAGAGGGCAGAGAATTACTCTTTTGCAGCAGCGTTCGGTGCAGGGCAGGAGGAAGTATGCCCATTGAAAGGGGTTTCACATGGGATATATACTGTTGAGTAAGAAAGGGGGTTTCAGAGGCTGAGTGTGAAATGAGTGAGGGGCTAAGTGGCACATCCAAGGAGCAGAGTTAGGACGTAGGATAGCAGAAAGCCAACAGGAGAGGGAGGGCTCACTGCTGAAAAGGAGGAGCTTAGAAGTGGTGTCCTGGAGCCACCATAATCTCTGAGGCCCTGTTCCCACCGTGGGGTCTCCTCGGCACCGCTTGGCTGTTGCCCATTTTCCGAGGTCACTTGGATTGAGAAAAGAGAGGGAATAGCCAAGAACCCTGACCTTCAGGTGGGTGACCACTGGCAATGCTGCACAGGGCCTCAGTATTTCAAGATGCTTTGGTTAATTGAAGAAAGATGCTGGAAACAAACAAAACCCAGCCCTTGATGGGTCACCCTGGGAAGAAAGGCCGAGTGCCCAGGACCAAGAGAACTGGCTACTCAAACACTCTTGAGAGGTGGTGTCCAGACCATGGGGTGTACATGCAGTTGAAAGGTTAAGTGAAATCCCGAGATGCGTGCAGACTAATGCAGAGGGGTGAGAATGACTCATAAAGCAATGCTCTCATTACTTCCAATGATTGGCTGACCCTTTCTGGGATATAGGTACTTCATTCTATGCTGTGGATAGGATTAAGTATGATTTTTGTAAACAGAATTATTTTTAAAAATATGCCTAGACAAGTTGCTAAAGAAAGGCAAAAGATAGCTCATCTTTATTTACAAGATTTTCATGTAATTTTATTGAATTGTTTTCCTTAGTTTTTTATTATTAAGAAGTGGAGTCAGTCCTTCAGCAAAATTGTTCAGGGGACAAGATCTTTTTTGAATATGTTCAGCTTTCTGTAGATTGCCAAGAAGACTCTAGATTCTGATGAGCCTCCTCGTTGCCCAGAGCACCTATTGGTGTGTTCCTTAAGCATTTTATCCCTCCCCTTCAACCTCTCCTCACCCCCTGTTAGGTCTTTTCTGATCTGTGTAAGTCTTATGAGAAAAAAAAACAAGTTACCTGTTCTATATCCCATTCTTTCAGCACGCTACTCTTGCAAACGTGGTAAGAGTATTAATGGATTCTTTATGGGAACATTTGGTAAAGGCTTTTGAACGAGTGCCTTCATCCAAAGGAATATTGATAATGGTCTTGTGGAAGATAGTTAAAGGAGGTATTTTTTGGCTTAGGAGATTTTTTAATACTCCCAAACACCCCACCCAGGAGCTCCTTTTGAGAGCTGAGCATGAGCTGAGCAATTCCAAATCCAAATGTGTTATATCTACTCTAAGCTCCATTGTGAAAGAGGCTCAGAAGGGAGCAACAATAGACCTTAGTACTGGAAAAATAATTTCGAGAAAAAGTTAAAAGAAATGAGTCTCCAGAGTGTAGAAGAGAATGCTAGAGAAGAAAGATTAATAGTACCTTAAAGCTATGTCTAACACAATGGAGTCTAATAAAAATAGAATGTGAGGTCAGGTGCAGTATCTCACACCTGTAATCCCAGCACTTCGGGAGGCCAAGGTGGGTGGATCACCTGAGGTCAGGAATTTAAGACCAGCCTGGCCAACATGGCGAAACACTGTCTCTACTAAAAATACAAAAATTAGCTGGGTGTGGTGACATGCGCCTGTAATCCCAGCTACTCAAGAGACTGAGGCCAGAGAATTGCTTGAACCCAGGAGGTGGAGGTTGCGATGAGCTAAGATTGTACCATTGCACTCCAGCCTGGGTGACAAGAGCGAAACTCCATCTCAAAAAAAAAAAAAAAAAAAGAATGTGAACTGCATGTATAATGTTAAATTTTCTACTGGGCACCTTAAACAAAATAAAAAGAAACCATTAAAGTTAATTTTAATAATATATTTTCTTTAACCCAATGTCTTGGAAATGTCATTATTTCAATCACTATGTAATCAATTAAAATGATTTAAATGAGATATTTTACATTCTTTTGTTTTATACTAAATCTGGGAAACTGAGTGTATATTTTCTACTTAATTTGCATTTCCATCTGGACAAGCTCATGTTCGAGGCTCAGCATCACATGGGCCTGGTGGCCATGGTGATGGGCAGTGCAGACCTGGCCCTGGAATGAACCTCCTGCTCAGCTGTCCTAAGTGGCTGTTCTGAGTGTCCATGAGGTAGAAACAAGAAGGAATTTCAGTTAGGCTGGTGAAGGAGGTTAGGAAAAATACAGAGTCCTTAAGAGAGTCTGACTTAAACAATCTGGCCTTTGACCTAGGCCTGAATATTTCTTAAAAGGTCCCCAGGTGATTCTAAGGTACCGCCAGGGCTGAGAGCCACTGGGCTAGAGGAAGAATTTCCACAAAGTGAGAGTGTTTACACACTAAAGTGAACACTTTAGGATGGTTTCATTATCTCTTGAGTCCAAGTTTCAGAACTGAAAGGAAACTGAAATATCATGGAGTCCAACCCTCATTTTGCAGATGATGGAATGTTAGCACTGGGTTTTAGTGTCTGGGACTTACTGATGTTTTTGTTTGCTTGTCTGTTTACTTCCTCAATTCCTCCTCTCCCCTCCATTTATTTGTTCATTCATTCATTCATTTTTTTGAGGTGGTGTTTTGCTCTTGTTGTTCAGGCTAGGGTGCAGTGGTGCAGTCTTGGCTCACTGCAACCTCGGCTCCCCATGTTCAAGCAATTCTCCTGCCTCAGCCTCCCAAGTAGATGGGATTACCCGCCACCATGTCTGGGTAATTTAAAAAATACTTTTAGTAGAGATGGGGTTTCGCCATGTTGGCCAGGCTGGTTTCGAACTCCTGACCTCAAGTGATCCACCCGCCTTGGCCTCCCAAAGTGCTAGGATTACAGGTGTGAGCCACTGCACCCGGCCTCCTTTTCTTTTTTTAACCTGGAAGAGGTTTTCAAACCCTTTTTCAGTCTAGGTTGAATTCAGAAGGATGTTCCGATGTTTCCCATACTTTTCAACATACTTTTATGTTGTGAGGTGCCACTGGGTGCAGAGGCTGAGGTGAGATTTCAGGGAGGGTCTCTGCTGATTCTTCCTCTCCAGAGAAGAGCTCAGTCCTGAGGGTATGATTCACAGCCCACAGTTGCGGGGCTACTGCGCCTTCATGAGTTCTTGCTAACATAATGGACAATTTCTGCCAGAAAGTTCAATATTTAGAAATAAGGAAACATGCTTTACTGCCAGGTCAGAGCAGTTTTAATAAAGGTCATAGATGGGGTTCGCTGTGTTTGACAAGATCCCATGTACAGTTGACACATAAACGTTACCATATTTTGAGATCTGAGTACAGCATCCATAGATGCTGCAACTCCACGGAGGGTGACAGGACCTATGCTGAAACTGACTCGTTGGGAGTTGGGATGGCAACTTTCTTGCTTATTGTACCTATCCTTCAGTGCCTCTTTTATATGACAGTAAATCGCTCTCTTTTGCTCACTCTTGTTTCTAAAAGTGGGTCACCCTCCAACGCTTGCCTTTCAGTTTCAGGGGAAAGTCTACTTTCTTCCATGTTCTTGCTTAGCAGTTCAGGTCAAAGAGAATAAAAGAGAGAGACAGACTAGCCACTTAGGTCATAGAAAGAGTAAGCTGGAATTTTGTCCTTTGCTCTTTAAGTCTTTGAAACTGATTTGTATGGGATCAAGTTTGTACCAGAAAGGCTAGGGACAGCTTATTATTTAGCCTATTATTCCCTGGTTCTAATAGGTCTATTAACTAAGATTCTTAAGAACCTTCTTCGAAACCTCTTTAAAAAAAA
>NW_016107336.1:3869335-3889335 GCF_001604975.1 Cebus imitator
TTGCTGTTTGGGGCCTCTTTCTGAGGATCCCAGAGGAGGTTTACTGGTGACGAATACTGGAACCCCAGAAAAGAACAAATTGGTCTCACAAGCAGCGAGTGACAGCCTTTCTGAATACAGCTGCTTTCTTCATTAGAAAACTAAAAATAGCCCTGATCGTTGCAGGCTGGTTTCACTTTAAGCCTTCTGCCACATCCATTTGTCGGTTTCATTCAGGGTTTCTGCATGTCTGTGACACGGTGATACTATTTCAGACTGAAAGTGCATTGGAGAAATGTTTCCTTTCCCTCCCCCATGTTCAGTCCAGATGTCGCAACTGTCCAACACTGTCTTATATGAGGGGACATCACGGGTATCTTCCAGCATCCATGCCATCCCCATCTGCTTCACTCATTTTTGGAAAAATAAATACCATCCACACTGCTAGCAAGAATCTACAATTATTAGTTCCCCCCACAAGGAAATGTTCGTTGCGCATGTGGTTTTCTATGGAGAGCTCATGAAATACATTGCATGACTACCCTTTCCAGCTGAGGCAGGATTTTACTAGGTTCTCTACTCAGGCTTAGCTTGAGGAGATATTTTCTTTTTTCCTGTAGCCAGCTATGATTGCGGCCACTGGTAAAGCCAGTTTCCTTTCCAGCTCCAAAAGGTATAGGGAAACCCATCACAGGGTAGCCTCTGTGAGTAGATCCATCCAATGGGAATCTGGGAGAATGTTTGCTGAGGCTCTTCCCTTCCTAATGAAACTGATTTTGAGTTTTACTTGTAGGTGGCACCATGATTATAGCAAGGTGGGTTCCTTGTGTAGTTTAGAGCAGTCTGACATCCTTATCCTTCCCCCTTGCAGCATGCAGGGTATGGAGGAAATGGAACATAAAAGAGACAAAAATTGAAGAAAGAACGAAATAAATCAACCTACTACTTAATACTATCTATTTACAAAAGGTGTACTCAGAAAACATGCATACGGACTCATAATAGGAATCATTTATAATTAAAATATGGAAAATAAGCCTCAATCTTAAATTCAATTCATTTGTATATACAAATTTTATATACATTTGTATGTACAAAAGTATGATTTTAATGGCTTTAATAGAACTGAAAATCCTAAAGATGAGAGCTAATGTTGCTATGGAAACTTTGCATGTCTTGACTGCAGAACTCTTAGTTTAAATTTGCAAACTTAGTATCACATTAGCTTTGTTCACATTTGATTTCTGGTTGGTCTTTTAAGAAGATAAAAGGAGAAAAATGACTTATCATCCTAGTGCTTCCTGTTACACTCATAGCCAAAGGAGAGGGTGGTTTGTGATCATTTGACACTTTTTTTTTCCTTTGGCTGAACAAGGAAACTTCCACAAAGGAGCTTACATAAGGGCTATGCAGGGTAAAGATTTCGTAGCCAAGCATGATTTATTCAGTTTGAAAATTTTCAAAATTTGAATGGCTTATTTTTCTCATAGAATTTAGATGTCTAAGCATGATTCGACAGCCAGGTGGTTCACGGATTTAAAACTAAATTTTACAGAGCTCGAAGCCCTTTAAAGAGTAGAAAAGCGACGGAGCACAGCACTCAGAGGCACGGTGACGCCTGCAGCCCTGTGCTCTTTTGCTGCCACCACGCACTCTACTGTACTATGGAATTGGGCCCTACATAGCAGCAATGTGAAAAGAATGCCATTTGGAAAACTGCTGCAGTCATAATTCGAAAGGCTGAGTCTCCCTGTCTCCACCCTTTCTCCATTAATTCCCGGCTGCTCTCAGCCCAGCCTCAGCCTTGGGGCTCATGGCAGAAGCTTTGGTAGCCTGGAAGCTTCGTGGGCTTTGGAGTCAGGTAGGCCTGGGTGTATGTCACGGGAGCTCCATGGGACACATTATTTAACCTCTTTGCCCTTTATTGTCCTCACCACACAGGGATAATCATGCTCATCCCACCTGGATGTTGTAAGAATTAAACAACATATGCAAAATACTGAGTTCTTTACTCAAAACACAGCAGGTTTTCAGTCAATCATCTTTCCCTCCAGTTGAAAAATGTGTATCATCAGAGCCTTTGGGGGCATGAAGGGAGCAAACTCGATTTGGGTTGTATCTGGTGAGTCATTGCGAAGTGAACGTAAACTCCTCTTTCTCTCCCACCCTCACTAATACATATTTGGGTTGTTTCTGCCTAAATTATACAGATCTCCTATTTACTCTGATACTCATTTACTTGTACTATGATGGCCTTGTCTTATTTCCTGTTATATTTTTAGTTCTGGCATAAAGCCTGGCGTAATACATATGTGTCGAATGCCAGGCACAATATGGGAGTATCAGGCACATATACTGGTCCAGGGAGGTCTCTACCTTTAAAATCTTTAAAAAATTGAATACAAAATTAAGTACTGGTCTTAGGAAGGGGCCCATACAAGTGTGCTGCCCTGAAGCTAGAGCTCTGGGAGCTTCAGAGTAAACCTACCTCTCATTGAAGAAGTGAATGTGGTCCTGAGAAGTCAGCTGATGAATGATGATATCCCTTTTCTGTGATCTTGTACTGTGCCGTCACCCCAGTTGGGTTCTATGATGATTGATTCACTTTAGATCAGCTACTTGAGATGTAGCCTAATGATGAGAAACCATTATAACCATAAAGTATGTCCTGAGGTATGGGATGGACAGCCATGAGACTTTAGAGTGTCATGGTAAAAATTTGGACTCTGGCTTTTACCAATGACAATTAACAGTTAAAAACTAACATGTAGGCTGAGTGCAGTGGCTCACGCCTGCAATCCTAGCACTTTGGGAGGCTGAGACGGGTCGATCACAAGGTCAGGAGATCAAGGCCAACATGGTGAAACCCCATCTCTACTAAAAATACAAAAATTAGCTGGGTGTGATGGTGTGTGCTTGTAATCCCAGCTACTTGGGAGGCTGAGGCAGTAGAGTTACTGAACCTGGGAGGTAGAGATTGCACTGAGCCAAGATCACCCACTGCACTCCACCCTGGTGACAGACCGAGACTCCATCTCAAAGAAAAAAAATACTAATAGGTATTAGTCTGCTAGGGGGCTTCCATAACAAAATAATCATAGACTGAGTGGCTTGAAGAACAGATATTTATTTCTTACAGTTCTTGAGTCTGGGAAGTCCAAGATTAAGGTGTTGACCCATTCAATTTCTGGTGAGGGCTCTCTTCCTGGCTTGTAGATGCCCCTCTCACTCATTTGGCCTTTCTTCTTTGTGTACAGAGAGAGATCGCTCTTTCCTCCTCTTTTTATAAGACCACCAGTCCTGTTGGATTAGGACCCCACCCCTATGACCTCATTTAACATTTCCTCCTTTAGGAAGGACTATTTCCAAATAGTCATATTGGGAGTTATACTCTCAACATAGGCAGTTGGGAGAGACACAATTTAGCCCATAGAATCTGTAAGGCCTACTTCTGCTTTGCCTCTGGCTCTCATTTGAGGACTCACTTGCCTCCTTGGACATCCATCTAAGATATGTGGATAGTATTAGAACAGGTGGGGTAGAAAAATTACCCTCAGGAAGTAGAACCAAAATGGTACCATGTATAGAGCAGTTTATCCAACAGGGATGTTGAGTTGCTGTGGTATGTTAAAAGGAGGTAGCAGGCATTTCCTTGGTCTCTGATAAACCTTTGCTGTCTCTTTCCCCACTTTGATGTTATGTTTATTCCTCTGTTTTCTTCTTTCCTTCTTGTTTTCCTTTTCCTCCTTCCTTCATTTCCAACAGCATAGTCAGACAGGGTAATTCTTGGTCCTTTTAATGATGGTTATCTACAATTGATTCTCCCAAAATGAAAGAATTGACTTAGGGGAAAGGAGCAGGAGAGCAGAGGGGACAGAATAGATACAGGGATGGTGGGGGGAAGTGGTGATAGGGTAGGGGTGGTGGCAGTGCAGGACAAGAGAATGAGTGCTGTACTATGTCAGGGAGGCACGTGCTGACATAGAGCAGGAAACACCCCACACGATGACTCTGGGTCTCAATTTTCTCACTAGTTAAAAAAAAATGCCAGAGTAGAAAATGCCCAAGGTGTCTTCCATCTTTAATGTTCATTACCCTCTGTAGCTCCTTCTACCTTACCTTGTTGGGAAATGGCATTGATAAATAAAGTGTTTTGTGTATCCTGTAAGAAAATCATTACATGAATTCAAAGTATTGCTCAAATTAATTCTAATGAGGTTCAGGGGGAAAAACAAGTAACAACCAAAACTCTTTAATAAAGTGTTCTAAAAAGAAAAAAAGAATTATCGCCCACTTCTGCACTTCCTGCTTTTGGCAGGGACTAGAAGTGGAAATCTGAAAACACTGTGAGACAGTCTGTTCTCATGGTATTTCTAGCTGAGAACAGGAAGGAGGGGAGATCTCATATGAGTGAGAGAGCCTGTTTTTCAGTGATTAGCAGGCCAAAGAAGCTTCACTGGGCAATCAAGCTTGACAGCACCTCTAAAAGTTTTACCTTTATTTGGTCAGCATGGCAGATTTTGCCGGTGGCATTACCACAATCACCAAGGAGGCAGCTATCTCCCATCGTTACTACTGAGGGGCTACCTCTCTGAGGCTGGGTGTTGGGTGCTGGAGACCCAGACGTAAGCAGTGTGGCCCCTACCCTTCTGGAGTATTTAACAAAGTTGGAAGGAAAGGGTATCTATAATTGCAAAATAATTACAATTCAAAGCAGCATACGCCAAGTGCTGAATTTACCATCAGACAATGCTAGGAAGGTGCCGTCCACACATTTCTAGAAATTCCCGATGAGTTTGCATTTGCTCTCCACCCCACCACGGTACTCTCATCACTTATCACTGAAATATTTTGCACCTTTAGACAAAACACATTTCTTCATTGCTTTAACTCTTTGCCCAACTCCAGTCACAACAGACTTCCCTGTGTAATGCTGATGAATCATTGAGACTGAATCATGCTAACAATTAGCGTTTAATGATTAATGCATATCAATTGGCTGGGCATGCAGGAACCGACCAGAAAAATCCCAAAGTCTAGACTAGATTACATCGTCCCTAATTACCTGAGAGTTATATGTACTAGCATCTAAGGCTACAATAGACATACCAGGAACGTCCTTGGTCACCATGACTCCATTAGATGTCATAAATCTCCTAAGGTGAGCGTCTGTGACATCTTTACATCTAGGGCAGATCAAGGGCTCAGGTCCAGGGGTGAGCATTCCCTCTCACCCTTTCCCTCTAGCCTTCAGCTGCAGAACATGGAATCGCCCTTGTGAGAGCAATTCTCTCATGTACTAAGTAGAAAACTTTCCTGGAAAAAGATTAAAAAAAAAAAAAAGATTTGATTTTCCCCTAGAGATAATGTAGTCATAAGGATTACATTCTGAACAAGGAATTGAAATTCAGTGCTTTATTGAAATGACCACCATTATCATGTTTAATCAACTATTTAATTAAATCTGAGTGATAGTCCTATACAGCTAATAGTAAAATGCTTACTAAAGGGCATACAAATTAGACAGATACAGTTGGAACCCATCACATTGCATTGACCATGAGGTTTTAACCTGGGTGGCTACTTTGTGCAACGAACCACTTGGGAGGCTGGAGGAATACCTTCAGGGACTGCATGGAATTCAGAAGGACTTCTTTGGGTTAAGTTTTCCTGGATCTTTGAGAAAACCTGGTATTGCTTTATGACTTTTATTTCACATTGGGGATGTCCAGCCATGGAAGGAGCATCAAAGCCACCTACCCAAATACGTACAGATATCCAAACACAGGGGTTAAGAGGACTCTGGTTGTGGGGTTCTGCACAATGGGAGTTGAGCATAAAATGTAACAATCGTCAGTTACAAATCAGAACACTGATCAGGTAGTCCTGCTTAAGAATAACATACTTCCAAATTTTTAATTACATATTAATTGTTGGAAATTTATAAAATAGAGAAAGGCACAGAAATGAAAGTATATCACCTGTAATGTCACCTAATGAGAATCACTGTTAAAATGCTGCTCTACAGCGTTCTAGTCATTTTTCTTTGCATTCTTAGGTGGAATTCTTAGCAGAATCACATTGTTATTGTACAAATTGTTCTTTTCATTTAACAATACGGTGTGAAATATACCATGATTATTTCCCCACACAATTCGCTCTCCTTACACACCATGATGATTTTTAATGGTTTTATAATGTTATGTCCTTTGGCTACACCACGCTTTATTTATCCAGTCTCCTAGAGTAGGACATTAAGATAGTTTTCAGTGCTTCACTAATATACACAGTGCTACAATGAGCATCTTTGTATATAAATATTTGTGCATCTCACTGAGTATTTCCTTAGGATAAATTTCTAGAAATAAAATTGCCATATTATAGGCATGGAAATCCAAGCCCAGCAGCATGGCTAATATTGAGATTACAAAACAGGCAAGATGAGAAACTGACCCATGTATTTCAGTAATGCTTGTGTTTTTGTTTTACGGTTCCTTTATGTTGTGTAAATAATATATTGTGATCTTAGAGATAAAAACGTCGGTCATCCTGGATCTGAAAGCAGAGTCTACCTACTGTTGGCTGCCATTTCATCACACTGGCAATTAGACTTTAAATGTGGCCACCGCAACTAGGTTTACCTGCCTCTAAAATGCACAAGCAGACCCTTACCCAGAATGTTCTGTCTTTTGAGTGCTTGCTGCGATTTTATTTCACAGGGTCAAAATTACAATTCTGGGCTGATAACATGATCAAACTCAAGAGGAAACAATGAGTTTGATAATACATTCACAATGTAGGAAAAAAATGTTTATCTCCACTATATGCAAGGCATATTACTTTTTAAAAGTAGGTCACTCCATGTTAGCAGTCATATTTAGGGTGAAAATGTCATTCGACTATCAGCTAAGGGCACTGCTATTTTCATAAATATACCAAGAGGTATGCATTTAAAAGGAGGTGGCCGAAGGCACCTTACTCAATGTTTTAAAGGTCTGCTTTCAGAATTGTTAGTGTATGAGATCCATAAGGAATTCTATATTTCTACTTTAGGGTGGTGGGTCTCTCTCTTTTGCTCATTCGTTTGTTCATTCAGTCATTTGGTCCTTTCTACAGCTATGTAATGAATGCCAGTTCTGTGCCTGAAACACGGTTCAGCCAATGCCCTCCAAAGCTCATAGTCCAGTTCAGGAACAGAAAATTAAAAAGCCTTTAGAGTGTAGTGTCAGGTACTGCTGGATCTCTTTTCCTCTTCCACTTGCTTTGAGTCTTCTATGCCCTGTCCTTTCCCCTCCCCTCCATCTATATTTCCAGAAAGAGCCTGGGGGCTAGGGCCAAGATGACTCAGAGGTTCGGTGGGGCCAGGCAGAGGCAGTGGCCCAGGGAGCACCTGCTGGAGCAGGCTTGCTGATGCAGCTCTGCCTGGAACATTTGTGGAGCCTGGGGCCAGAGTACAAATGGAGGCCACTTACCATCTGTCGAAATATATAGAAGTTGTAAATCAAGTTAATAAGCTGTGAAGCGAAATATAGCTTCAGATGGACAAAACTGAAAAAACGTGTAAAGCTATGGTTTTTATGTGATGGAAAGTTGGAAGACAAGCAAAGGGATTTAATTATTGTCACATATGGGTGTTCTGTTGATGGCAGGTTTGTGTAAGTAAGAAAGGTTATGTACTCTCCTGGGAAAAACAGCGGTTGTCTCTGGGGATTGGGATGGATGGCTTGAAGAGGGTTCTTTTACTTCTTGATTTAGGTAACTTCTAAAAAACAATGAGGTTATAGAAAATTTTATTTTTTTCCTCTGCTTTTCTCAGTTTTTCAAATTCTCTAAAATAATCATGCATTGCTTAGGTAATTTGAAAGAAAAAGAAAACTCAAAAGAAAGAAAGAAAATCATTCTAGGATTGGAAAGTATCTCATTAAGTTGAATTTCCAGAAAAAGGTTGTGTTTAAATTTGTAGCCCTATCTGATTATATCCCACAAAGTTAAGAAATTGATTAAGGTTAACCCCAGAAACACTAAACATTTTTCTTCCAGAGGTCATGGGGGAACTGGAAAAATGCCCAACTATCAAAAAATGGGCAAATAGAGAATCTATATCTTAAAAAGAGAGCAGGCACAACCAAAGAACTTATTGCCTGATATTTCCAGGCATATTATTTTTACAAATAATTAAATATTTACTTTTCAGTAACCTTAGATATTTCAGAATTTTGATACTTCCCATAATAAGATACTTCATTTACTTAGTGATTCGTGATTCCAGCTTTTCGAAGTGTTTCATGTCAATCCTCTCATTTTATCCTTATAAGGACCCAGTGAGAATGGTGCTTAAACAATTGAGATTGAGTCCATGTCCGACGATTGCCTCCCCATTGAACAAGGACCAGAGCATCAGTCTCTTGAATCTCAATCCTGTTCCCTTGCCATTGTACTATTAATAAGGCACGATGAATTTCCTAGCATGTGGATATATTTCTAAAAAATTGTGTTAGTGTCTCCACTGTTTTTTTAAAATTTGGTTTTTTATGAAACTTACTTACTTTAAAAAGGCAGCCAAAATTTCTCCATGAGCCGCTAAAGAATATCCAGCACCCTTTTTAAGAGATGCCTGACTCCCCTATAAGTAATTCCACAAATGAAGATCTTTATAGAAAGTGCTAATTAGTGCTAAGTACCTCTGGAGATGCCTTCCAGGCTAATGTCCAGGGATGTACCAGGTCGGGGAGGAAGATATAATAACATCTCTCTCAGGGACTCAGCTGATTTTCTGTGATGAGGAGAGACTATACAATTAATTTCCTTAGTGCTTAAGATATGCGTTAAGTACTATGTTAATATTATTATAAGATCGGCAGTATCTGAGTTACCTGATCAGTTTCTTTCATTGCTGTTATCTTGTAATAGTCAGCATTTTACCCATTCTCTAAAAAAATACACCTCGTAAAGGTAATTTGATTTTTGTAAATTATTTTTTAAATTAATTATATTTAATTAATTCTAATTTAACTTATAGTTTATTCATCATGATTTTAGTGCAATATATACAGAGAAGTCAAACAACCTCCCACCCTACATCACACCTACACAGGTCAACAGCCATAAATAACTGAGGCTGTTGCCCAGGGTAATTAAAAAAAAAAATCACTGGGGAAAAAAATGCCAAGATAAAACTGAAAAACTTAGATGAATTAATTTTATTTAATGCAAAATATGAGAAAAAGCTAGAACTTCATGTAAAAGGCTATTGCTCAATTAAAACAGAACAAAACAAAGGGTGTTTTCTGAAGGGTGCTCCTTGATGGAGGTATTTTGGGATGTGCATTTCTCCCGGCTTGCCTAAGTCTGAAGGTGAACAGCATTTTCACTGTAATCATGTGACCATTGCCATTGACAGGTTGGAGATAAATAATTTTAAAAGCTACTCAGGAGGCTGAGGCAGGAGAATTGTTTGAGCCCGGGAGGTGGAGGTTGCAGTGAGCTGAGATCGTGCCACTGCACTCCAGCCTGGCAACAGAGCAAGACTCCATCCCAATTAAAAAAAAAAAAAAAGTAGTAGCAAAAATTGCAACTATGTTTGCACCAAGCTAATATAATTAATCTATTTATTAGAGAAATGAGCAGACTGTTCACCTTCTTAGAAAAGGAGCACCTGCTTGCATGTGCTGATTTTGTGACAGCTTTGACCACAATAGCAACATAAGGATAGTAAGAATCCAGTAGCAGTTCTTAGCATTTGCATCATAGAGTCATAATTGGACTAAAACTGTTAAGTATGAGAAGGTCAGCTTTCCATTGCCATTAGCATTTGTGTAACACTGGGGAAGTATTAATGGATCTCTTATTTTAGCTGGGCACCAGCCATTCAAAAAGTAAAAGCCATATCTAAGCCTTTTTAAGTTTTCTTAGCCATTGACTCATGTTTTATCCCCTCAGTTGATGGCAACCTGACTTTAGCCAAGCAAACAATATGCTAAGAGCATAAACAAAATTGGTCCCTCTCATTTTTATAGCTGAGGAATATACTTAACAAAACCTATAAATTTCTATGGACAGAATTCCCTAAGCACTACATTTCAGCCGTTTACACATCTAATAATGTCAGGAGCTATTCTTCTAAACAGGCTGTAAACCTAAGCAGAGCTATTTTGGCATAACAGATACAGTTTGCAGGGAGATTTAAATATGATTGTGGCTCATAACTGTCAACAAATAACACAAAGCCTTATACCTTTCATCAGAAAAGCTGAATTTCAGGTGTAAAAGTTTATTGAGGAGCTGCTCCATCTGCCAGGATTGCCTTGCAAGATATGGACAGACTCTAGTCTCTTTGTCAATGTGTTCTGGAATTTCCAGGAAGCTGACTTTCCACATTTAATCGGGAAATGAGAAGGGCGTTGGCGGCAGCATTGCCTGGTGGGAAGCATCTTGGTAGCTTGGTGGGAGGGGCTTCATTCTCCTTCCAAGCCATCCCTAATGAATGAATAAGCAGTGTACAGCCAGAAGTC
Organism: Cebus imitator; assembly: GCF_001604975.1. Taxonomy (NCBI): domain Eukaryota; kingdom Metazoa; phylum Chordata; class Mammalia; order Primates; family Cebidae; genus Cebus; species Cebus imitator. Next base: position 3,879,826 of record NW_016107336.1, read on the forward strand.
TCCTACCCTCTTTCACCACCTTGCCTTTCGTTAGCTCCCTCCTACAAAGATATTTTCTGGTGAAAGTAAGGACTGATTTGGTGAAGTTACTGGCAAATGTCCCGAACCTCGACCTCCAACTAGAATTTCCTACTCACATACAGTAATAGAATAAGCCAGAATGAGTACTGAGCTATGTATTTGCATGAGGCTAAGTCTAATTTTAAATTATGAATCCATTTGAGCTGTGCAGCTCACTTGAGGAAGGATGGAGGATTGAGCAATACATATGTAGAGACTCACTAAAATTTGTTATGTAAATGAATCATCCATATGTACAAGCACTGTGCAACTGTGGTGAACTCGGCATTCACCATCCCTGTCCTCAAGGAGCTCTTCAGCTAGTGAGGGAGAAGAACAATGGCAATTCCAAAGCATTCTTTGATGGAAAAACAACAATACCAACAGAACTAACCCATGATGCTATAGTATCAAGCCAGAGGGAGACCTAACTCAGGTGTGCAGAAACTGGGAAGATTTCAAGGGGAAAGTTGCATAGAAATCAGATTTTAAAGGATGTGTAGGCATGTTTTGGGAGTGGTGGAGAGGAAGGAGGAATATTCTAGGTAGATGAAGGCCCAAGCTTAGAGACCTGTTTTGAGGTAAGAAAGCTTGGCAAGACATGGTCACAAAGGGCCTTGCAAAGTCAGGTTGTGAAATTTGGGCTTTATCTTATGAGGAGTGGAGGCCATTGAAGGGTTTAAGCAGATGAGTGGTATGATCAGATCTGGGTTTTTAAAAAATAATTCTTTATTTGAAGCTTATTTCATCAGGGTCCTCTCTACCTAACATTTTGCAAATAATATGACTATATATGACTAAATAATACAACTATACTGATCTGGGTGCATTATTGTCTTTTCTACAATATGGGAGTATAACATAAGCGTTATTATATAAATACATGTCACCTTATTTTAAATGACCATGATGCTGATAAAGTAATAAAAATAACCATGACAAAATTGTTGAGAGTTTACTGAGTACCAGGAACTGTGCTAAGTTTTTTATACATTTTCAAATTAAACCACTTTGAAATAAGTCCTGTTATTGTCCCCACTTTGTAGATAAGGGAATAGCAGATAAGACGATGTAAATAACTTGCTTAGGTCATATAGGAAGCATGGGTGAAAATTGCACCACTGGTGGTCACACAGCAGAGGCTATGCTGCTCCCCACTTTCTAGACTACACTTCTGCTCCACTCCCTTCTCTCCAGCCCCTCCAAAAGAATAAAAGTGAATGATCACATCAGAAATAGTCTATGAAATTAGTTGGAGTACTACGTATTTTCTGTTGGAGTACATAGTATTTTCTGGTGAAAATTACTATGAAGTAATTTTCACCAGAATGATTGGTGAGCACAAAGTTTTAGAGAAATAAATCAATCAGGCCATTAGAGACCAAATATGCCAGGTGGACATCACGACCCAGTTTGTATGTGTGTAGAAACTGAGTATCAGCTTAGTCCCTTGCTGAAAGGCTGTTTGCCATACTCCAGCGCAATGGATTAAGGAACTTCAAATTAACTAATTAGCAAGAAATAACGATAAAAATACTCAGACTTAGGGGCATTGGAATCACTTCATCTTAATGAGAAGAATCTTGTGGAAAAGGAACAAAAACTATTAAGAAGAGTGACAAGTTTAGCCTATGCTGAGGATGAAAAAGTGTGACTCATAGGGTAAAATGGCCAATACCATTGGATTGTGGATAGGATCTGGGCAGATTGGCCAGTGGTGATCCCACCTATATAACGCTATTACAAGCATAAAGAAGATTTCATCCTCCCTAAGCAACCCAAGTTGCTTCTCCAGTATGTGCTTCCTTCCTTAATTATGTTTTACTAGTGCACGTCCCTATTTGGGCAATTGCACCTCTTAATCTCATTGGTGATGTTGCATTCGAGAAATATAAACATTTCGCTCTCATTAATTGCCTGCTTATCTGGGCTGACATTTCCAGACCCACACAGGGAGCCCATAACTTTCTGTTCAAGAATATTTTAGTCCAACTAAATGAGCATATAACTGTTGACATACTAAATAAAAGGGTTGACTCACTCGTTACCCTGGAACCAAGGCTGTATTCTTAGAGGGTGTCACCTTACAGAGCCCTGGTGTCCTTAAAAAGAATCTGCCTGTTCCCGAGTTCTCGTGAACTTCTATATTCCATCGTTCTGGATCCCAGAAGCCTGTTAAGTGGTAAGAACTGGAAATGAGGTGCTTTCATATGGAGAATACTAGGCATGATAGGCTAAGAAAGGAAAGCCCTTAATTGTCAGATTTAAGTCTTATTCAGGGACCAAGTTTGAGCCGGAAGGAGGGGAAGATCAAGTTTGGTTTTCCTATAACTGAATGTCTGTGCCCACAGAAACCGAGGTCTCCTCCCGCAGCCCCAGCAGTGGTGGTCAGGGAACCTCGTGCTGTGTTGGTGGCTCTGTTCCTCTTTGTACAACAGCCCTGTGTCTCTAGCTCTGGTTGGAGCACAGGCCACAAATAAATTGCTAACATTTAAGTGCATCTGTTGCAAAGAGAGAAGCACAGAGGACACTGGGGAAATTTCGAACCAAATTTCAGGACTGAGCTCATAAAAGCATGCACCATCTGTGGAATTTTGTTCATATGCATCACTATAATGGGAGGGGGCAATAGAGAAGGGAAAAAAGAGATAAAAGATTGACTGGTAACTGGATTTCAAACTAAATTCTCTCTTCTCAGATTGGTTCTCAGGTGGCATTTGGGGCAGGCAGGATCCTATCTTTCCTTACACTGAAGGGTCTGGCAGTGGGGATTTAGTTGCATGAATCAGCAAATTGCTTCTGCCCATGTGTCTAAACACAGTTTCCCCCTGACCTCCACCCTCCATCTGCCCCCAACCCTCCATAATTTACTGATCCTGTACAAAGATAGACTTTCCATCTTTCTTCCTGCTGCTTTGCCCCAGACTGGGCTGAATATAACTCGTTTCCTCCCATCATCCGTGTGACAAAAAAAAAAAAAGAAAAAAAATCTCAACAAAAACCAAAACCTGATCATTTTCTGATAAGTACTTTATATTTCTATAGCGCAGGAAAAGGGAAGTTCCTTCAGAATCCCTTTATAGATGATCACTCTCATTGTCTAACAAGCTTTTCATTGTTTGTAATTTTCATTTCCCTCCACAGTTCAAGGCACTTTGAAAAAAACTCTATTCAGCACTTTTCCACTCATAATTCAAGAAAAAAGAGTCATGCAGTATAATAAGGATAATTAGCTCCGACTGAAAATAATACGCTTGGCACCAGAGAGCCCCCCCCCCCATGCACACAGTATCCATTTATCGTTCTGTGTACCCTCTGTCAAGGCTAATCACCGCTCCTGTAATTACTAACCTGTTGAAAGAACAAAGGAAAATGCAACACTGTACTTCAGTAAATAACACTGCTTCTTCCCATATCATCTCAATAAAACTCTTTTAGAACAGACTCTTTCCTTACAATGTTAGAGTTTAAAACTGCTGTTGTTTGTCCTCAAAAATATGATTTGCTATTAAAAGAATGATTTTCGGTGTGTATGCATGGAAGAGGTGTTGCATTTCTTTAATTTAGATTCTTGTAAGATAAAGATAGCTGGGAGTGATGATCTCATGTTTAATAAGGCTCAACATTTATGTCACACGCTTCCTTTTCATTAATTTGTTAACCTTGGCTCAGTGTGGGAACAAGCACCGTGTGAGTGACCATATGCTTCCCCTGTTAATGTGTCTTAATCCAGACCAGCAGACACTTGTCGTTTCCCTCCGAGGAGAGATGCTGCTGGTCATGCCAAACCAAAGTGAAGAAAGACAAAGACAAAGTCCTCTCTCTTTCCTAGGGGCAATGCACCCTGGGAAATATTAAAACACAGGTTCCGATTGTCATCCTTTTCATTCCTCATTTATCTGCCTGTCCCTACTCATCCTACTAATGATATTTTTCTCTTCTGTATACACTCTGGACCTAGTCTGCCGGGAAACAATTCCTGTTCTGTTGGACTGTGCATAAATAAAGAGGGTTGTGGATGCTGGTACTTTAACATAGTGAAATCTATTGTCTCAACCCACCCTCTCTCTAAACAGACTTCTGAGTCTTCAGAAATAACCTTTCAGGTTTACACAGAAAGAAATGTCCACATCAGATATACCGAGTTAACTTGCATTCATTTCTGGGATCCAAATGGTTCATTTCTTATCATAAGACAAAAATGAGAAATGTTGTTAAAGAGATTGCTGAGTCACTGCTATGAAGGGTTACAAAGAAGAAGGAAGGTTCAAAAACTGAGGAGTCGTTCTGATTTCCAGAAAGGAAGTGAAAATGAATTCTGGCCAGGATGCTAGAATGGATTATTGAAGAGAAGAAGCAATGATCACTAGGAGCTAGCATTGGTTCACTAAGAACCAATCACATCAAACCCAACTGATATCTTTCATTGACAATATAACCAGGCTTGTAGATAAGGAAATAAGCTAGATTTTTGACGTTTGTTTTTAGTCTATATTTGAAGCTTCATTGAGAATCTCACAAAATCATAAGATTCTTGTGGAGGAGTTGGCAGGTTATTAGCAGAATATCAGTATTAACCATTATTATTACCATCAATCCAGAGATGTTCAGAGAGAAGAAAACAGGAGAATAAGGAATTAGACACTGTATCCATGAGAAACAACAGGGAAAAAAAGATTTCTTGGGGGAGACTGAAAAGAAAAAGTGTTCCGGGTAATTAGACTTCTGTGTGGAATTGAGTAGCATTTGGACCCCACTGGTGAAAGTGACAGGACCTGGATTACAGCTCCACCCTCAGAGCTATCCAAAGATGGAATGGGTTGCCTCTGAAGGTTCAGTGAGTGCTCCATTACTGCAGAAGTCATAAAGGGATAGTTTGCAACAGAGTAGAATTTCATAGTTTACAGAATTGTCACATGACTCCTTGTCTTAAATCTTTTCTAGGCAAACTGAAAGCTGAGGCTCTAGCTGAGGCTCAGTGAGTTTTAGGAGAACTGGTCTAGTCTAGGGTTCCTGGATATGAATCAAAAAAGGAACTGAACATTGCATTTTGGATGAGGGCCGTCTTGGGAAGTTTTAAAGTCATCTGAAAAAGATCTTATTGGAAAGGGAGATAGAGGAACAGCAAGGAGCTCATCAGAAACAATGTTTGTCACTAATCCTGGGTGACACTAGTGCTCATGGAATGAAGGAAGGGACAGCGTCTACTGCAACCTGTGGAGAGTTGGGAGCAGCCTTCTGGAGGTCTCCTCTAGGCTTCTCTTGTCAATGGCAGGCAGAGAGCTCTTCAAGACAATCAGCCAGTTCCAAAATTATCACATTTTATCCACATGACTACCCCTATGGGTGAATAGGAAAAGCACTTGTGTCTCCATTTTTCAGAAGAGGAACCTGGAACCTAGATAGCTGGTGTAAAATTTTCCAAGCCTCATAGCAAATGTAAGGCAGAGCCATGCGTACAACAGCACAGATCTTCTGTCTCACTGTGGGCTTCATCACACCAAGGTCAATATGAGAACACAGGTAGAAGATAGATACATTAACACAGACAAATGGATCTTACCACCTTGGCATACTCTGTGTTCTTTTCCTCTTGCTCTGATTTGTAAAGTTTGTTTGGTTGCAGATAACTGCAAAATCTTCTGGGTTTCCCCATTGATCTCCTTGTACCTATATGATACATTTTTGAGGTAGAGTTTATGATGCTACCAATTCTTTTTCTTTGACTGTCTCAAAATCATAGTAGATAGACATTCATTTGCTCCTGCTTATAATTACAGACTAAAAGATATTATCCAAGCCTCTAAGGAGTTGGACTTTTGCAGCCACTCAGACAATTTATAGCTGTCAGTCTAAAGTAAAATGGTGAGTTCTTCATTAGCCTGGAGTCAGATCCCCAAGTGGAGGGTAGGCCCAAGTGGTTAGGAATATTTTGGCTTACCAAGTCACCTGGGCATTATTGTAATTTTTTGTGTCGGAAAACATCCCTTTACTACATTTATGTCTTTAAAAGAAAACAATTTGCTGAATCATTTATTGGGTTTAACCAAATATTATTAAAAAACCACTACTTATACTTTTAAAAATGATTTATTGAGCTGGTGAATGCATAGCCACATATAATAGATTAGTATAAAGGTATGGATATGTAAAAAGGACAAGCTAATCATTCCCAAGCGTAAATCATTTCAAAGAATTAAAATTGCTAGTTGTGATAATGAGAAGAGTATCTTTAACCTGAAAACTCTTTTAAGTAGGACGCCATGCTCTTTTATGAGTCTTGAGTTGCCCAAAGACCTTTGAGGCTCCTATTGAGTTAGAAGAATGAGAAAGGAATTTTTGGGGAGAGAGCTTCCTTCTCACGTTAGTTGAATATGATTCTGAGCTATCAGAGGGGTAAATAATCTTAGAAGGTGAAACGTAAATCCGAATTCTTGGAACTTTTGCTGCAAGGAGGCCCTTGTCTAATCTGTCACCTAAGCAATAACATAGGTAATTATGTAGTAAGGAAGGGAATTCTGAAACCCCCATGGAACAAAGAAAATCATAGTGTTTAGTTTGAACCAGGGCAGCAAGTTGAACTTCCCATGTTTGCCTTCTTCATTCTGTCTCAAAATCCCTTATTTTCCTCCCATCAATCCTCACCAGACAGTTAGGTTCCAGCTCATTTTCCAATTCACTCAAATAGATGTCTCTGATGACCCCATATCACACTGTCTAGTTGCTCAAATCTCTGAGAATATCTTCTTGTTACTATAGACTACAGATTGTGGGAGATATAAAAATTAGTTAGACAACAGTCCTCATCTATTTAGGAAGACTATCCCTGTGTAAAAATAGAGCCAATGAGACAATCAGACAGTGCAATGCCAGACAATGGTAAATGCCTGGCACTTGGTACAGACAATAGGGGTTACATAACTTCAGAAAACAAGACCCTTTTGGGTTCAAGCAGTCAGGGAAGGTTTCTGAAAGGTTTTTGAGAAATGAGATGAACAGTCCCTGGTGTGCATAGGTCTTATGAAACTATACCTGAGTGGCTTCCATATAAGTCTTATTCAAATGTGGCTGTTTAGTTGCAAAATGACTCAACCCAACTGCCACATGCTTAGTTTATTTGCGGCTACTCAACATTCTTTGTTATTTCTCTGTGCCCAAGCACACTTAAATGGACTTGTTTTTATAGTGTTGTGCTATAATTGTAGTTGGATTTGAGATGGGAAGCCAGATATAGGTGAGGCAAGGCAAGGTTAACATGGAAGCAGTTTATCTGAAAACAATTGAGCTGCTAGGAGCACCACCAAGTCAGGAATCAAGACAAGGGCAAGAGGATAAAACTCAGCAAGTAGACTGCAACTGGCTCAAAGTATCAGCACTCACATAGACATGGGCAGCTATTTCGAAACTGAGGCTACCTTCCACAGATTGTCTTATGGACTTCATGCTGGAATAGAACCAAGGCAAGAACTGGATAGGTAAGACTGTAATAGAAATTGAGTTAGCCACCTAGAAGAGGAAGTAATTAGATTGTGGTATATACAGTAAAGAATATAGGGCAAAACATAGGCTAATCTTTACACTCAACATGCTTTTTGGGGTATCAAATAATGCATAGTTTACTTACCTCAATTTCAGATAGCAGAGCACAAATGTGTATGAATGATTATGTTGAAACATCGGCTTTTGGGGAACATGCTCATACTGGTCCTAAAATATGCTGATTGGAGAGCCCTTAGAGTGCTGAAGTTTGGTCTAATCCACACCTCGGAACATCAAAAGACTGCTTCAACTTCCAGGTCCATTTTTCACGTGCCTCTAATGGTAGCACTCATCTTTTCAATGTAGGCAAACCTTAAGATTTTTAATGAAAGTGCTCATGTACGACCTTTAAAAACCAAGACCTGTGTGTTCTTCATGAAAATGTAAGAGTCCCTGACATTTAGGGTAACAGAAGGAGTTGCTCTGATATTCATTGCTAAATTTACAAGATTTGGCTGAAACTCCAAACGTCTGTCCTATCACGGTGAAGTATTAGTCAGTCTTTAAAACCTTTAGCTTACTGTACTCTGGTGTGTGAGTGTGTTAAATGCCACGAACTATGTGACTGGTGGGCAGATAAACTGCCCAGATCCAAGCAATTTTTTAAAGAAACTATTGACTACATGGAGTCATTTAGTTTAACCTAGGCATTCAAATCATTTGTGAAAAGAAGAGACTAACAGACGGGAACCATAGTGTCCGGTAGAGTTAGAACAGTATTTTAAAGATTGTCAAGTATAGCAGTCTAAAGTAATTAGGGGAGTGAAAGTACGTTTTTCCACTAGTTCTGAGAGATGGCAACATATTACTAGGATAAAGTTTCCCAGATAAAATAATTTATGGACACTGTGTTAACCAAAAACAAACAAGTTCCTTTGTGATTTTTAGAAATTTTAATATGCTAATATGCATTAGAGATAAAGAGGGCCAACAACTTATTTTACTAAGACTTTTAAAAACTTTCATGGATATAGTATTCTGAGAAATGCCAATATATTTTCTCTTCAGAATGAAAGCAAGACCCAGAGTGCTTGAGGGCTTTACCTAAAGTTACAAGCTACTTATGCATAAATAGCTCTAAAACAATTTACTTGAGTGAGGGGATCACCAGGGTGGTATAACACTGTGTGAAAAATAGAAAAGGGAGGAATTGTGGCCATTTCTGAAAGAATTAATGCTACAGATTTGAGGTTTTAAGTTGCATTGGACAAGAAGGCAAAGCAATGGCAGGAAATAGCCCTACAGCAACCAGACTAGATCATACATATGTGTGACCTATTGGCCCTACAGAGCGCATGGGTAAGGCCACAGCTCCTAGCTGCCAGAGAAACTCCCCATCAGCCATCTTTGTATTGACTATCGTTTGCACGGACTGGATGGATTTCCAGAGGAATGTGTGGAGACCAATTAAAAGATGGCGTTAATTTTTATAATGAGCATTTGCATTGGCTTATAAATCTGAGAAATACATAACATCGTACATATTAGTAATACATTTTTGTTGCTTTTAAATTTGCACTAGAATATTTTCTAATCTGTCTGGAAAAACACTATTATAAAGGGGCTTCACTTTCCATTAATGATTTTAAGAGGAAAATTTTTATAGTAGGATTCATGATCCATGAATCCATGAGTGTTACATAAATAATAAAGGAAACTGCAAAATGATCTTATGGAAAGTCACTCCACAAAATGCATGTTTAATTAGCACCTACTAATAAAACAGATGCATATGAAATTATTTAGAGTGACATGTACTACTCTGAACAATACAGTCTCAGCTCAGGTTGCCAAGGGCATACAACATAACCTGCTTTTAATTGAGCAATTTATCACCAAACAAAATAAGAGACAGCTTGTGTTTTATAGTTTCTGTAGCACAGCATTATCCAACAATAGATGCAAAAATAA
>NW_016107336.1:3889345-3896510 GCF_001604975.1 Cebus imitator
AAAAAAAAAAAAAAAAAAAAAAAAAAACCCAAACTTCAAACAAGAAAAAAATTAAAGGCACAGATTTCTTTATGGGGGGATTTAACAATCTAAGGGTTTTATGTGAAAACTAAAAAGTGGATCGACACTTTAAAATAACATACTGGTTATTTTAAAAGTAAAATTGTAGTGCTTTCCTTTTAACTTGACCACATTATTTTCAATATGCTGTAAGAACTACCTTTGAAGAATAGCCCAGAGCAGTTTTAAAGGCATGACTCTGAAATTTAGAATATATTTTGATTTTGTACAAATGCAAAACAGAAGATTACTTTTAGTTGAAATAGGTTGTTTTTCACCCTCCTCACCCCCCCACACACACTTATAGAGTCAAAGAAATAACTGGCAAATAATATGATGAAAAACAGTAAAAGAAGAATATAAATCAGGGCTGCCTTTAGGAGGTTTTAGTATCCAGGAGTATCCTGGGAATGTCTGAGTGAGGGATTGGTTAATCACTCTTTGGCAACAACTCTAACATTCATGATTAAATAAATGTCAAAGGCAGTCTTGAAAGGCAAAAAATGAAAGAAAGAAAAAAGAAGAGAAAAAGAGAAAAAGAAAAGAAACCACCCACAGAGCATTGCTGCTTGAGAGATAATTATGGAAAGGTCAAAGGGCAGTCCTCCTATTTGCCATGAGACCATCCTTGGCCACGGTGATGATCAGAGTTTATTGTGTGTATCTGACTGTCATATCTTTTTATCTCAGGACCAGCCGTGTCACCTCATTCTCACCCAGGAACTGTCTCTCCCTCTTGCCCCATCCCCCTATCCTGTCAACCTAACTCTTGTCCTTTAAAGTCACTACGAGCTGCCTGGGCCTGTGTCCTACAGTCTCAGAAGGTGGATCTGAAGTGACCTTACTGCTAGGCTAAAATATGAGGAAAATTCTGAATTTACTCTAACGTGTAAGAACTGTGAATTCAGAGTTCATAAAGCTCATTTCTTTCTCCTTGCAAAATATGAGAAATATTTTAGATGCCTACTGTATTCAAGGTGCTGAGCTAGGAGCTATCAGGTGAAACAGGTCTGTCATCAAGAAGGTGACAAGTAAACGTCCTAAGAGGAATTTTTAATGGGATGAAGATCAGGAAAAAGCTGGAATTAGAATTTAACATTCCCTTTCTCGAGAGCCAGACTATACCTCTGAAGTTAGACAACGGCATAGAATCCTGGCCTAATTGTAGAGGAGCTGTTCTCCATTGATCCATGTTTTTGATTAAATATCTCCAAAACAGTTCTTGGTCCTCCACCTGCCATGGTTGTTGTGGACTCACATTGTATGCAGTAGAAATTATTTATTTATGCCTATCCTACAGCAGAATAAAGTGCCATACATAGAGAATCAAAAATTTTTTCTATAATAATGTGAATCTATTTTAACAGCAAAAACCTCACCATTTTACAAAATATAGTGATGAATTATTTGAAAAATAATTTTGAAATGTAAATATTAGCCTCTCATGGTCTTTGGCTTAAAAGTTTGGATTTGTATATACTTGGTTCTCCAAAAGTAATACATACCCATGCATATTTCTTAGGGGAGTAATTCCAGTGCTGGCTTAAGCCTTTATACGTTGAGTCCCATATAAACTTTACATACTGCCCTCATTTTATTGTGGCTTCATTTTTCTCACTTATTTTACCTGTTTTCTTCTTCTTGTACTACAAGTCTCTATATAAGCTGCCTTAAATCCTTTCTGTAACTTGATGGGGCATTAATTAATAAATAAAATGTCAGCTCTGTATCTTCTCTCTAGGACACAAGATGTCCTTATGTTGATATGCCAGTCCCAGGTTAGAGGCAAAAGAATTCTGTTCAATCCCATGGTACTATTAAGAATGTTCATTCACTGGGCACTGGTAAGGCCCTGTGGGTTTATAATACCTTAGCAGCTACTTTCTGTTAAGGACCAATGCATTTTGTGGCCCTAAGAAGCAGAGCAAACATTTTTGCTCCTGAAGACATGATGAATATGTTCTGTTGCAAGGCTGTTTCAGATAGAACTTTTGCATATGAATAAGAAAAAAAAAATCAGGGCCGCCAGCTCTTTAGCCTCCTTGAACATCAGAGGCCTAGAAAACAACATTTTCAAACCTTTTATGTATCAACAGAATAAAATATTTTGAAGACACACTAGTCACATATGGTTATCCCAAAATATCACAATTCATGAATATGGGTGTTATTGTTTTTTTGTTCTGCGAGAAAGCTTCACACACTCTTTCACAGATATGCCAAGTATAGCTTGATTCATAATAGATTCATAATAGATGCTGAAAGATGAACATGTGAACTGCCTGCAAAGTAGTTACCCGTGTTTTATTTGTTGTTGACAAAGCTAGGAGCATTTTCTTTGCTTTGGAGTAGGAATTGGGAAATTTAACTATTGGCCTGAAAAGCAAACGAGAATGCGAAACAATGTAGCCTTGTGATGAGGTGACTTCACTATTCTTCACCTCAGTAAGCCTTCAAAAAGAAATAAACCTCCTTTTCTTTAACAATTTGTCCCCTATTGGAATGTGAATGGTAAAAGAGAAGTCATCTGAGAAATCCTTTATTATGCTTTGAGGGGAGAGGTATTATAATAAAATACATATAACTATTTCAGAGCCAATTATTCCCTATATGTTTTCTTTTGTAATACAGAAAACCAAGGAATAGGGGAACCCGACTTCCAGTCCCCACTCTACCATTGAGCAGCACTCTAGTCCAAAGTCAACTGAACTTGACTTGAGCTTGACCTTGGACTTGAGTCTGATTATCTAGTTCATTCAGTCCACCAACACTTAGAGGTATGTTCCAGATATCATTCCAGATAAAGAATATATACCAGAAAGCCCTTGTTCTCTTGGAATGCATGGTCATGGACTATAAGGAGAGAAGACAGATACAAAAAATATATAGAATGGTAAAACCAAATATTATGGAAGTTTAGAAATTTGAACTAAGCCATTTTGTAAGGTCTCTCTGAGCTCTGTGGGTCTACAGAAACCTTGTACTGACTGGGAAAACAATTTTACTCTTCCTGACTAGAAGTCTTCAGAAATAATCTAATGAATAGATGATCCCGTTAGGAATGGGGCATGACACCTTACAAACTGTGTGATAGAACTGGTAGAGTTTGATAGGAGAGGAGCTAGCCTTGGGTCTCCAAGAGAGGGCAGGGAAGGGGGCTGGAAACTGTGGAAATTGCGGCTTACCATCAAGGGAGTGATTGGGGGTAGGGAGTCCAGGATGGCAAAGCATCCTAATGAGTGACCAGCGTGGTATAAATCATTCAGGGTAAGAAATGCAGACAAACAGGGCAGAATAGACAAGCAGCTGACATGGAAGAAGGGCATCAGAAGGAATTAGGCTTGCAGCCTCCAAGAGGGGGTTCACGGCCGTGGCTATTGCCCCTGGGTTAGGAAGAAGCAAAGAGCTACAGTTCTGGGGCAAGTATAGTACTAGGCAGTTTCCCACAACAGGAAATTAGGAGCTAGGATCAGTGGAGAAACCAGTTATAAAAACAGCAACAAATGCAAGATGAGGGTTCCAGAAAGCAAAGGTTACGTGATGCTAAACACCAGATGTTTTCCAGAAGACAATTCTCACCACACAAGCAAGGACTGCTCTTGGGAAGTGAAGACAGGGTAGAGTCTGGGATTGGGGGTGGTCATGTTGGGAAGTAGGGCTATGGAAAGAAGAGGAATTCAGAGGTGTGGAATCAGATAAAAGACACTGTTCATAATCTAGGCTTCCTCAGTATAATGAAGCCTCTCTTCATAGATGGATCTTCTTAAATTATCCATTTGCTAATAAAGTAAATATACTTTTTATATAACTGTAGTGGTTTCTGAGATTGTCTCGTCAACATTCACACCATCTCTTTGCCATTGGTTAACATATTGATCCCTACCTCCAGGGATGAACCCTAATTGGTCTAAGCTAATCATGGTAAACCCATGCTGCTGACCAGTGGTTGACCCAGGAACCCAGACTTAAGCCAATCAAGGCGTGTATTCACTTGGACAGGGCCATTTGTCAGGAATGGTTTCATGATGCAATTCAGCCAACAAGATACAAGAAAAGTCTGTTAAGGGCTTCAGGTATGTTTTCTTGCCCTCAACAGGGGCATAAAGAGAGATGCTTTTCCTTTCAACTGTAGAATGCTCTAGAGTGCTGATGTGTGGTCTTGTAATATTGTGGCACTTCTCTGGCAGCTTGAGAATAAAGAAAAGGGAAGAGGGCAGGGCCATGGGATCACAAGGAGAAGTCCTATGTAATACCTGACCTACCTCTAGGCCTTTATTTATGCAAGGCAATACAATTCTTCATTGTTTAAATCAGTTGATTTGGATTTTCTGTCACTTTCAGCCAAAAGCATCTTATCTGACCTTAACTATTGCCCAAAATAACACTTTGGAACCATTTCATCATTAGCAAGCCAGTCTACAAATCACATCTGATCATAGACATCTCTAAAAGCTAGAACCCAATTATTAAGAGAGAGTCAATTTAATAATATTAAGTGTGCTTCAATCTTTAGGTTCTGTGGCATAAAGTAATAGACCAGACTTGGCTTTTGGCCCTGGTTCTGCCACTCACTACCTGCCTATCCATGGAAAGTCCACCTTGCTTTCTTGGGGATTGAGTTATATCATCTGTACAGCTCTATAATTTTCTTCAGCTCTACAATTTCAATAAACAACTCAATCAAATTCAACAGTCCTGGAGAAAGAACTTATGTGTCAGGGATGACTATGGGCATCAGGAACAGAACATAGATGTTCCTGATGCTATGGAGCTTAACATCTTCAGTGATTCTACTATGTCCAGTGCAACTAAACTAACTGATGGGTTAAAGAAATGAGGACTGAGCAAGAGGGGTGGTCTTCGTGATTCTGTATGAGACTTGACTAGAATGATCAGGATTTTTTGGTCTGAACAGATGAAGTCAGGGAGAAATATGATTTATGTAGAGAAAGTAAACATGGACTGTTGTTTATCTTTCTTTCTCTAAGAACCATTCTTGAAGCTCAAAATAGGAAAGCTTAGGACAAACAGCAAAGAGTTTTTACATTTTCCTCTATTTGAGAATATAAGGGGTAGAGAACTTTTGTGAGGGCTTTGTTATTTGCCCCATGTTAAAATGATGGCTTCTGGCTCTTTGCTTATGGGTTTCCTGAGGATAAATTCTTAACCTCTCTGCTTTGAACCTACTCTGCAGATGATAGCAAGAAGACTGTGGTTACTGACCTTCCTTCCCACTTTTTTTTTTCCTTGAGACAGAGTCTTGCTCTGTCACCAGGCTGGAGTGCAATGGTGTGATCTCAGCTCACTGCAACCTCAACCTCCCAGATTGAAGCGATTCTCCTGCCTCAGTCTCCCTAGTAGCTAGGACTATAGATACATGCCACTATACCCAGCTAATTTTTGCATTTTTAGTAGAGACGGGGTTTCACCATGTTGGCCAGGATGATCTTGATCTGCTGACCTTGTGATCCGCCCCCCTTGGCCTCCCAAAGTGCTGGGATTACAAGCTTCCCACATTTGTGTCCCATAGGATCTAGTACGTTGTGTCTTCATTCTCATTGGTTTTAAAGAACATTTTTATTTCTGCCTTCATTTCATTGTTTATCCATTCATCATTCAGGAGCAAGTTGTTCAGTTTCCATGTGATTGTGCGGTTTTGAGTCCTTTTCTTAATCCTGAGTTCTAATTTGATTGCGCTGTGGTCTGAGAGACTGTTATGATTTCAGTTCTTTTGCATTTGCTGAGGAGTGATTTACTTCCAATTATGTGGTCAATTTTGGAGTAAGTGCAAGGTGGTGCTGAGAAGAATGTATATTCTGTGGATTTGGGGTGAAATATCCTGTAAATGTCTATTAGATACGCTTGGCCCAAATCTGCATTCAAGTCCTGGATATCCTTGTTGACTTTCTGTCTCATTGATCTGTCCAATAGTGTCAGTGGAGTGTAAAAGTCTCCCACTATTACTGTGCGGGAGTCTAAGTCTCTTCATAGGTCTTTAAGAACTTGCTTCATGTATCTGGGCTCTCCTGCATTGGGTACGTAAATATTTAGGATAGTTAGCTCTTCTTGTTGTATTGATTCTTTTACCATTATATAACACTCTTCTTTGCCTCTTTTGATCTTCGTTGGTTTTAAGTCTGTTTTATCAGAGACTAGGATTGCTACCCCTGCTTTTTTGCTCTCCACTTGCTTGGTAAATCTTCTTCCATCCCTTTATTTTGAGTCTATGTGATTCTTTGCACATGAGATGGATGTCCTAAATATAGCATGCTGAGGGTCTTGACTTTTTATCCAGTTTGTCAGTCTGTGTCTTTTGATTGGGGCATGTAGGTCATTTACATTCAACATTAATATTGTTATGTTTGAATTTGATCCTGCCATTTTGTTACTGGCTGGTTGTTTTGCCAGTTAATTGATGTGGCTCCTTCATTGTATCATTCTTTACCATTTGGTACGTTTTTGCAGTGGCTGGTACCGGTCGTTCCTTTCCCTGTTTAGTACTTCCTTCAGTAGTTCCTGTAAGGCAGGTCTTGTAGTGATGAAATCTCTCAGCAATTGCTTATCCATAAAGGATTTTATTTCTCCTTCACTTATGAAGCTTAGTTTGGCAGGATATGAAATTCTGGGTTGAAAGTTCTTTTCTTTAAGGGTGTTGAATATTGGCCCCACTCCCTTCTAGCTTGCAGAGTTTCTGCTGAGAGATCCTCTGTGAGTCTGATGGTCTTTCCTTTGTGGGTGACTCGACCTTTCTCTCTGGCTGCCCTTAGGATTTTTTCCTTCATTTCAACCCTGGTGAATCTGACAAGTATGTGCCTTGGGGTTGCTCTTCTTGAGGAATATCTTTGTGGTGTTCTCTGTATTTCCAGGATTTGAATGTTGGCCTGCCTTGTTAGGTTGGGAAAGTTCTCTTGGATAATATCTTGAAGAGTGTTTTCCAACTTGGATTCATTCTTCCCGTCACATTCAGGTACGCTGATCAAGCGTAGATTAGGTCTTTTCACATAATCCCATAGTTCTTGGAGGCTTTGTTCATTTCTTTTCATTCTTTTTTCTCTAATCTTGCCTTCTTGTTTTATTTCATTGATTTGATCCTCTATCTCTGATA
>NW_016107336.1:3897765-3898809 GCF_001604975.1 Cebus imitator
CCCCGTCTTGATTTGCCCCCCCTGGGCGGCTCTCCCCCTGCGGCCAATTCCAGTGCCCTATCAGCCCCACAGAAAACCCGGCACCTCGTTTGGAACCATGAAGTCCTCCAGCCCTCCGCGTCTCACTCGCTGGGAGCTGCATTCCCCGCGGGCTTCTCTCAGCCATCTTGGCGCCACCTCGCCAGCTGGTTTTCCCGCTTCCCACATTTTAAAAGGGTTTAATGTGTGGGAAGGTCTCCGAGTAGCAAAGTGTTCTTAACCTGTTTCTAGAGGGGCTCCCAGGGTCTGTGGGAACTCCCCGTCTTTGCCCATAGCAGTGACCAACACGGAGGACTTCCGCAGCTCGCGGCTCCTATGAGTGATGGTTCTCCCCGGGGTGCTGTGCGGAGCCTGCTTCCGGTTGGAGAGCCCCTTTTGATTGTCCTTGTGGGTTCCTTATAGTTTTTTCTCTGCTGACCACATCAAAGGTTGCCATGGGACAAAGCCAAATGTGGCAGGGAAAAAACACATACTTGGGGATTAAATAGATTTGAGTTTGAGTTTGTTACATATTATGTGACCTTGGGCAAGTTATCTGCACTCTGAACTTCAATTTCCACATCTGTAAATTGGGGATGTGCCTCTTACTGTTGTAAGCACTAACCTGACAGCATATGCAAAATATCCAGATAGTGCCTGGTATTAAGAAAATGCTTAAGAAATGCTGCTTCACTTCTTCCTTCGCAGAATCCCTCACCGCCTGGTCAGCTGGAAATTGCTGACCTTGTAGAGTGCTGATGTGAGGCCTTGGAATATTGTGGCATCTGTGTCACTGAGTACCATCTTGCTCACAGCAAGGTCCCTAGTGAGCACTCTTGAAGCTGAGCTCATGTCACCCACCTCTCTAAAGACATATCTTCTGGAGAACCCATGAAAGCTTCCTGAAAGCTCATTTGAAAAGTGAACCTGGATATTATCTTGTAGTTTTCCTTTGCTTTCTTCATCCTCTGCCCTTTTCTTCTTTTTTTCCTTCTTATCCTAGTGTCTTAAAGAACTGTTTTCTTT
>NW_016107336.1:3898994-3926863 GCF_001604975.1 Cebus imitator
TACAGGCACGTGCCACCATGCCCAGCTAATTTTTTGTATTTTTAGTAGAGGCAGGGTTTCACCATGTTGACCAGGATGGTCTCGATCTCTTGACCTTGTGATCCACTCGCCTCGGCCTCCCAAAGTGCTAGGATTACACGCTTGAGCCACCGTGCCCGGCCTGTTTGTTTTTTGAGACAGGGCTTCAGTCTGTTTGGAGTGCAGTGACGTGGTTATAGCTCACTGCAGCCTCCAAGTCCTGGGCTCAAGTGATCCTCCCGCCTCAGCATCCCAAGAAGCTGGGACTCTAGGTACCAGCCACCATGGGTATCTAATATTTTAAATTGTTTTTGTAGAGATACGGTCTTGCTAGGTTGCCCAGGCTGGTCTTGAACTCCTGGCCCCAAGTAATCCTCCTGCCTCCAACTCTCAAAGTGCTGAGATTATAGGCACAAACCACCGCACCTGGCAAGAACTCTTTTCAAAGTCTTCATAGAGCTTTTCTCAAAGGGGATATGGGTATACGTACAGATGACTTCCCAGATACAGCTATAGTTTGCAAGAGAGATACGTAACTCCAGTTTACTGGTGAGTCACCTTGACTTAGGTGACAATTGCATGGGAAATACTAAAATAATGGCAGCATATGATTGTTAAAGATTTAGCTGGATTCATTAAAGACGAAACCATAATAGGTTTCTAAGAGAATCCACAGGTTCCTGCAGAATGTTTTGAGGCACATCCCCAACCATTGAGGTCAAAAGTTTTTTTCACCATCCCTTTAATTCAACTGGAAATAACATCGACTATCATTTTGTGACAATATGATAAAATTGATGTTTTCTTCTGCTGATTTTTACTCTTGCATTCATCAGAAATACATTACATAAGTACAGTGTGTTAGAATCTCCACTTTCTGCTATGAAGACATAAAGATAAATCAGAAATGAATACTATTGTTAAGGAGTTTCAAAGCAAACTTTCAAAACAAAGCAGGCTTTCTTGGAACACTGAGGTTCAGTCAAGCATTTTGGCATCTTTTCTGGTGGATTAGATATTAGGCTGATAATTATGTTATTTAGCTCACCAGAAGTCTATGACCTGTAGGAACTTCTGTCTTTCCATATTTAAAGTGGGAAAAAAAATAGAGAATTGTTGAGTAGTGGATCTCAGGATAAAATTGATCTTACTGAGAAATAAAAAAGCACTTTTGCTGTTATTTAATGATACAAAAGAATATCCCCAGCAGTTGTGACTACATGGGGCATAGAGGAAGCTCATGGTGTTTCCCAGAAAAGAAAAATCCTTAAACTTGGGGTTGGGAGCTGACAAGCTGGTAGACCTTAAGATAAAAATACTGGAAGGGAAATTAAAAGAAAAAAGAAAATACTAAATTTATTGATGGGAAGACGTCTTTCTAGTAGGTTAAAAATACTGTGAATGTGAATACTCCATTATATGCGAAAGCCCCCAAACAATGGGCAGGAATTACCCATGCTATTCATATGTGAGACTCCTGACTTTACTGTTAGGAAAAGAGATTATGAGGGAATGAGAAAAGCCTTAGAGGTTTGAGAGTTGGTTTTACTCTTTCCACATGGAGGAAAACTGTTCTCACCCTATTATCTATTAAATATTTAATTCTCAGTAGAGCCTGGATACCAACCGATTAATGGGATACCAACCCATTATTTCCTCCCAATGCCTATGTGCCCTAACTACAGCTCTTCTTTTTTCTTAATGTATTTTCTCTTCTTCGCTCTTTTAATCCTGTTCCTCTTTCTTCTCTACTTTCATTCATCAAAAATGAATGATGATCTGGGTGCAGTGGTTCATGCCTATAATCCCAGCACTTTGAGAGGTGGAGATCGGCAGATCACTTGAGCCCAGGAGTTTGAGATCAGCCTGGACAACGTGCTGAAACCCCATCTCTACAAGAAATACAAAAAGTAGCTGGGCGTGCTGGCTCGAGTCTGTAGTCCCAGCTATGGGAGGCTAAAGTGGGAGGATCACTTGAGCCAGGGAGGGTGAGACCAGTGAGTAATGATTGTGCCAGTGCACTCCAGTCTTGGCAAGACCGTATTGAAGAAGAAGAGAAAGAAGAAGGGAAGGAAGAAGGGGAAGAGGAAAGAAGAAAGAATAATGGCCCCTCTATATGGCCAAGACAGACGAAAAAGCTTTCAGCCCCATTTTCCCTACCTCAAATTATTGTTATGGTGTACAGTCCTACAACTGTGCCAGAAGGATTTTGTTTCCTTAATGCATTGACAATACAGCAAAAATATTGATTGAATTATATATATATATATATATATATTTTTTTTTTTGCAACGAAAATGGCAATTTGCTAGAGCAACAGAAAAACAAAATCATGTTTTAGCTGGAAAAAATATATATCCAAAGCCAAAATTATCTTGTGGTCTGTCACAGCAAGAAATCTCAAGAGAGGTAAGAGCAACTAGTCATCTCCCAGTCTGCAGTGCTGAAGGCAAGAAGGAGAAAATAAATACGGGAGTAGGATTCACAAGAAACTGGAGCACAGAGAGCTAAGCGCCACTGTGAGCAACCTCAACAACCTTTTCAGATGTGCTGCCTTCATCTCTTACCTACTCATTGATCATAAGGAAATAAACCACAACACCTTTATCAATTGTTGCTTAACCGCCAATGGCCATAAACAGTGGCATAATATTAAATTCTGTCCTCTTCTATCTCCATGTCTTTCCCAACAGCCTTCTAAAAATGCTGAATCAAGATTGAGTTGAAAGGTGGGTGATTGGAAATCTGCTCTCATGCTGTCTCATCCATACTCATTGTGGATAACCTGAACCCCCCTACACATGACTGTCTGGAATTTGCAAAAATGGAAGCCTTGGGAACAAGCCTCCAAAGCTTGAGAGCATAGGCGTACTCATGCTCTTGGGGGCTAATGATGGTCTTTGGGAGATATTAGTACCTGAAGCCATGGAATAAACTTGATGGTGCTTGTCTTGTCAATTTTACTCAAAGATTTGGTAGACAGAATTATAGTTTATTTTTATGCAAACATTGTGTGTGTGTGAGAGAGAGAGAGAGAGAAAATCTGCAACAATTTTAAAGATAAAACAACTAACTTCAAAAAATGTTATCTCTGCCTCTGCCTGCTTCAAGCTCTGACCTCAGACCTTACAGGGTATTCCTTCACTCTCCTTTGCCATTAGGGAGTAATGCAGAAGAAATACGTAAAAATCGCTTCCTTAAGAAGATAATTTCCTTTTCCCCACTATACTAGCACTCTGCTGTACTTTCCAGCATCCACCTCACCCCTGAATTAATAGGTGATGAGTCATTGCTGAGTTATTTTAATTTTGGGGAGCAGCAGGCTTGGTATCTTTTCCAGGATGAATTGGGGAGAGGGACATGAGATACGGAGGGAAGTCTGCCTCTGAGAGCTGAGAATAAAAACTCACATCGTTAAAGTGAATACAATTACATCTTCACCTCTGGGAAAAAACTTTGGAGATAGGGGATGGCATTTTCCAATTCTGGGAATGAAACTATCGCCTCAAGTTTAAAACTTCCTAGAAACCACTGCAGTGAGTTGAAGATGGGGTTGGGGGAGTGATGGGGAGATTTTTATTCCCCTGACTTATCTGTTCTTTGTTTTGGTTCCTAACTGGGTCATTGTATTGGCAGGGGGCCTTCAGCTTCAAACTGTGTCTTTTCACAGTTTCCAGCCATTTTCATTGAAGGGGAAACCTTCCTCTTTAATGAAGGCTCCCAACAACCTGTTATCTGGAAGAAATCTTAGTTAGAAATGGGTCATCCTTAGAAGGAATCTGAAGGAGGGGTGGGTGGGAGGAGGGAAGGACTTCCTGAAAGGAGGTCAAGTCATGCTAGAAAAAATGAAAATCGCAGTGTTTGTAGAGATGAGTTGTCTCTTATTATCCTTCTTTGCTCCCTATGATAACTATCATCATACTAGACCCAGCCATTGTCACATGGGGACCTGCAATGTCATGATTTATTTAATCCATTTATACCAGAAATATTTATTAACCACTTGTATATGTTGACATACATGCTAGAGATTCAAAGATGAATGGCTTGGTTTTTCAGAAAGCTCATCATTCATAAATAGGTAACTATAGCCGGGCATGGTGGCTTGCACCTGTAGCTCTAGCACTTTGGGAGGCCGAGGCGGGCAGATCACCTGAGGTCAGGAGTTCAAGACCAGCCTGGCCAACATGGTGAAACCCCATCTCTACTAAAAATGCAAAAATTAGCTGGGCATGGTGGTGCACGTCTGTAATCCTAGCTACTCGGGAGACTGAGGCATAAGAATCACTTGAGCCCAGGAGGTGGAGGTTGCAGTGAGCCGAGATTGCACCACCTCACTCCAGCTTGGACAACAGAGCAAGACTCCATCTCAAAAATAAAAATTTTAAAAAAGGTCATTATAAAATGATGAAAAGGTAATAATAGAAGTAGCCTCAGGTTATTATGAGAGCTCCAGTAATGGTCACCAGGCTGTACAGGGTTGGGAGTTGGGGGGTCATGAAAGCTTGAGATGGTGGCTGGGAATGATCTGGCCCTTGTCTGCATCTTCAGTCTTGCTTAATCCCACTCTCCACTGTGGCCTGCCTGCACAGATTGCTTCTTTCCTTCTTCTCACATGCCACATCCTTTCCTGGTGCAGAGTCCTTACTTCTGCTGCCCCTCTGCCAGGAGCACAGCAGAAGTAACGGCTCTGGCTGCTTGGCTTGGTTGCCTCCCTCTCATTCTTTATTTGCATCCAGTGCCATTTCCTGGGAGAGGCCTTTCCCAACCACCCACCCTAGCTAAAGCGCCCTATGTTCATTTGGGCAGGTTAGGCTATGGTGCACAGTGCCTTAAGGACAATGAAGTTCATTTGTCACTCATGGAATAGCTATAGTGGGTGTTCCTGGTTGATAAGCGGCTCTCTTGATGCAGAGATTCAAGAATCCCTCCTGTGGCCCTGCCTTCTCCTTGGACTTTCTCGTTGCCGACATCTCAGTGGTAAAATGGGGGAGATATCCCCATATCTATAAAAGTTTGATCCAGAAATAGTGTATGTCACTTCTGCCAACATTCCTTTGGGAAGAAGATGAAAAAAGAGTCTGGGAAATGTAAGGTAGTCCAGTGATGTGCCTAGGAAAAGGACAAGGAGACATTTGCACATTGTGTGAATTCTTTTATACAGCCCATTGATCTACATGACATCCTCTACTTATTGTCTTTATGGCACTCATCACACACCTGCCATCACCCTGTTTATTGATGTACACTATTGTGAAGTGGCTCCCTCCACCAGAGTCAATCCTGTGCAGACACGGATCTTGACTGCTTAGTTCATGCTTAGTCCCTTCTCTTAGCAGAGCATTTGATGCCCAGGACAGTCAGTAAAAAATTGTTGACTGAATTATCAAATGGATGAATGAGCATAATCTTAAAGATCAACAAGAGAGGAAAGTGGGGGAATACTTCTGAGTGTATGTGTGTGTGTGTGTGTGTGTGTGTGTGTGTGTGTGTACAGAAGGGCCTTCTAGGCAGAGGTGATAGTGTTAGCAATGGCATGGAGGTAGGAAATAGCACAACATGTGCAGATGATTACCAGCACTGGATAATAATAAATGAGTCAAAGTACAGCTGCAGATAGTGCCAGAGATCTAAGGAGGAAAATACCTTTTGTTCTTCCATTCTTCAATGACTTTTAATACTGAACATTAGTTTTATAATTTCCATCGTTCACAAGCCTCAAGATCCTTTTTTCTGCAATATGCTCCAAAGGCCTTCCATGATTTCCTCCAACTGTATTCCCCCAACCCTCTTTCTCACTGTTCCTCTGTCTTCCTATATTCCCCATGTGAATTTCTATCACCTTTTCTCCGTTACTCCCCTGGTGCTATCCTCTTCACCTGGTATCATCCTTCTTTTCCCAAAGATGTTACTTGTGTTCTAGTTAAACTTTGTATTTTCTTTAATCACTGCAGCCTGCAGTTATCTCTCCTTTCTCTGAATTTCTTTTATTTGTATTTAATTAGCTATAACTATATAGTAAGTCTCTCCTATGTTATAGCTTAATTATGTGTGTGGTAGTTTTGTCTCACCGACTGCATATATATTAGAGAGAGAGTCTTACTCTGTTGCCCAGGTTGGGTGTGATCATGGCTCACTGCAGCCCTGAACTCCTGGGCTCAAGCGATCCTCTCACCTCAGCCTCCTCAGTAGCTGGGACTACAGGCACACCACCACACCTGGTTAATTTTTAAAATTTTTTGTAGACTTGGAGTCTCACCATGTTACCCAGGCTGGTCTCAAACTTCTGTCCTCAAACAATCCTCCTGCATTGGCCTCTCAAAATGCTGGGATTACAGGCGCGAGCCATTGTGTCTGACCATCACTGATGATGTTTTTATCTCCTGGGTTACAGGGACTATGTCTTAGACTTCTGATCTGACATCATCCATTCATTTAACAAAACGTATGGTGCATCTCATAACACCAGACCAGAGATATAATATATTCTGTCACCCACAGTGTTTCCAACAGAGACAGATAATGGAGATGCAAAGTTGCCTAAGACCAAGTCCTTATGGCAAAGGCAGGTAATTGCAGGGCCAGGAATAGGGAGCGATTTTCTTCTAACCAACATTTAGGGAGTATGTCCCAGTTGCAGAAAGGGTCTAGGGGACCACGTTGTCCCCTGTCACTGCTGTCAGTCTCTTCTCTAATCCCTTGGGTAGAAAGAGAACTGTTATGAATTCTAGCTAATGACCCCATTCACATTGCCAGAGTGTTGTTTTAAAGCTTTCAAAGGCAACTAAAATTTCAGTTAGTTCAAGGAAAAGGGCATTATTACCAAATGTTACATCTGTTGGTTTATGATCAGGAACATAAACCTCACAGTTCACTTGGGTTTTATTGGAGCCACAGGAAACAAGCTGTTGGCTATCAGTAAGCATTAACCCCTGGCTGGGGGGAGATGATGACCTGAGGAGCATTTGTGGTCCTGCTGAATTTTTAGAGGCAGCCTGTGCTCTGAAAGGAGGTAAAATGGGTAGTGGTGGCATTCTCCTTTTTTGTCTTCCCCAGCCTCATTTTCCAATGCTGTTGTCATGGTCAGTTTTGATATATTATGCTTTCTAAAGGGGAGAGGGAGAAGCTCAGGTGGTGGGAATACCTCGGGGAGGTCTGCAGCAGGTTGAGAAGGTCTGGTTTCCTCAATAAAGTCATCTTATATTCCTTATTTGGTGTCACCATGGGCATCCAACATTTCTTTTGTACTGTTAAGCTGTACAGATGCCCCTCTCTTCTGACTTTATATTCTCTCCTTGTAGGAAAATGCAGCTGGACAATCACAGTGGGGCAAGAAGACTACATATGTATCTGATTCTGGTGCATTTATTTATTCAGTTATTTGCAAGAGTGAGAACCAGGATGAAGATGGGTGAGTGAACTCCACCTTCATACTTTTTAGAAATTCCCATCTCCTCTACTGGACCTTTGACAAACAAAAATCTCCCTATCCTTTCACATTTCTACCTCTTGACCTTACCCAATCCATTTTCCAGTGGACTCACAGGGGTGGCTGGAGGGAGAAGGGAGAAATTCAGTGGCCTAAGTAGTTCCTGGGTTGGATATTTAGAGCTACAATTATCAGCCAGCTGTCTTGGCATTTCTTATGTACCCTCTTCCCTATATCACCCCAATTCTCCCATCTTGTCTATACCCCATGATTCCAATGTTACTGGCTTAGTGCCAGTCCAAGGCTAAGGTCTCTCAGCCTGTTACCTCAGGCCCTATATTCCACACATTTAGCAAGGACAGCTGGTGCTCACTAAATAATCCAGGAGCTCCCATATATTTCCAGGCCCCTTTGGAGTAGATTAGGGCCACATGACTAGCTCTGATCAATAGTGTCTTAGTCTGTTCAGAATGCTCTAACAAAGTACCTCAGAGTGGTTGATTTATAAGCAATAGAAATGTATTGCTCACAGTTCCAGAGGCTGGGAAGTCCAAGACCAAGTTACCAGCAGATTCTTTGTCTGATGAGAACTCATTCTTTGTGAATGGCACCTTCTGTGTGTCCCCACATGGTTGAATAGCAAACAACATCCCATGGGTCTCTGTATAACAGCACTAGTCCCACTTATGAAGGTGAAGCCCTCAGGACATAATCATCTCTCAAAGCCCCTACCTTTAATATTGTCACATTGGGGATTAAGTTGCCACATGTAAATTTTGAGGGGAGATAAACACTGAGACCACAGCAAATGGCCTAGGAACAGAAAGGATAGGTGACATTTCTGAACTAAGGCTGCTGGGAGCCTGGTGTCTCTTCTGACCCTCTTTTTCATTGGAGGACACGACACATACTCCAGATGTGGTAGCATCAAGAAGAAATTACATCAGATTTTACATAAGCAAGAAATAAGCCTGTATTATATTCAGTCTCTGATATATGGGCATTTGTCTGTTGCTGCAGTTAGCTTTAATTATTCCAATAAACCTCACAACTCAAAGCAGCATTTTCAGACCTTATGTCTTTCATAGCTTATTTAAAAATACTATTTTTTTTGAAGCACATTTAAAGGACTTTAAAAGTTTAAAGCCAGTCATCAATAATTACTACACAGCTACAGCAGCAGCACAATTATGCCGTATAGTATTTACAAACGCATCCACAGTCATCGCACTTTCCTTTGAATGCCCTTCACCATAGTTCTTATTTGAAAAGGGTTTATATCTGGTCGGGTTGTCCTATACATACAGGGGAAAGTTTTGTTTAATTCAGTTAACATGCAATTTTTTAAAATTGCAGCCATTTCTGCAAGGCTCTATGCTATGTTGCATGACCTGCTCAGTTTGCTATTTCTCCCACCAGGCATTGCTACAATGGCATATTTTTTGGTTAAAGCACACTGTAGTGTTAAATAAAGATCAAACACATGGCAATGTTTGTGGTGTATTTGCTACTAACCTATGGTGTAAAGTCCATGTGTATTATACCAGGACCCTATTCCAATTGTTCCCAAACTTTTGAGACTCACAACTGTCATGCTCAGCCCCATGCCTGTCTCTGAAACCTTAATTTCCACTGCTACTACTTTCCCTCACATCTTTGCTCATGTTGTCTTCTCTGGCATTAACACCCTCCTTCTTTTGTCCTTTTACATTTCCTATTCTCTCTCTTTCTCTCCAACAGGCCAGTTTCTACCTATATTTTAGGATCCAGCTCAAGCATCACCTCCTCCACAAAGCTTTTTCTAACCCCCTCATCAGCTCCCGGAGCATCCTGTGCTTATTTCTAGCACAGCAAGTGTCCAAGTACAATTCAATGGGTTTAGTATATTTATGAATATGTGCAACCATCACCACAGTCACTTTCAGACCGTTTTTATCGCCTCAGAAAGAAACCCCTACACTTTAGCCATCATTCCCCTTGTACTCCCACTCCTTCCCACTAACCCTCAGGAATTACTAACCTACCTCCTATCTCTATGGATTTGCTACACATTTCATGTAAATGAAATCATATAATATTGTGAATGGCTTCTTTCGCTTAACATGTTTTCAGGGTTCATCCATGTTGTAGCATCTATCAACATTTCATTCCTTGTTATTGCTGAATAATATCTCATTGTATGGATATGCCATAGTTTGTTTATCCATTCAGAGTTTTTACTTCTTGACTATTAGGTGTAATGCTGCCATGCATATTTGTGTGCAAGTTTTTGTGGTTAGGTATGTTTTCAGTTCTCTTGAATGTATACTAAGGAGGAGTTTCTGTGTCATATAGTAACTCTGTGTTTGACCATTTGAGGAACTATTACCCTGTTTTCCAAAATGCCTGGACCATCAGTAGTGTATAAGAGTTCAGTTTCTCAGCCAGGTGCAGTGGCTCATGCCTGTAATCCCAGCACTTGGGGAGGCCACGGAGGGCGGATCACAAGATCAAGAGATCGAGACCATACTGGCCAACATGTGAAACCCTGTCTCTATTTAAAAAAAAAAAAAAAAAAAAAAAAAAAGTTTAGTTTCTCCCCAGGCTTTTTACTGCTTGTTACTCTCTGACTAATGATTCTAGCCATCTTAATGAGTGTAATGAGTGTGAAGGGGTATATCATTGTGGTTTTGATTTGCATTTTTCTGATAACTAAGGATGTTGAGCATTTTTCCTGAGCTTATTGGCCATTTGTACACCTTCTCTGGAGAAATGTTTATTCAGATACTTTGAACATTTTAAAACTGGGTCTTTTCATTATTGAGTTGTAAGAGTTCTTTAAAAAATTCTGTGTCTCTTATGAGATATATGATTTATAAATATTTTCTCTCATTCTGTGTTTCATCTTTTTACTTTCTTGATGGTGTCCAACTAAACATAAAAATTGCATTTTGATGAAATAATATGTATCTTTATATATTTTTTTAACTTTTATTTTAGGTTTGGAGGTACATGTGAAGGTTTGTAATTTGGCTGCATAGTATTCCATGGTGCATATGTACCACATTTTCTTTATCCAATCTGTCATTGATAGGCATTTAGGTTGATTCCATGTCTTTGTTTTTGTGAATAGCGTTACAATTAACTTTCATGTGCATGTTATCTTTATGATATAATGATTTATATATTCCTCTGAGCATATACTCAATCATGGGATTGCTGGGTTGAATGGTAATTCTGCTTTTAGCTCTTTAAGGAATCACCATACTGCTTTCCACAATAGTTGAACTAATTTACACTTCCACCAACAGTGTGTAAGTGTTCCTTTTTTCCACAATCCTGCCAGCATCTGTTATTTTTTGACTTTTTACTAATAGTTATTCTGACTGATACGAGATGGTATCTCATTGTAATTTTGATTTTTTTTCACTTCTCTAATGATCAGTGATATTGAGCTTTTTCATATGCTTGTTGGCTGCATATATGCCTTCTTTTGAAAAGTGTAGGTTCATATCCTTTGCCCGCTTTTTAATAGGGTTGTTTGTTTTTTTCTTGTTAATTTGTTTAAGTTTCTTACAGATGCTATATAAACCTTTGTCAGATACATAGTTTACAGTTTTTTTCTCCCATTCTATAGGTTGTCTGTTTACTCTGTTGATAGTCTTCTTTGCTGTGCAGAAGCTTTTAAGTTTAATTAGATCCCATTTGCCAATTTTTGCTTTTGTTGAGGTTGTTTTTGGTACCTTTGTCATGAAATCTTTGCCCATTACTTTGTCCAGGTTGGTATTGCCTAGGTCATCTTCCAGTTTTTACAGTTTTTGGTTTTACATTTAAGTCTTTAATCCATCTTGAGTTGATTTTTGTATACGACATAAGGAAGGAGTCTAGCTCCAATCTTCCGTGTATGGCTAGCTTGTTATCCCAGCACCATTTATTGAAAAGGTAGTCCTTTCCTCATTGCTTTTTGTTGTTGTTATTAGCTTTGTTGAAGATCAGACAGTCGCAGATGTGAAGCCCTATTTCTGGGATCTCTGTTCTGTTCCATTGGTCTATTTGCCTGTTTTTTTGTACCAGTACCATGCTGTTTTGGTTACTGTAGCCCTGTGGTATAGTTTGAAGTTGGGTAACGTGATGCCTCCAGCTTTTTGCTTAGGATTACCTTGGCTATTTTTGCCCTTTTTTTGGTTACATATGAATTTTACAGTAGTCTTTTCTAGTTCTGTGAAGAATGTCATTGGTAGTTTGATAGGAATAGCATTGAATCTGTGAATTGCTTTGGGTGGTGTATAGCCCTTTTAATGATATTGATTCTTCCTATCCATGATCAGGAGATGTTTTTACATTCGTTTGTGTCTTCTTTGATTTCTTTTCACAGTATTTTGTAATTGTTATTGTAAAGATCTTTCACCTCCCTGTTTAGATGTATTCCTAGGTATTTTATTCCTTTTATGGCAACTGTGAATGAGATTTCCTTCCTAATTTGGCTCTTGACTTGGCTGTAGTTGTTTTATCGGAAAGCTAGTGACTTTTGTACACTGATTTTGTATCCTGAAAGTTTGCTGAAGTTGTTTACCAGCTGAAGGAGTCTTTGGGCCAAAACTATGCAGTATTTTTCTTTTTTTGCTTATACCATTGGTGTTATATATAAGAATCCATGATTCCAATCTAAGAATTCAAAGTCATGAAGATGTACTACTTACTATGTTTTCTTCTAAGAGTTTACTGCATTCATTCTTATAATTAGGTTTTAGATCTATTTTGAATTTTTGTATATAATGTGAGGTAGGGATCTGACTTCATTTTTTTGTTATGGATATTCCATTGTCCCACTACCATTTGTCAAGACACTTCCTTATTGAAGTGTCTTGGTACTCTTGTTAAAAATCAATTGACCATAAGCATGAGAGTTTAAGTCTATGCTCTCAATTCTATGATTCATGTGATAGACATGTAATCCATATGTCTATTCTTTTGCCAGTACCACATTGTCTTGATTACTTTTGCTTTGTAGTAAGTTTTGAAATCAGGGACTGTGAGTTTTCCAATTTTGTTCTTCTTTTTCAAGATTGTTTTGGCTATTCCCGGTCACTTGCAATTCCATATGTATTTTAGAATCAGCTTGTCAATTTTTACAAAGAAACCAGCTGGGATTCTGATAGAGATTGCATTAAATATGTAGCTCAATTTTGGAAGCATTGCCATCTTAAAAAGATTACATCTTTGTATCCATGAACATGTGGTATTTTTTTTCATTTATTTAGATTTTCTTTAATTTCTTTCAACAATGTGTCATAATTTTTAGTGTGTGAGTTTTGTGCTTCTTTTGTTAAAAAATTTTCCTAAGTAGTTTATTTTTATACCATTATAAATGGAATCATTTTCTTAATTTTATTTTCAGATTGCTCATTGCAAATGTATAGAACTACAATTGATTTTTATATATTTATTTTGTATCCAAAAAGCTGGCTGAATTTATTCTGATAGTGTTTTCGTGTATTACAGAGCATATACTATATCAAGATCATGTCATCTGTGAATAGGGATAATTTTAATTTTTCCTTTCCAATTTGGATGAATTTTATTTCTATTTCTTGCTTAGTTGACCTAGCTAGAACTTCCAGTACAATGTTGAATGGAAGTGGCAAGAATGAACATCCTTGATTTGTTTCTGATTTTAGGGGGAAGGCATCCAGTCTTTCACCATTAAATATAATGTCAGCTATGGGTTTTTCATGAGTGCCCTCTATCAGGTTAAGAAAATTTCCTTCTATTTCCATTTGTGTTTTTAAAGCTATAATTTTTAGTTTAATTCCACTATGGCATGGGAACATACATTGAATTATTTCTATTATTTTAAATTTGTTAAGATATGTTTTGTGGCCCTGAATGTGGTCTACCTTGGAGAATATTTTATATGAACTTGATAAGAATGTGCATTCTGGTCTTGTTGGATGAAGTGGTCTTTAGATGTCAATTATATTCAATTAATTCATTGTGCCAATGTCCTTACTAATTTTCTGCCTGATGGATCTGTTCATTTCTGATAGATGGGTCTTGAAGTCTCCAGCTCTGCTGGTAGATTCAACTACCTGTTCTTGCAATTTATCAGTTTTTGTTTCATGGGTTTTGCCTCTCTGTTGTTAGGTGCATACACATTAAGAATTTTTATGTCTTCTTGGGAAATTGGTCCCTTTGTTATTATATAATGCTCCTTTGTGTCCCTTATAATTTTCCTTATATGGATCTGTCTGAAATTGGTGTAGCTACTCTAGCTTTCTTATAATTAATGTTAGCATAACATAATTTTTTCCATCCTTTTACTTTTCATCTCTATGTGTCTTTGTAGTTAAGGTGTATTTCTTGTAGGCAACATATAGTTGAGTCTTGTTTTTTGCTTTAATCTGACAACCTTTGTTTTCTGATGGGTACGTTTAGACCATGGATGTTTAAAATGATTATTGATATAGTAGGTTAATATCTGCTGTATTTTTTACAGTTTTCTATTTGTTGCCCTCTTTCCCTTTCCTATTTTCATCTTCATTCTTTTTCTGCCTTTTATAGTTGAGCATTTTATGCAATTCTATTTTTTCTCTTTTCTTAGCATATAAATTATACTTCTTTTTCTTACTTTTTAAATTGAGTATCCAAGAGTTTCCAATATACATTTACAACTAATCAAATTCCACTTTTGAATAACAAACGTTATGCACAGGTAAAGCGTACCTCATAATAAGAAAATATTCCCAATTCCTCCCTCTCATTCCTTGTGTCATTTCTGTCATTCATTTCACTTATACATAAACTATAACCATCAAATACATTGCTGCTAATATTATTTTACACAAACTGTCATCTGTTAGATCAATTAAGAATAAGCAAAATAAAAGCCTTGAATTTTATCATCACTTATTTCTTTTCCAGTGCTCTTCTTTTCTTTATGTAGATCCAAGTCTCTAACTTATACCATTTTCTTTCTCTCTGAAAGACTTTTTTTTTTTTTTTTTAACTTTTTTTTCAAGGCAGTCCTACTGGCAACACATTCCCTCAAATTTGTTTGTCTGAGAGAGTCTTTTTTTCTCCTTTACTTGTGAAGGATCATTTTGCAGGATACATATTTCTAGGTTTGTGGAATTTTTTTCTCTCAATACTTTAAATACTTAACTCTCTTCTTGCTTGCCTGGTTTCTGAAGCCCCATAACATTTAATTCTCATCTTTGCTACACTGTAGGTATGGTGTCCCTCCCTTCTCCTGGGCATCTTTCAAGATCCTTTTTTTCTCTTTGGTTTTCTGAAGTTTAAAAATAATATACCTAGACATAATATTTTGGGCATTTGTCCTGAGCATTATGGATTCTCAGTTTGGCATCTGACATTAATTTGATGATAATTATCAGTAAAAATTGCTTCATTATTTATTCTGTTCCTTTTCCTCTTTGTTTTCCTTCTGTTAGTTCCATTATGTTACACCTTTGGTAGTTGTATTACAGTTCTTGAATATTTTGTTCTTTTCTTTAGTCAGTCTTTTTTCTCTTTGCTTTTCAGTTTTGGAAGTTTTTACAGACATATCCTCAAGCTCAGACAGTCTTTCTTCAGCTGTTCCAAATCTAATAAAATGTCTACCTTCATAGCTGTTTCCATATTTTTTACCTCTAGCATTAAAAAAAAAATTATTTTTTAGAATTACCATCTCTCTGCTTATAGTACTCATCAGTTCTTACATGTTGTCTACTTTTTCCATAAGAGGCTTTAGCATATTCATCATAGTTGTTATTAATTCCCAGTCTGATAATTCAAACATCCCTTCCATATCTGACTCTGGTTCTAATGCTTGACTCTGGCTCTATCTCTTAAACCAAGTTTTTTGCCTTTTAGTATGCCTTGTAATTTTTTTCCAAGTTGAACATGGTGTGTGAGGTAAAAGGAACCTTAGTAAATAGGTCTTTGGTGATGTGGTGGTAAGTTGTAAGGGCTGAGGGTATAGGAAGTGTTCTAAAGTCCCAGACCTTTGGTGAGCCTATGCCCTTGGGCTGTGAATTTCACAAGCGCTTTTCAGTTTCCTCCACCCCTCCTTCCTCTGAGATGGGATAGGATGTCAACAGTGGGTATTTTCTTTCCACCACATGAACAGTTTGAGAGGGCTGGAGTTCAGTTTCCCCTTCCACCAGGTCATTTGGGTTCTGACAAAATCCTAGCAGATTACGCTCTGGTAAAATAGTTTCTCCTGAAGGCAGGCCTTACTAAGAAGAAGAGAATTCTCTGGTGTATTTCAAAATGATGGTTTTTCTCCTCCCCCTGCTGGAAGTACAAGAGGATTTTTCTCTAATATTCTCTGTGAGAACTTGGTAGATCTCCTGAAGGTAAAACTCACCAAAGTGTCTGGGCCACCTTATGACTAGACTCCCCAGAGGAGTTGTAGTGTTTTTTTTGTTTGTTTTTTTTAAACTATCACATTTGTCCACACTGAGCCTCTACTAATTGTTTGGGTTTTCCGACCCCACTACTGGCGTCTGTGGAGGTTTCTGCTTGTGAGTTTCTTTTCCAGTAAGTTTTGATTCCCTGCGTCCACTTCTCTTTCTCTCCAATTTTGAGGACAGTAGTTTTCCCTGGGACCTTGCTTCTCTGACAGATTTAAGAAGAGTTGTTGAGTTTTTCAGTTTGTTCAGCTTTTTACTTGTTTTTAAGACAGAGTGATGACTTTAAAGCTTCTTTCATGCTGGGCCAGAAATCAGAAGTCCTGCTGAGTGTTTTTTATGGTCAAAAAGTGTTACATTTTGTCAAAGGTTTCTTTCGGAAATGATTGAGATAATCATGTGGTTGGGTTTTTTATTCTTTTGGTATGGTACATTACATTAATTGATTTTTGGATGTGAAAATAAACCTTTCACTCCTGGGATAAATTCCTCTTTGTTGTGGTGTATGATTCTTTTTATATGTTACTGAATTTGTTTGCTAGTGTTTTGGTTGAGGGTTTTTTAGTCCATAGTCACAAAAAATACTGGTCTCTAGTTTGTTGGGTTTTTTTTCTTTTTGCTTTGTTATGTCTTTGGCTTCAGTATCAGGGTAATATTGACCTCAAAGAAATTGGTATTAATTCTTCTTCAAATATTCATAGAATACACCAGTGAAGACATCTGGGTCTAAGCTTTTCTTTGTGGGTATTGTTTTGACTACAAATTCAGATCACTTTACTTTTTTAAATCTATTCAGATTATCTATTTTTTATTGAGTCAGTTTTGATAGTGTCTTTCTAGAAACTTGTCCATTTCATCTAAATTATAAAATGTATTATGGTACAATTTGTTTATAGTAATCCTTTCTCATCTTTTTTATTTTTGTAGTGTTGGTGGTGATGTCCACTCTTTCAATTCAGATTCTGTCTTCTCTCTTTCATTCTTTTTTTGTAAGTCTACCTACATGCTTGTGAATTCTTTTTGTGCTGTCAAATATCCAGATTTTGCTTCATTTATTTTCTCTATAGTTTTTTTGTTTCTGTTTCTTCAATTTCTACTCTGTTTGCTCTCATTTTCTCCCTTTTCTGCTTGCTTTAGGTTTTGTTCGTTCTTTTCTTCTTTTTCTAGTGTCTTAAGGTAGAAGGTTAGGTTATTGACTTATTTCTTTATTTTTACATTTTGTTTTGTTTATTTTTTTGAGACAGAATCTTGCTCTGTCGCCCAGGCTGGAGTGCAGTGGCATGATCTTGGCTCACTCCAGCCTCCGCCTCCTGGGTTCAAATGATTCTCCTGCCTCGGCCTCCCTAGCATCTAGGATTACAGGCACCACCCACCACCATACCTGGTTAATTTTTGTATTTTTAGTAGAGACAGGTTTTCACCATGTTGGCCAAGCTGGTCTCGAATTCCTGACCTCAGGTGATCTGCTCACCTCAGCCTCCCAAAGTGCTGGGATTACAGGCATGAGCACCACACCCAGCCTTCTTTATTTTTAATATAGGCATATACCACTGCTAGCAATGCTTTAGCACTACAATGCTGGCAATGGTATATGCCTGTATTAAAGTGATATAGGCCTATATTAAAATGGTTTTGTCTAAGTTTTGATATGTTTTGTCTTCATTTTCATTTGTCTAAAGGTTTTCTTATTTCATTTTTTTTTTAATAGGAGAAAAGGCCTACAAATTTATTTAAAATGTACACACAGCAGCCTTCAGAATGACGACCAAACCCCTAATGAAAACAGAAGCTTATATACCATCTTGAGGTTATAGAAAGAATACAGGCTCACAGTGTGGACAAAAACAGATTATGTTAGTAAATCTGGTTTTATTGGCAAGACAAGTTATAAGAGCAATAAAGGAAGAGGCTTGGCTAGCATAGGTACTCTTGTTATGTAGATGAGGTCTCAGAGGCAGTAGCCCTTAGAGAGAATAGATGGTAAATGTTTCCTTTCAGACTTTTCAAAGTGTTAGACTCTCAATTTCTCCTAGATTCTGGAAAGGCCTGGAAAAAGAAGACCTGGATGCATTAATGGAGATTCTCTACAGATGCAAATTTCTCCTCAAAAGCCAGCTTTGCAGGGCTATTTCAATCAGCTTGCCCTCTGGCAACTATTTAAAAATATTTCAAAAAATATTTTTTGAGGTAAAATATTTTGACCTCCTTCAGTCCTCACTTTGAAACTTAAAAAAAGTTTCATATATTAAAAGCTAGCCTCTTAGCTTTGGAGAGATTTGGGTTAAAGGTTATCAGATAGAGACAGACAAAGAAGTGGAAAGACAAATTGGTATAAACAGAAAATAACACATTAAAATATATCATCTCATATTTTCTTTAGTCAGTCGCTTAACCCTGAAAAAAGAGCAGTTCAATTAAACAGCTATGTCCCAGTCCAGGATATGGCATTGCTGATGGGCTAGTACTCTATATACGATGCAAGAAAACACACCTCCTATAGGTATTTTCTAACTTACCTTTCAATTTCTTCTTTCACCTTTAGGTCATTTAGGAATGTGTTTTTTATTTTCCATATATCTGGGAGTGTTCAGTTTGCCTTCTGTTATTGAATTCCAGCTTCATTCCATTGCAGTTGAAGTGGATACTTTGTATATTTCAATATTTTTGAATTGTTGAGACTTGTGTAAATCAAAACTAAAATTCTAATCCTCCAGACAACTAAAATGGACCACTCTTCTAGGCCAAGGGCATTCCAAAGTTAACCTGAAAATCTAGTTCAGATCATGATGGGAAGGGGTCAGACATGCCTCATTATATCCTCCTCCCTTTGGAATTCAGGCACAGCTCACCAGCATTAATGTTAAAACAGACCTTAAGACTGACAAATCAGACTCTCTGTAGCAACAAGATACCAACATGACAGATAGCAGGCCCTGAAAGAAATCAAAGTATTTTACCCCAAAATATATTTCATAGACATCTTTTGAAGTGGCCTTGCAAAGCTGTCTCTTGTGGGGAAAATCTGCATCCTATAGGGAATCCCCCTCCCTTTCCAGGTCTTTTTCCTAATCCAATAGAAAATTAACTAAGAGTCTGGCACCTTCTTAAGTCTGCTAAGAAACATTTACAGTCTATTCTCTCTGAATCCTGCTTCTGGGAGGCCTCATTTGCACAATATGAACCTTGGTCTCCACAACCCCTTATCTTAACCCAGACACCCCCTTCTATTGATTCTAGGTCTTTAGAGAAACTCTTTCAACCAATTGTCAATCAGAAAATCTTTTGAATCTGCCTGCGACCTGGAAGCCTCATTGTTGAGTAGTCCTGTTTTTTGGACTGAATCAATGTACATCTTAAACATACTGATTGATGTCTTATTTCCCCTCAAAATGCATAAATCCAAGCTGTAGCTTGACTACCTTGAGCATGTGCTTTCAGGATCTCTTGGGGCTGTGTCACAGCCCATTGATCACTCATATTTGGCTCAGAATAAATCTCTTCAAATATCTTACAGAGTTTGATTCTTTTTGTTGACACTTGTTTTGTAACCTAAGATATAGTCTATACTATAGAATGTTCTATATGCACTTGAGATAAATGTATATTCTGCTGTTTTTGTGTGGAGTGTTTTGTCTAAGTCTGTTAGGTCTAGTTGGTTATGGTGTTCTTCAAGTGTTTTATCTCCTTATTGATCTTCTGTGTAGTTGTATCCATTATTGAAAGTAGAGTATTGATGTTTCCACCTATTACTGTAAAACTGTGTGTTTCCCCCTTTAATTCTCTCACTGTTTGCTTGATGCATTTTGGAGCTTTGGTATGAGGTACAAATATGTTTGTGATCATGACATCTTCATGATGGATTGACCCTTTTACCAATGAATAATATTCTGTTTTGTCTCTTGTAAAATATTTGACTTAAAGTCAATTTTATCTGACATTAATACAGCTAGCACAGCTCTCTTTTGGTTATTATCTACATAGAATATCTTTTTCTAGCCCCTGCTTTCAATCTGTTTGTATCTTTGGATTTGAAGTGTATTTCCCTTAAATTCTGTGTAGCAAATCTTATAATTAGTATCCAGTTTAATGATCTTTGCCTTTGCATTAAATTATTTACTTCATTCACATTAGATATTATCATCTTTCCTTTTACTTTTTATTTTCTATATTTTGCATGTCTTTTTTGTTTCTTTATTCCTCTTATACTGCTTTCTTTTGTATTAAATGAATATTTTCTAATGTAACATTTTAATTCTTCCAGTGATTGTTTTCACTATACTTTTTGAGATATTTCCTTGGGGTTGCTCTAGGGCTTACTAAATACATCTTAACTTATCAGAATCCACTTCAGATTTAGATGAACTTAATTTCAGGAGATATAGAAGTAACACTCCTATATAGCTCTATTCCCTTTCTTTACTTTTTATGGTATTATTATTATACATATTACATCTATAAATGTTATAAGCCAAGGAATACATTGTTATAATGATTACTTTATATAATTTTATGTCTTTTAAAGAAGCTAAGCTAATAAAAGATAGCAATTATATTGTTATAGCTTTTTTAATATTAGCCCTCTTATTTACCATTTCTGATTCTCTTCATTTGTTCTTGTGGCGTCAAGCTACCATCTGGAGTCATTTCCTTAGCCTAGTACAGCTTTGCTCTCATCCACTTCTTGTTGCTATTGTTGGCAAAGATATTACATTTCTATATGTTTTGAGACCAACAATACATTATATGAATATTGTTTTACACAATTGCTTTTTAAATCAGTAGAGAGAAGAAAGGAGAAGAAATTTACATTTATAGTCTTTTTATAGTTACATAATTCCTTTACCAGTGTTTGTGGTTCATTTGTGGGGATTTACATTACTATATGGGGTCACTTGCTTTCAGCCTGAAGAATTTTCTTTAGTGTTTTTTCCTTTGGTGTTAAATGAATGTTATACTTCCTTTAGTACCCTATGTTCTAGCAAAAACAAAAACAAAAACCCTCAGCATTTGTTTATCTGGGAGGTTATTCCGCATTAAATTTTGAAAGAGAGCTTTGCTGGATATAGGATTCTTGGTTGATGATCTTTTCCTTTGGACACTTTGAATACATTCTGTCCTTAGGTTCTGGCCTCCATTGTTTCTGATAAAAACGTCAGCTATTAATCTTATTGGAGTTCCCTTGTGAATGACAAGTCATTTTTCTCCTGTTGCTTTCAAGCTTTACTCTGCATCTTTGGCTTTCAGAGTTTTTACTATGATGTGTCTCTTTGTAGTTCCGTTTGCGTTTATTTAGTTCAGCAAGCTTCCTGGGTGTATAAATTAATATTTTTCAGTAAATTTGGGGTAATTAAGGCCATTATTTCTTCAGATGTTTTTCTTCTGTTTCTTCCCTCAGCCATAGTCTTATTACATATATACTGGTGTTCTTCATGGTATCCAACCTTTCCTGAAGGTTCTGTTCATTTTTCTTCAATTTTTCCCTCTCTGTGCTATCAGTCTATTTTCAAGTTTGCTAATTCCTTCTTTTAACTGTTCAATCTACTATTTGAGCCCCTCTAGTGAATTTTTTGTCTCAGTATAGTTGACACTTGAATGACGTGAATTTTTTTAAATAAATATTTTGGAAAATTTTTTGGAAAATTGTGACAATTTTAAAAGACTCACAAATGAATCATATAGCCTAGAAATGTAAAAATTTTTTTTTATGTTAGATATGTCATGAATGCACAAAATATATATAGATGCCATTTGATTTTATCATTTAGTACCATAAAATATATACGAATCTATTATAAAAAGTTAAAATGTATCAAAAGTTACATACACAAACACTTACAGACTGTACATGATGCCATTCCAGTCAAGAGAAATGTAAACAAATTTAAAAGTGCAGTATTAAATCACAACTGCATAAAATTAACTGTAGTATATACTTTACTGCTATACTAATTTCATAGCCACCTTCATTTTCTATTACAATGAGCTCAAGTGTTGTGAGAATATGCTGAAAACATCATGTGATACTAATCATCTTCCTGTGAGCAGTTTTTCTCTCTAGTAAATTTCATATTGCAGTAAAAAATGGTTTCTCAAGATTCTTATGTATTTTTCACTGTGTTTAGTGCAATGCTGTAAACCTTGAATAACACCATGGGACCCATGCAAAGTGATGCCAGAAATTTTACCAAGAAGCAGAGAAAAGTCATGACATTCCTAGAAAAAAAATTGAATTAATATGTACCATAGATTGAAGTCTGCAACTGTGATTGCCTGACATTTCAAGATGAATAAATCTAGCATGAACATTGTAAAAAAGAAAAGGAAGGCGAGGTGAGGTGGCTCATGCCTGCAATC
This sequence comes from Cebus imitator, assembly GCF_001604975.1. NCBI lineage: Eukaryota > Metazoa > Chordata > Mammalia > Primates > Cebidae > Cebus > Cebus imitator. Next base: position 3,921,186 of record NW_016107336.1, read on the forward strand.
CTAACACTTTGGGAGGCTGAGGTGGGTGGATCACCTGAGGTCAGGAGTTTGAGAATGGCCTGGTCAACATGGTGAAACTCCATCACTACTAAAAATGCAAAAATCACCTGGATATGGTGGCACATGCCTGTACCCAGCTACTCAGGAGCTGAGGCAGGAGAATTGCTTGAACCTGGGAGGCAGAGGTTGCAGTGAGCCAAGATCACACCATTGTACTCCTGCCTTGGTGACAGAGTGAGACTCTGTCTCAAAAAAAAAAAAAAGAAAAAAGAAAAAGAAATTGATGAAGCCATCATTGTAGCTATACCATCAGGTGTGAAGACCTTGCACTTTTTGCAAAATACCTTTTACATCATATAGAAAACCGAGCTTTTGGCAGGCGCAGTAGCTCATGCCTGTAATCCCAACACTTTGGGAGGCTGAGGCAGGTGGATCACGAGGTCAGGAGTTCAAGACCAGCCTGACCAATATGGTGAAACCCTGTCTCTACTAAAAATACAAAAACTTAGCTGGGCATGGTGGTGGGCACTTGTAGTCCGGCTACTCATGAGGCTGAGGCAGGAGAATCACCTGAACCCAGGAGGCAACAGGTTGCCGTGAGCGGAGGCCATGCCACTGCACTCCAGCCTGAGTGACAGAGCAAGATTCCATCTCCAAAAAAAAAAAAAAAAAAATAGAGCTTTTATGTGAGTGTAGGATTGCTCTAAGAAAGGCATAATTGTAAACTCTCATATGATGTGAGAAAAAGCAAAGTCATTAGAGCTTTTATGTGAGTGTAGGATTGCTCTAAGAAAGGCATAATTGTAAACTCTCATATGATGTGAGAAAAAGCAAAGTCATTATAAATGACAACTGAAAGCAAAAGGATGTTGAAGGATCTAATGCTGGAGAATTTAATGCAAGCAAAGGATGGTTTGATAATTTTAGAAAAAGATTTGGCTTTAAAAGTTTCAGGATAACAGGACAAGCATCTTTTGCCGACCAAGAGACAGCAGTGAGTTCCCAGACACCACTAAGAAAATCATTGTCAAGAAAAGATATCTGCCTAAACAGGTTTCTAGTGCAGATGAAGGTGCCCTATTCTAAAAAAAGAAAATGCCCCCATTGGCATTTATTAGTAAGAAAGAAAAGTGAGCATCAGGATTTAAGGCAGGAAGAGATGGGCTAACCCTACTCTTTTGTGCAGATGCAGTTGGGTTTATGAGCAAGACACTTTTGGGGGAGTCAAAAGTTATATGCAAATTTAATGTAAATTTCATGAATTTGCTTTTAAAAAAAAAATCTTGAAATGGCAGGCAACCACAGCTGCAGACCTCAATCTACGGTACATATCAGACAATTCAACTTTCAATAAATGTTACATGTAATATTTTTACCATGGTGCTGGGGGTGTTGGTGTCCCATACCTGCATTGTTCAGGGGTCAACTGTATGGTAGTTGTCAACTCCATGATTTACATATTTTTTTGTAATTCCTATCTCTTTATTAATATTGTCTATTTTATATGGCATATACCTTCCTTTACTTCTTTATCATTATACCTTCCTTTACTTCTTTAATTATGGTTCCCTTTTGTTCTTTGACAAATTTATAATGGCTACTTCAAAGTCATTGTTATACAAACATTTTGTTGTTCTTATAGGCAGTTTATGTTGCCTGCTTATTTTTCCAGTGCTTGGTTCATACTTTTTCTTTCTGTGTTTCATAATTTTTTTGTTGGAAATTGGACATTTTAGATAATACATTATAGCAACTCTGAATATAGTTCTTCCACCACCCAGAGTTTTTATTCCTTATTTGTTTGGTTGCTGCTGCATAATTTTAGTGAGTTCTGTTCTCACTCCTCTGTGTTAAGCCTCTGATGTTCTTCAGAGGGTATAGTGTCGGGTAGGCCTGCAGGCACTCTGGGATGACAGTGATTTTGACGGAGTGGCACAGCTCCTTTTAGCCATCTCGACTACACCTAGATGTTGAGCTACATAAATTTCCAGTAGATTTCTAGGGCTCCTCCTGGCTACCTCTTTCCCTGTTGTTTTCTCCAGCAAAATAGTTGACCTACAGTTTAGCCTATATCACCAATGAACCCGCCGATGTCTTCTCAACTGTTTTATTATTATTATTATTTTTTTTCTTTTTTAACCTCAAGTCCATTGTTTTTGAGAGTGTGCTTAGGTTTGAACTTCTGCACACTCTCTTGTAAATGAAGTAAGTTCTTTTAGGAAGAGACTTGAGGCTCTCTGCTTTATAGTCTGCTTCTCTACTTGGGCAAAATTTCTGGACTGTAGATTTGGGGCTGGAAGTGGGGACAATGGTATGTTTCTCTCTGAGTGACACTTCACTTTTGGAACTGAATGTTTGATGGAAGGGAGAGGGCCTAGTAGCCTCAGGTTTTTTCAGCTTACTTCTCCTGGCATAGATCCGTCACCTTGGGAGATGATACAACAGCAATCAGGGTCTTTCTATCATCAGCAGCACTGCACCCAATACAAAGCCTCCATTCCATGAGTATAGCTGAATGGAGGAAGACAGCCTCTATCTCTTGGCTGCACTCACTCAGATTCCAGATTTTAGCTTCAGCAACAGGTAGCTAGGGACAAGATGAGAAGCGCTGACATCCTCTGACAGGAGGCTGTCCCGAGAGAGAGCTGTGTCCTCTTAGCTGTCTGGAGTGTAGTTTCCATTTTGCTAAGCTTGGAGAGGAGAAAGAGGGAGTGACATTGGTGCAGATACCATGGATTCTCACTATTCTTACTCAATTTTAGTACCTTCTCCTAAATGCTTCATTTGCTGTGTTCCCTTAGAACAGTTTCTAGTGGCTTTAAATGGTTATTTTTGTTTTGTTTTTAAAAATAATTTTGCTGTGCATGGTGGCTCATGCCGGTAATCCCAACAATGTAAGAGGCCACAGAGGGAGGATTGTTTGAGGTCAGAGTTGAAGATTACCTTGGGGAGCATAGCACGACACCATCTCTACAAAAAAATAAAAAATGAGCCAGCTTTGCTGGTGCATGCTGGTAGTCCTCTATACTCTGGGGGCTGAGGCGGAAGGATCACTTGATCCCAGGAGTTTGAAGCTGCAGTGAGCCATGATTGTGACACTGACCTCTACCTTGGGAGATCTTATCTCTAAAAGAAAAAAAAAATTAAAACCAGTTTCACTGGCTAACAGGTTTGTGAAACTCCTCATGCCATCATGCTAGAAGTCAAACCCACCTTATTTGTTTTGGTGTTCCCAGCTCTTAGCCCCAAAATTTGGCACACAGTAGGTGTTCATAATGTAGATTGAGCAAGTAAACGAATGGTTGGTTGGATGGGTACATGAGCGATGGTTATCAGGGATGGTTGAGTTCGTGTATCAACTAGTATGTGCCATGGGGTTCTCAGACCTTCGGTCAGACGTTCTGGATGTGTCTGTGAAGGTATTTCTGGATGAGATTAAAATTTGAATCAGTAGACAGAGTCAAGCAAATTGCCCTCCTTAATGTGGGTGGGCCTCATCAAATCAGTTGAAGACCTGAATAGAACAAAAAGGCTCACCCTTGTGAGAGTAAGAGGGAACTCTTTCTAGCTGACTCCCTTGAAATCAGGACATCATTTTTTTTCCATCTTTGGACTCGAGCTGAACCATTGGGTTTCGTAGGTGTTAAGCCTGCCAGCCTTCAGACTGAAACCATATCATTGGCTCTTCTGGGTCTGCAGCTGGCTGACTGAAGATCTTGAGATTTATTAGCCTCCATAATTGCATAAGCCTATTCTTTATATAGTATGTCTTAATAGATAGATAGATATGTATGTATTATGTGTATGTATAATTTCTTCTATATATGTATATATTTCTGTCCTATTGGTTCTGTTTCTCTGGACAACCCTGACTAATACAAGAAGGAACATGCCAGGAATTAACATCTAGAATTTCATGACATGGTCCTATTTGGTAAGCATAGTACTAAAAGCAGTGTCCTTATTATATGCATTGTACCCTGTACATCAGACATTTCTCCTTTGAATCATTAAGTTGAAGCATCTAAACATTTTCTATTTCCTTTTTAAAAAGTACCCCCTTTCAAAACAAGTATTCCTTGATTATCCCAATGAAATCAGTGATAGTCATATCCACTCTTCTTTAAGTGTTACCTTCAAAGTGTGTGCAGTTTTAAAAATACAAATAGTGTAGATGAAACACATATTAAGTTTTGTTTCCAGAACTGACTTCTTGAGAGTTAAAGCAGTTTTGTTTTAAAAATAATCATCCCAAAATCTTTGGAGAAATCACAAGAAAATGGCAGTTGAGATAGCAGCATTTTTACATTATTCGCCTCAGTAAATGAAAGTCTGAGCTGAATAATTTCTAATCTGCATTAGCATGCTTGCCCCCCTCTATTTTGTATTGCATTCACACAGACCCTATTATCTGATCCTACAGAGATCTTGTTTAGAGTACACAAAACTTCCCTGGAGGGTTTTCCATTTAAAGCAAGAAAGCAGATTAACAGTACTCTGGTGCAATGCTCTAGAAAGATATAAGCCTACAATTGATTTTCATTGTGGGAGATGTATAGCATTCATCTGCTCACCAGCCTCAGTTCAGACTCGGCAGCAAGGCTAAGCCAAGAACTGGTTGCTGGCTTCTGAGAACATCAGGGAAACAACAGCCTTTGCTCAACTGTCTATTTTTTGCCCAGTTTTAACACTGAAGGGCTTAGGAAGAGAAATGACAACATTTTCAACATGAAGCTTATTCAATGTTTCTGTGTTGCTACAATTAAGCATTTCAGAAGCATATGTGCTGCCTTTCAGTTCAAACCCAGTCGTCCGCTCTGACAGGTCACAGACAAAAACCAGGATAATGACATTCTATCTTGATCACAGGATCCAGACAGACCAGTCTGCTGTAGATCAAAAAAGAAAACAACAACCCAAGTGCTGATTTAATTTCCTTCTCCTCAAATATTGAGTTCATATTGAAATTGAGCATACCAAGTGTGAATCTTGCTAAGAATAGCACCTTTTAGTGGTATATGAAATCTGTAAGAGTTTCTCCAGGTAACTACAAAGTCCAAATATAGTATGACCTATGTTCATTTCTTTTTCTACAAGTTCAGATCCTAGCTTGAACATTATCCTGTCTATCGAAAGTGAAAAGAACAATTGAGGAAATTATCTAGGTAATTGATATGGCTTGGCTCTCTGTCAGCATCCCAATCTCACCTTGAATTGTAATAACCCCCACATGGCAAGGGCGGGACCAGGTGGAGGTACTTGGATCATGGGTATGCCTTCCCCTGTGCTGTTCTTGTGTTAATGAGTGAGTCTCACGAGATCTGAGGCTTTTACAAGCGTCTGGCATTTTCCCTGCTTGCACTGTTTCTCTCTCCTGCCACCCTGTGAAGAGGTGCCTTCTGCCATGAGGCCTCCCTAGCCATGCAGAACTGTGAGTCAATTAAACCTCTTTTCTTTATAAATTACCCAGTCTTGAATATTTCTTCATAGCAGCATGAGAACAGATTGATATAATAGTTTAGAAATTTAAGAAAAAGGGCCGGGCGCAGTGGCTCAAGCCTGTAATCTCAGCACTTTGGGAGGCCGAGGCGGGTGGATCACGAGGTCAAGAGATCGAGACCATCCTGGTCAACATGGTGAAACCCCGTCTCTACTATAAATACAAAAAATTAGCTGGG
>NW_016107336.1:3926963-3948850 GCF_001604975.1 Cebus imitator
GGAGGTTGCGGTGAGCCGAGATTGCGCCATTGCACTCCAGCCTGGGTAACAAGAGCAAAACTCCGTCTCAAAAAAAAAAAAAAGAAATTTAAGAAAAAAAATGATACTTTCAGTACTGTATCAGGAAAATTGGGGGGAGAATGATGTAAATTATTTTGACTAGCACACATGTGCATCGTATTCGAATGTATTCTTCACTCTTCCTTGTCTTTCAGTGCTGTTATCATTTGAGGTTCTCAGTGAGCCAGTTTGCATAGTTCCATTCAAGATACTCAAGATATAATGAGCCCAAGTAACTTTCCTTGAGTCATGGGTTGAAAAAGTATTATGCTTTTCTCAAGCACGGAGGTCTAATTTCTTTCCATTGCTTAGATTTGGCCTCATTCAGTAACTCTCCTGAAGATACAGGAGCTCAGATGCCAAAGACCCACCTTCAATTTCTGTCTAACTCTTCCAGCCGGAACCCCAGCCTATTGTCTCCAATAGCACTGTGTAAAGTGAAAACTTTGAAGCAGTCTGTGGTAGCCTGAATGATGGCTCCAAAGATGTCCACATCTTAAATCCCAGAACTGTGAATACGTTAACTTAGGTGGGAAAAGGAATTTTGCATCGGTGATTCAGTTAAGAATCTTGAGGTGATTATTTTGCACAATTCAGGTGGGTCCGATGCAATCCCAGGGTGCTTATCAAAGGCAGGTGAGAGTCAGAATCAGAGAACAAGATATAATAATGAAAGCAGAGGCCAGAGTAATCTGGGCCTGTGAATCAAGGAATCAGCAGCTGGGAAAGGTAGCGAAACAGATTCTCCCCTAGAGCCTCCAGAAGAAGCACAGCTCTACTGAACCATTTTAGGCCTCTGTAAAAGATTACCTCCACAACTGTAAAAAGATTAACCTGTGTTGTTTTAAGGCACCGAATAGGGGGTGATTTATTACAACAGCCATAGGAAACTAATACACTCTACTTCTCCATTTTAGCCCTATAGTTTCTATACAAGCCTAATAAGTAGTCCCCCCTTGCTGTCTTTCCCTTAATTCTTCAGAGCAGAGCTCTTAAATAGGGTTTGAGTGGCAATCAACTTTCTAAAATTATATTTACAATTTTGTGTTGCATGCATTTTTTTCTGGGAAAAGAGACCATAGATTTCATCAGAGTGGCAAAGTGATCTGTGATCTTAAAATTGAAAATGTTAGTCTTGATTGGACATTCGTAACTTCACATCTTTATCCCCAGCAGGCTGTGAGTGGCATAAAAGAAAAAGTGTGAGAAAGTGAATGTTTCAAATATTTTTATTCCTTCATTACTGGTCCTTCCTTCACTCCAAAAAATAAGGCTGCACGGGGCTTAGCTCTAACCTGGTGCTCCTGCATGTCCTTTAGGTACTGCTCTTGTATTTTTTTTTTTTTTTTTTCACGGAATCTCGCTCTTATTGCCCAGGCTGGAGTGCAATGGCATGATCTCTACTCACTGCAGCCTCCACCTCCCAGGTTCAAGCAATTCTCCTGCCTCAGCCTCCTGAGTAGCTGGGATTACAGGCATGTGCCACCACACCTGGTAATTTTGTGGTTTTATTAGAGATGGGGTTTCTCTATATTGGCCAAGCTGGTCTTGAACTCCTGACCTCAGGAGATCCACCCGCCTCAGCTTCCCAAAGTGCTGGGATTATAGGTGCAAGCCACCCCGCCTGGCTACTCTTGACTTTTATACACACAAAAATCTATTCCTCACGTAATTCCACTGCAGCTATCACTGCTATGCTAGGCATGGTGGCATTGGTGATGGTGGTGGAGGGGGCAGAGGTGTCAGCACGAACCTAGCATCCCTCTATCTTTGCCCGAGCCTGTGTTTATGTCCTGGCCATTATACGGAGTCTAAGTGCATCTCTGTGATGTATAGACTTTTTCCATGCCTATAAAGATGTGGGCAGAAGAAAGGATTTCTGCAGTCCTCAAATGATGTATAACTAGCATCCTCTCATAGTTAAAGGAGAAGAAAAAAGGCAGACTGAAATAAAGACAAGCTATCATTTGAAGTGGATTCTATTTGCTGTCAGTGTAAAGCGAAGCAGAGACTAAGAGTCTGCTCTAAATTGTGTAACAGCTAGGACTTTGGCTATGATAAATGCAACTCTATTTTAGTGTGATTCTTTGGAGCCTACATACACAATAAAGGCTCTACTCACTTCACAGCTGCTGTACCTTTAAATGGTGACGTGAAAAATTTGCTGTCTTGTTTGTGTCAGACAGCCATTTCCCTCTAAAATACTTATTGTTATTCCATATTTAATAAGTGCCCACTGAGCACTGGGCAGTGTCCAAGACGCAGCCACAGTCCCCGCCCACACACATGCATGTGCCAAAGCTAGTTGGCAGTCGGTGCTGTGATGTGCTCCTCTGACCATTGCGGATGGCTTTCTTCTGATACAAGGAGTGTCAACAGCAACCCAGCTGTAGATTTCTTCCAAGAAAGCTGTAAAAGAAACTGAATGTATTTTGTTTGCTTAGTGAATTATAAAAGAAATCATAACAATGACTTGACGATACATATAAAGACATTACAGTTGCCAAGTACTTTCACAGCAGTTCTGTGTCATTGACTCTTACAGTTTTTTTTTGAGGTATTCAAGGCAGATACTACTATCTCCCTTATCCTCCAAGAGGTGAAGGGACTTTTCCAAGAAGAAAAAGTAAATGGCAGAGCCAGAAAGAGAACCCCACTATTCTGACATTTTCTCCTACCCCCTACCCCTCAAGATATCACAGTGTCTCTCATTAGCTAAGAAGCTTCCAAGTAGAAATTGTAAAATCTTGTGTTTTAATCCTACTTTCTTTTATATGGATAACAGATCCTAGGGAATGGCCCTTTAAATGATCTTTTCCATCTATAAGCTTACAAAATCTTTATGTATAGATCAGTCACTATTTACCAAAGTTTTGGAATACATAAACCAACTTGGTAAAAGCTTAGTTAAATAGAATTAAAGTGTTTTGGGGCTGTGACTGTCTGAAAAAAAATGGCACCATTTTCTAAAATAGAGTTTTGCCATTAGGCATTAATTTGATTTAAACGTTTAGAATCACCTTTAATTATACAGAGAGAGAGAGAGAGAGAGAGAGAGAAAAGAGAGAGAGTGTGTGTGTGTGTGTGTGTGTGAGAGAGAGAGAGAGAGAGAGAGAGAGTGTGTGTGTGTGTGTGTGTGTGTGTGTGTAATCACCAAGTTCCCTAGAGTTCCACAGAACATGAATAAACATATGGACTGTTCTCTTACACCTACTCCACCAGTCTGAGTATTGAGGATTTATATAGTTAGAGACTATGTGGTGTAAATATGTATAAATTTATATTGTGTTAATTTATGGCATGCAGTACAGAAGGCTGTTTGCAAGTTGCAGTGTACTTCTTCCCACATTTATGCTGAAATATTCATTTCTGGGTTCTTTCCCCATGTTTTCCTTTGTCTCCCCACAGATGTTGAGGCAGCTTGTTTTCATGGGAGCAAATACATCTTGGAAGTATGCTTGCAGAATGCAATTCAGGTAAAGAATGCACTCTCTTGATTGGGATTTGGCTAAAGGATATTCCCCTTCGCCCTATGTCCTGTCCACTTCCATTATGAAGACAATTGCTCCAGGGCAGCCATACTCTAGGGGACTGCCATTTCCTGGCCTGAGTGTCCTCAAGGTTCATAGAGTGGTTCTAAGTAGATGAGTGACACTTCAATATTTGTAAAAGGAGAAAAACAAAACCCTGCGCGTCAAAATTGCTTTATGGCTGTTTGCCAAAGAAGGTGAATTTTTACTGGAAGGGTTCCGAGAGGGTCCACCTCTAGTTATTTGTGGCTCTGTTGAAGGGGAAAGAGCAGTCATAGATGAATGAAGATCACAGAGTGCTTACAAACCACGATTTATTTAACCTGCCCTTTCACCGGTATAAATTGTTAAAAAGTACTCGTATTGACTTATTTGACTTAATCAGTGTCTTCTTTCCGGGTCCTCCCCCGGGGAGGTGTGCTAATGGGTAATGGAGATTGAGAAGGTGGCAGTGGGCAGGAAGAGGAAGGAAAATGGAGCCCCAAACTGAGTCGACAGCCCCTGAATGAATAAAAATCTGGCAGCGAGTGGAAAGAGGTTTGATTCATCCATGAATGCTCTAGCACGAGTCTACTGCTTTCACAGATACTATCTCTTTCTCCAAATTTAGGGGAAATTGGTGAGGAAAGTATTTTTAGATTGTTTACTTCTCCTCTGCCCTTGCAATGGCGTTGGTTATGAAATTTGAGGACAGACGTATTGAGAGACTAATGGCAGCATCTGCCATAGAGATTATACAAGGATTTGTGGATCGAAAGAATTGCTCTGCAGGTTTCTTTTAAGTACTCACCAGCCCTGCCAATGACCTAACAATTGAAAACTAACATTTGTATAGTCATTTAATATTTTAACACTTAAAATATATCTATACTTTGCCACATCAACTCTTCTCAACTGTCTGGTAAAGTTCAACTTTTCAGCAGAGAAAGAAAGGAAATTATAAGTGAGTATCCTAAGGTCACATGCTTTGAAAATGTCATAGGTATGATTCAAACCCTAATCATTTTTCCAACATAAAGGTACTGAGTGGTTGCACTTGACCATTGTGAGTTGGGTGAAAAAAATCGACATCTAAAATTTTTACTGAAGTCTAAGTTTTGCCGGCTTATCTGGTGTTCCTGCCTTTTTCTCCATTGTCTTGCACTTCCCTGGACTTTATTATTCAACTTTGGCTACACCTAGTGAAAATGCAGGTACACAAGTTCAGCTGGGAAAGAAGTTTCACATCAGGGAGTCATAAAAAAATGACAAAAACGTGTTTGGGTGGATTTGGGTCCAAGAGTTGTTTAAATACCAGAGTCGAGTTTGAAATTTCGGTAGTGAAAAGCCATAGAAAAATTAGAGAAATAATGAACACCTTGTAAGAATTTATAATTTACAAAACTCTTTGCCTACAATTTTTCAGTGAGTCCTCCCAACCATCCTTTAAGGAAGATATAATATCGTTATCCCCATGTTACTTTTCAGGAAGTTGGGGCTTGGAGAAGGTGTGATTTTACTAGATTGGGTAGCAAGTCATTGATAAAACTCAATATGTAAGCCAAGTAGTAAGTGGTGCTTTCAGAGGTTTGATCGGCGAATGGCTTGCAGAATGTAGAATGTATTCAAAGGAGGGGAAACATTTAGAAGCTATTGCAGAAACCCATGCTGTGGAATTTTTTAAGTTAGAAATCTGAATGCAAACATCAACTCTCGGGGCCATGATGCGGATTGTTGCTATTCTCAGCGTGATGGAAGCAAAGCAATGGTCTCTGGATCTAAAAACAGGTTACACGCGGGCATGTGTCTTTCTTTTCATCTGACAGATAGATGAGTAATTGATTTCATTTACCAAACAGGCTGAGCACAACGTAAAATCATGCTACTCATCTAAACTGAAAAAAAATTCTCTATTTTCCAGAATAGTCTCAGAGCACCATGTGTGAGAGAACACGACAGAATAGAAACTGATTATGCAAAATGTGCGAGAGAGAACTGCAGCTCTTGGTGACATGTGGCAGCCTCATTGGGAAGGGAGCGCCGTGTAACTCTGGGTGCTGTCTCTGATGGCCACGTGTCACAAGCTGAATGGCAAAAGCAGGCTTAAAAACTGAGTTTGTGAGTTGTGGCATGTAGATCTCTGAGACATTCACGTGCTATGCACACATGCAGGAGATGAGAGGCCACTCTCAGCGGCAACACTCAGCCACACAGAGGTGGGAGAGAAATGCCAGGATTTTAGTTTGTTTGATGCTTTGTCCCAGAGTCCTTACTCCGGGCTGTGTAGATCCGTCTAAATATATGACTATTCTATGAGAACCCCTTACACCCAATGCAAAGATAGCAAAAGTTCTTAGGAGGATGGAAGTGGTTACATGGTTGGATAGAGGGGCAACAGGAACATGAGGAGCATAGAAGCTCGTTAGTATGCTAAGAATTCCAGACACAGCAGAGAATCAAAATGGTGTTTGAAAGATGATAAGCCTAGCAAACCTTTTGTGCTTAGGAGCTATCCAGAGTATTGGGCTGCTTCTACCTCTGGTTTGGCTGAACTAAGGTCAGAGTCTTCTTCTTCATACCTGACATCGAGTCTCTGCCTTGGGCTTGGCTTCGGCTCTAATTCATACCAGCTTCCTTCCCTCTTCTGTGTTCTACTGGACTTCACTGATCTCAGAACCAACCATTTGCAAGCCTTGGGAAAGCCTGGTTTTGATAACCAGCTGCACCCAATGCCACCTTCACTGTGGTTTTAATAAGAGATAGCTTGTTTCCCTGGATGTTTTCCAGCCATAGTGAACACACACACACATGCACGCGTGCACGCTCACTCACACACACACACATACATCATTAGACTTTGCAGACATGAGGTTTATATTTTTAGATAGATTTTGCATAACCACATTTGAATTTATGTACAATATGTCAGACCTTGCTTTACAGTGACCTGATTAAAAAAAAAAAGTTTTATCTATAGATTTCTCTAATTTAAACACATGTGCATATATACAGAAGCTTGTAGCAATCAGTATACAAAACAATGTCATCACGGAGGGGTTGAGGCAATGTAGAAAGAACTCAGTGCATTGATGTCTAATGCCTATTCTGGCTATGGGGAAATGTACAATGAGAAAATGATGTCAGTTCTAGAACAGGCTGGTGACTTGAGCATAAGCATCTGATTCCCTGCATCTTAATCTTGATGTAAATGAGCAATTAAATGTCTAAAGAGAGTGTCTCAGATTGGAGAGACTCCCACTGGCCAGATCTGGGAAATTCTGAACTAAAATAATTAAGTACAGTAATGAATTTTAAACTGTTGGGAAAAAATAGGAAAAAAATGCGTCCATGCTGATAATAAATAGATAAATAAATAATTCAGGGAGAAAGGAGGGCTCTTGTTTATAGTTGAGTGCTAGAGACCAACTGGTAAAAATTGTAAAATCATCATTTTGCAAGCATCATGGTAAAGACTGAAATAGGCGAGAAATGTGGCTGAATACTAAATCTCATAGGAGATTTACAAGACCAGGATATTTACACACCTTAAAGTGTGTAGGTGTGTGAGAGGGACACAGAGAGAGACAGAGAGATGGAGAGAGGGGGAAAGAGAGAGGGAGGGAGGAAGGAAGGAGAAAAAGGAAGAAGGAAAGGAGGAGAAGCTTTTTGAAATGCAGACATTTTTCCCTGAAATGTTAGTTGGCAGCGATGGAAACTAAGATGGGCATAATGAGCCTCAAAGAGAAATTGAGTTGACCACAGGCAATTTCTCCATAATCTCCAAATATAGTAAATATTGGAAATAACATCTAAGCAATTTTGAGAGGATGTTGATTCATAAATTCCACATCAAGCCCTATTATTGTTCTGAGAAGAACAAAGAAAGATACTATAAACTATGCAATGACTTTGAAAATGTACAATTTGTATATTCTTTTTGACAACTATTCTAGGTAACATAACTGAGAGATTAACCAAAGTAACGTTCAAGAACATAGAAACTCTGATACAAAAGTACTAAAAGTGAGCCTTAAAACCATTTAAACCAGAGTTATTCTCAATAATATTTATTAGTATGATTGAAGAGATAGAATGCAAAATGTCGTTTATTTTAACATTTCCTAACAGACAAAGTGTTCAACATAAATATTTAAATATTTAATGTTTCCTAACAGACAAAATGTTCAACATAATGATAATCATGTTAATAATAATTTAAACTATGAAATTACATATAAAATTCCATATTAACTGCCAAAAGTGGGGTTGGGGGGAAAAGGGATGAGAAAGCCTAAGTATGTTAATTTTGATATTTTACACAGTGAGCACTATGTGAATCAAAGAACTGCCAGGAAACTGATCACTCGTGCCCAAGGTGTAACTGAGGAGAGTTTAATGAAGGTTTATCATAACCCTTGTAGGAGGTTATGTGGGACCAGCAAGAGATGGTGAAATGCTTGGGGATAGTATGAGCAGGCAGCTGTTACCAACTCCTAAGTCTTCAGAGGTAAGGGAAAGAAAAATAATTATGGAAGCACTTCCTGCCAGGAGCTTTACGTTTCAAGAGAAGCACACAGCTGAGCCAATCCATAGCCCTACAGGAAGGGCACCACAGAAGTAGATAGGGTGGGCTCTTTCCTCCTACACTTCCACATCCTGCCACAGCCTCCCCTGACTGAACCCAACTGAGACTCAGAGGAAGAGGAAACCCAGCTAAGGTTAGTAGAAAGTCTCAGAGCCATTGAGCAGAGTGGGAAAAAAAATGGAAAATAAACCTCAGGAGAAACCAGACAATATTTAGGGCAGACAACAGTAGTACTTTTATTTACTAATATTTACATAAATATAGGTGCAAAAATGTAAATATCAACACTACATTTTTCCAATGGTTTTCTATAAGACAATTGTTTCACTACAGGTTTGTTGGAAAAGGGATTCTGTTCAAATGAATTTGACCTGTTGTGTATTTTCTGCTGTTAGAGCCTAAAATTCATTAACATATTAAAAATTATGGGAACTGGCTGGGTGCAGTGGCTCACACCTGTAATCCCAGCACTTTAGGAGGCCAAGGTGAGTGGATCACGAGGTCAGGAGTTCAAGACCAGCCTTGCCAACATGGTGAAACACCGTCTCTTCTAAAAATACAAAAATTAGCTGGGTGTTGAGGTACTCTCCTGTAACTTCAGCTATTTGAGAGGGTGAGGCAGGAGAATCGCATGAACCCAGGAGGCAGAGGTTGCAGTGAGCCGAGATTGCGCCATTGCACTCCAGCCTGGGCGACAAGGCGAGACTCTATCGATCGATCGATCGTCTATCCATATATATCCGTATATAGATAGATCGATAGATCGATATATATACGGATATATATATGAACTACAGTGAGAAGGCTGTTTAATTTATCTTGAATTTCCCAAGCATATTTACTGATACTATTTCTTTGTTGTGAGTAACAACTCTTAATACTTCCATGAAACTTGGGGAAATGATACATGAGCAGTTTTAAGACTATGATACATACTCTACAAATCACAACTGATGAAAAATTTATGATAAAAATATTTTAAGGTAGTAATAGCAAGGAGCCCCATGGGAATATAAAGCTTAATATTAGTAACAGATATAAGGTGAACATATCAATTATGCCAATGTATAAAGACAAAACTCCCTCACAGAGAGACAAAGATTCTAAAAATTTTAAAAAAGAAAATCCAGAGGAATTATAGTCTTCTATAAGTACATTTAAAATGAAAGAAGGTAAAAAGTAAAATTTTAGAAATCACACGTAAGGAAGTATTACTTTGAAATATACAAATATATTTTTTCTCTGAATTTACCTTCTGGCTGGCCATAGGGCAAGGGGAGGATGCAAATGTCATTGCTGAGATGCAAGAAGAAAGAGTTGGCTGGTCGCAGGGGCTCATGCCTGTAATCCCAGCGCTTTGGGAGGCCAAGGCAGGTGAATTGCTTGAACTTAGGAGTTCAAGACCAGCCTAGGCAACATGGCAAAACCCCATCTCTACCAAAAATACAAAAAATTAGCAGGGCATGATGGTGTACACCTGTGGCCCCAGCTATTTGGGAGGCAGAGGTGGGAGGATGGCTTGAGCCCAGGAGGTAGAGGCTACAGTGAGCCAAGATCATGCCACTGCACTTCAGCCTGGGTGACAGAATGAGACCCCCTTTCTTGGAAAAAAAAAAAAAAAGTTAATATTCAGTTTCTGAGATGTGAATCTAGAAAGGCAAGCTATGTAAGAAAAATGATTACAATTTTTTTTAAAAATCTCTCTTTTACATAATAAGAGGTGGACCTGGTGGATCAGTATTCTTTATGCTTTGGGCCTATAGAAGCAGCACATGACAAAGAAGAGGTGAAAAGCCAAAATCCCGCCTCTTTCCGCTCCCCTAGAATAGTGAGGAAAATACGGGAGCCAAAGTAGGAGAAATGGGCGGTCAGCTATGTGTCCTGATCCCCAAGCTCAGCTTTCAGTTTGGGAAGGGATGTTAGGCAGGTTAAGGAAAATGCTGATTGCAGATCAGCTTGACCCACTTCCCTTTCAGGACGGCAAAAGGTGACCATTCACTGTTCCCACAACAAGCTGAAGGTGACCACATAAAACTAAGCTCAGTGGCATCATATGGTTAGGCAGTTAAAGGATCTTGGTTTAGCCCCACAGCATTGTCCTGGTTTTGGACAAAGTAAAGAATTTCCGGTGTGCCTTACAGAGAGAAGTGAAAGGTAGCTAAGAGTGCTGTCCGAAGAGCTTGCCAGTATGGGCTTTTGTGCAATGGCCCTATACGGGAAGGTTGTGGGGTAGATGGAGAAATAATGGGAGTCTTAGCCAGAACACAAGGTTTCCCTGGGTGAATGACCACTGAGATAAAGCCTGGTCATCAAGAAGAGATAGCCATTGCTCACTAGACAGATTGCCTCAGTTCCAGGAAAATAGCCAGGAATGAGACAGTTGAGTCTCTGTTCACTAGTTGCAGCCGGTGGCCAGTAAGAATACACAGGTCACTTGGTTCATACTTAATCATTCCTATGCAACCACAGGGATGGGGAAGACACACCATTGGCCCTCAAATCACATATCATCTTGGAGACAAATTAGAGGAACGTAGTGACTAACTGTCCAAGCTTGTCTGGAACTTAGTGGTCTTCCAGTATGCAGGACTTATAGTACAAAATCTGGGAAACTTTTAGGAAAACCGGTATCTGTTTCTTTAGAAATCACATGTAAGTAAGTCTTACTTACTCCTAGGTCACCTTAGGAGGATGGCAGAACTTTGAAATACTTGATGTTATTTTCTCATCTAAGCAGAGATTGTGCTACTTAAAGAGACAATTTGAACTGATGCGTTGGAATGATTCATCTAAATGGGGATAAAATTTATTCCCTGATCCTTCCTCTCTTCCATAGCTCTTTAGCACTGTGAGATCAGAGCAATTACAGACCAATTTTATTATTACATGTAATGAGATATATCATGCAAAAGAAAAACCATCACCACAATAACAAAACTAAATAAACAGCACAACACAAAATATAGAACTTCTGCTTCTGCTTATGAAGGAATAATTGCTGTAGACTTTGCCTTCCCATTATGACAAATAGAAAATTCAAGTATATGAAGCAACTGTTTTCAGACATTAGACAACAGAGAGTGCAGGACTGTAATCTCTAGAGCAGAAAAATAAATGAGTAAGTCCTGTGATTCCTGCAGTTTATCACCTCGAGGCAGTTTCCTGGCCATAGCACAGGGAGGGGAAACCCAAACATAAGCCAGCAGTCATGTTGAGTTAAGAAAGACAGAGACTGACATTTAGGAAGCATAAGGCCGCTAAAATGAATGGCACAGACACTGATGGAGAGGGAGAGAGAGACAGAAACAGAAAAAAAGAGGAGAGAAAGAGATAGAAATAGGTGTACAGAAAGATACCCTTGATTTTTTGATAGAAAAAAATTTGAAAAAGAACTACCAGAATGGAGGCTGAAAAAATTCCCAAGCTCGTGTAAGACTGGAAATAAATCGTATCCCCACCAGTCAAAGAGGAGAGACTTTGTATAAATCGGTGTTGGGTATAGAACTCAGAAAGGGCTCTCCCTAGTAGTGGGGCTAAATTAGTTGTAGACAAACGGTTTCTCTGGCCTTGTCCTAGCAAAGGTTAAAAGCAAAGCTTTCATATGATCAAACTGATATGAGGTTACATAACTGCATTCCAGAACAAAGTCTCACACTAAATGAATACAGTATAATCCAGCGCCCAATAGTGTCAAGTTCACAACGTCTAGTATTCAATAAAAATATTAATACGCATGAAAAGTAGCAGGAAAATAGAGAACTCATAACAAAAGAAAAAAAAACAGAAAAATTTCAGAAATAACAGAGATGCTGAAACTAGCAGACAAAGACCTTAAAGCAGCTATTATAAATAAGGTCAAGGTTAGCCAGGTGCAGTGGCTCATGCCTCTAACCTCAGCACTTTCAGAGGCCAAGGTGGCCGAATCACTTGAGCCCAGGAGTTCAAGACCAGCCTGAGCAATGCAATGAAACTCCGTCTCTACAAAAAATACAACAATTAGCTCGGTGTGGTGGCATATGCTTGTAGTCCCAGCTACTCGGGAAGCTGAGGTGAGAGGATTGCTTGAGCCCAGGAAGTTGAGGCTGCAGTGAGCCATGACTGTGCCACTAACCCTTCAGCCTGGGTGACAAAGCGAGACTGTCTCAAAAGAGAAACAAAACCCCAAAACAAACAACAACAACAACGAACTATGGTCAAGGATATTAATGAGAAAAGAAATAAAAGATTAAAAGACAAAAACCTAAATTGAACCTCTAGACATGGAAAACACTATACTTGAAATAAAAATTATAGCAAACAGGATCAACAGCAGATTGGACATTGCAATGAACTTGAAAACATACCAATATAAATGCCTCAAAAGAGATTATTTTTAAAGGCCGAAAAAAAATAGACTATCTTGGCTCATTTTTGTTGCTATAATAGAATACCTGTGACTGGGTAATTTATAACAAAAAGAAGTTTATTTGGTTCACAGTTGTGGAGGCTGAGAAATTCAAGGGCATGTAGGCAGCTTCTGGTGAGGGCTTCGTACTATGACATAACATGACAGAAGAGCAGAAGGGCAAGCAACCATATGCACAAGAGCTCGCTGGAGCAATCTGAGCTTGCTTTTACAAACACCTGTTCTCCTAGAACTAACTCACTCCTGCAAGAACTAACTCACCATTTCTTTCTTTCTGTTTTTTTGAGATTGAGTCTCACTCTGTCACCCAGACTGGAGTGCAATGGCATGATCTGGGCTCACTGCAGCCTCTGCCTCCTGAGTTCAAGGGATTCTCCTGCCTCAGCCTCCCCAGAAGCTGGGATTACAGGTACCTGCCACCACACCTAGCTTTTTTATTTTTATTTTTAGTAGTCATGGGGTTTCGCCATGTTGGCCAGGCTGATCTTGAACTCTCGACCTTAAGGGATCCGCCCACCTCAATCTCCCAAAGTTCTGGGATTACAGGTGTGAGCCACCACACCGGCCAATTCACCCTTTCAGTAACCACACTGATCCGTTCATAAGGACCATAAGGGCTGTGCTCTCATGACCCAATCACCTTAAAGGCTCCACTTTTTAATACTGTTACATTGGCAATTAAGTTTTCAACACATAAGCTTTTCAGGGACACATTCAACCCATAGCACAGAGTATTAGTAACCTGTAGGAAAATATCAAGAAGTTTGACATACATGTAATTGGAGTCCCAGAGGAGAAGAAAGAATGAAGGAAAAGCAGCATATTTAAGGCCTGTTTGGTAAATCTTTTGAAACTTGATGAAAAACATAATCTTATAGATCATAGAAGCTCAGTGAACCCAAGGAGAAATGTAAAACCATAGAAAAGGGCACATTATAAGCAAATTGTTTAAAACCAGTTATGAAAATAAAAGCAACCAGAGGAATAAAAACATATTATGTGCAGAAGCAGCAAGATAAGGATGACATCAGCCTTCTTGTTGAAAATAATGCAAGGTAGACGATAGTGAGGCAACATCTTGAAAGTACTGAAAGAAAAATCTGTTGCCCTAGAATTCTGCACTGTGCAAAATATCTTCAAAAATGAAGACAAAATAAAGGCTTTTTCAGAAAAACAACAGCTAAGGGACCTCATTGCCAAAAAAACTACACTATGAGAATTTTAAAGAAAGTTATTTTAGGCAGAAGAAAAATAATATTAGATGTAAATTTGGATCTATATAAAAAATGAAGGAATGAAAAGTGCCAGAAATGAAAATTATGTGGGTAAGTACAAAAGACAATGTTTTATTAAAGTCTCTCTAAATGATAATTGCTTAAAGCAAAATTAATAAAAAATATATATTGGAGCATAACACATATATGGAAGTCTAATGTATAACTGTAGTGTAAAGGACAGGATGGTAGAAATCAAAGTGTACCATTGTGAGTACTAATTTGAGGCTCTTAATTATACTTAAAGTGGTGTATTATTTGAAGATAGACTATGGTAAGTTAAAAATGTATTCTAGAAATCTTGGAGTAAGCCCTTAAAAATAAAAGGATAATAGCAATAGTGGAGATTGAGTGGAATCCTGAAAAATACATCAAAAGAAGGCAGGAACAAGAAAAAAGTAACCAAAACATATGAGACAAAGAGAAAATAAGTAGCAAAATGATAGCTTTAAACCCAATTAAATAAAAAATTACATTAAATTTAAATGACCTAACCATTCCAATTAAAAGGCAGAGAATCAGACTGGATGAGAAAGTGAGGCACAACTACAGCATATACGTAAGAAACTCATTTTGAATATAAAAAATGAGTCTTAGTTACTTCGTAATAAATGTAATGAGTGGGCTTGACATTACAGCTAGACTTAGTTATTGCCATTATTGTCCTCAAGGAGGTAGGCCTCTGCAACCAAACAGAAATTAATTTTAGTTGGCTATAAACAGCTAACGCAGCCAAACTCATGCCAACTCAGAAGGATATTTTTTGGAAAGACACAAAGGTACTTCATGAAACTGTGATGCCCCCGAGAAATAGAACTAGGAGCTGTAGTGTCAGGATCCAGTGCTACTCTCTCTGTGTCTCTCAGTTTCTTTATGTCCCCTTAGTCCCCACCATTACCCTCTCCCCAAGATTAACTTTTTGAGTATCTGCCACACAGATTGAAAAATATAGATGGCCAGCTTTAGCTTTAACTCATCCGAAAGCACTCAACTGAGACCAACTAAATATTGTTGAATCCTAATTCCTAATTTCTGGAAGACAGTATCTGATTGTCTTAGCTTGGGCTAGTGTCTAAAGTTGTTCTATTCAATTGTGACCAGGAGTAGGAGGAGTAAGACATGGGGCCCATTACCACTCAGTGGAGTCTATATTATCAGACTATATCAGAAAGAGGAAAGAGGAGTGGATAGTTCTCTAAGAAGGAAGTGTGGTGGTGGTAAGGAAAAAATTACTATTTCCAATACAGGTCTTCTGCACCTTAGGAGGAGGCTTCCCACTCAAATGAGAGAGAACAACACCAACATCAAAACTTGTCTATATCAAAGGGATAAAGTCTGAAGATACCTCATAATGTTCTTTGCTTTAGATTTAATGCCTGCCTCTTGTCTCATGCTAATTCACAGAACAGTTCTTTTTGGGATTATATTCCCTGAACCCATATTTCCTGGGGCTGAGTCAGCTAGCTACTCAGAAAAGCATTTATGTTATTCTTTCCCAGTATATAATTGTTGCTAAGGAATAGCTGTCCAGCCAGAATCCACATTGCCCAGCCTCCTTGGATTTACATGCAGCCATATGGCTGAGCTCTCCCTAATGAAATATGAGCAGGCCAGATCAACTACAGCCTCCCATGTGGCACTCTCCATGGTCTTTTCCAGTTGGTTGCTGGTTCTAAGGACTCTGAGGCCCTACTTGATGTAAGAGCCACAAGGTGGAAGGAGCCTGTGTACTTAAATCACCACTAGAGGAAATCTGCCCATCCACCAGGGAAAAAAAATTCATTTGGGCTGTTAAGTGACTCGAAATAAACTCCTACTGGGTTAAGTCACAGCTATTTTACAATTTACTAAGGCTAGTAATATTTGAAAGTACTTTCAGTTCAACAAAGAATAGCTCCAAAGGATTGCTAGAATTCTCTGTGACTCTACCTAACACGGCATATATATCCCCTTCTGCTGAACTCTATAAACCAAAGGAGTGGCAAATGTTGTATATAGATTGTTCAGCCTACTGAGGGTTTTAACTACAGTGATGCTGCTGCTTGTAGGAAACAGACAAAATTCAGAAAAGAAGTTGCCTCCATTTTCTCCATTCATAAGAAAAAGTACTGTAAGAATAATCCTACTTTCCAAGGGATAAGGAGAACCATTTGGAAATTTTGCTTGGGGGCTTAAAATTCCTAAGTTTATCACTGAGCCATCAATTTGCTATGTAATAAATAAGTAGAGACAGGCAAAAGACAGTTAAAAATAATTTTCTGTGCTGCAGGGGCTATCAATTCTCCTATGCAGATATGCAAATTTGAAGAGTAGTGGTGGTATATTGTGACTCCTGTTCTCATAGGTGAGGATTTGTACACTGCAACTTATATCAGTGGAAGGAAGCATGTAAACTATAAGACAGGAAGGAATAGCTTAGCACAGAATTTCTGGGTAATTTCACAGGCTGCTAATCACTTTCAAAGGAGCTCCACTGTGTAATAGGTAGAAAACAGCCTGGAAAGAGATGAGGGACAGGGCATTTGTAGTAAGGAGAGAAGAATCTGATGGCACTACTCTCTGTGCCACCCAAGGGGCAGCAGTAATTTCAGATAGTCTCAGTGTATAAATGAGTTACATTTCAAGCTTCATTGTTGTTTATTCATTCTTTTATCCATTTAGTAAATGCTTATAGTGCCTATATACCACAAGGTTATATTTTGAAGATAAAGCAATAAATAAGATAAAAGATCTTGCTTGTGAGCACAAGTATGCTATTCTGGATATATGAACAAATCATTGTGATACAAGAGAAATTCTGTAACAAGAGTACAAGTCAGTTGTTTGGAACAAAGAGCACATTTTTGTGATAAATAATGTTATTGAAAATGACAAAATCAACTGACCAAAGTCTGCTTAACCCATAATGTAGCTAAAACGAAGTAAAAAAAAAAGGGGGGATTATTTCAGTTACACCTTACTATCTTTCATCCTACTATCTTATTTCCAGAAAAGATTAAGGCAGAGTAAATAGTCCTAAGCATGAGTAACATATTACCAGTCTACATTTAAATCTAGTCATGTGCAGCCTAACAACGTTTCGGTCAATGATGTACCACATATATTAATGTAACAGTGGTCCCATAAGATTATAAAGGAACTGAAAAATTCCTGTCACCTAGTGACAGATGTCATAGTGGTGGTAATGTCATAGTGCAATGCATTGCGTGTTTGTGATGATGCTAGTGTAAAAAACCTGTGCTGCCCATTGTATAAAAGTATAGCACATATGATTATCAAGTACATAGTACTTGATAATAAATGATCACTAGTTTATGTATTTATTATATTTTTAATCATTATTTTAGGTTGTACTCCTCTTATTTATATTTTTTAAAAGTTGGGTAAAATAGCCTGAGGCAGGTCCTTCAAGAGGGAGTCTAGAAGAAGGCATTGTTTCTGGCTGTAGACAGCTGTCCTGTCAGTGTATCCTCACATGGCAGACAGAGATCACCTGTCTTGTGTCTCTTCTTCTTTTTTTTTTTTTAATTATACTTTAAATCTTGGGATACAGTTTTTTTTAAAAAAAAAAGAATTCTGGGATACATGTGCAGAATGGGCAGGTTTGTTACATAGGTATGTATGTGCCATGGTGGTTTGCTGCACCCATCAACCCACCATCTACATTACGTATTTTTCTCAATGTTATCCCTCCTCTTGTCCCCCATCCCCTGACAGGCCCCAGTGTGTGATGTTCCCCTCCCTGTGCACATATGTTCTCATTGTTCAACTCCCACTTATGAGTGAGAACATGCAGTGTTTGGTTTTCTGTTCCTGTGTTAGTTTGCTGAGAATGATGGTTTCCAACTTCATCCATGTCTCTGCAAAGGACATGAACTCATTCTTTTTTATGGCTGCATAGTATTCCATGGTATATATGTGCCACAGTTACTTTATGCAGCCTAACATTGATAGGTATTTGGGTTGGTTCCAAGTCTTTGCTATTGTGAATAGTGCTGCAATAAACATACCCTATCAGAAAGTGGGCGAAGGATATGAACAGACTGTTTTCAGAAGAAGACATTCATGTAGCCAACAAACATGAAAAAAGCTCATCATCGCTGGTCAGTAGAGAAATGCAAATCAAAACCGCAATGAGATACCATCTCATGCCAGTTAGAATGACGATCATTTAAAGTCAGGAAACAACAGATGCTGTAGAGGATGTGGAGAAATAGGAACACTTTTACACTGTTGGTGGGAGTGTAAATTAGTTCAACCATTGTGGAAGACAGCGTGGCAATTTCTCAAGGATTTAAAAGTAGAAATACCATTTGACCCAGCAATCCCATTACTGGGCATATACCCAAAGGATTATACATGATTCTACTACAAAGACACATGCACAATATACTTACAATTTTTTAATAGAAAAAAATTTATAGAATAAGAACATAAAACATTTGTGTACAGTTACATAATGTGTGTTTTAAGCTAAGTGTTAGTACAAGAGAGTCAAAAAGTTAAAAAAATTAAAAAGTGTATTACATAAAAAGTTATCGTAAGCTAAGGTTAGTTACTAAAAGAAAAATATTTTTTCTAAATTTAGTGTAGCCGAAGTGTACAGTGTGTATAAGGTCTACTGTAGTGTACACAATGACATCCCAGGCCTTCACATTCACTCACCACCCACTCACTGACTCACCCAGAGCAACTTCCAGCCTTGCAAGGCTCCATTCATGGTAAGCACCCTATATAGGTAGACCACTTTTTAATCTTTTATACTGTATTTTTACTGTACTGTTTAGCTGTTTAGGTATGTTTAGAGACACAAATACTTACTATTGTGTTCCAATTGCCTACAGTAGTCAGTTCAGTAATAGGCTGTTCAAGTTGGTAGCATGGGAGTGAGGGACTATACCATCTAGCCTATGTATGTAGTAGTCTCTACCATCTAGGCCTGTGTAAGTGTACTTGATGCTGTTCCCACATTGACAAAATCACCTAACAACACATTTCTCGGAATGCATCCCTGTTGTTAAGTGATAACACGACTGTAAAACCAAATCTTTCTATATCAGTTGCTTTCTCCAGCACCTCCACGTTGGGGAATTCTCCAAATTATTTATTTTCTAGGCAACACCAAGTCTTCACTCAAGTGAGTGAGATGGAGACATGTTGAACAAACCTAGATGTGTGGGTGGGAGTGTCTGGAGGCCAGCAGTTTTGGAAGTGGGCTTTAATGTGCCTCTGAGCTCAGGGTGTCTGAATTCTTGTACCCACCTAGCTGGCATCGTGAATTTTCATTGATGTTCATGAGCAACTGTATGAGTCTCCCAGCAGAAAACAGATGGCACATTCAACTGTGATTTTGAGAAATTTTTCTGAATGACTATTTACAGTGATGAGAATAAAGTCAGAGAGCCAACAAGGAATGTTGAGGTACCCAGAGGCTGAAAGCAGTGGGAAACACTCACACACACACACACACACACACACACACACACTCTCTCTCTCTCTCTCTCTCTGTCTCTCTCTCTCTCTCTCTCTCTGTCTCTGTGCATTCACCCTCCTACCCACCCTCTCCCTCCCTTCCTCCTTTTCTCCCTCTTCACCCACCCACTCACCCACCTCCCTCCCTCCCTCTTCATCTATAGAATGAGATTTACCAAAGGAATTGGTTAACCTGAGTATGGAGGTTGAGAAATCCTAAAATCTGTGGTTAGCAAGCTGGACCCAGGAGAACAAAGATATAAATTTCAGTTCAAGTCTGAGTCCAGAGGCAGAAGATTGGTGTCCCAGTGCAAGCACCAGACAGGATGAATCCCTTCTTACTCAATCTTTTTATCTATTGTGTCATCAGTTGACTGAATGAAGCCCATCCACTTTGAGGAGGGCAATCTGCTTTACTTCTACCAATTCAAATGTTAATCTCATCCAGAAACATCTTCACAGACACACCCAGAATAACGTCTGACCAAATATCTAGCCACCCAGTCGAGTTGATACATAGCATTAACCATCACGAGGGGCAAGGGATGAATGATGCTACCACAGCCTCCAGTGAGCTGAGTGGTGGGTCTCCAGACAGGACCTATAGTTGAGAGATACGCAGCTGCCCTCAGAACAGCTCCAATGCAGGGAGGAAGAGGGGTAAACACTCCATTCTTTCACTTTACACTCCCCTCTTCCATCTCCTGCTACTGCCTCCCACTGACCCAACCCATCCAGAAGCCAGCAGACCATGGAACTTGAGTGGTGCAAAGAGTGTAGCCAGCAGAGGTCAATGTCCTGAGTCTCAGAGCAGGCAGACAGAAGAGGAGAATAGATTGAAGAAAGGGCAAATGAAGATAAACTACCAGAGCAACCCCCAGAACTTTTCTAGAAAAAATTGGCAAAGTGAACTCTGGAAAAAATACTGTTACTCATAGCCAGGGGTGGCCTAGAGTCATTTTAGTCTCAACATTAAACAATATTAAGCTTTGAGCAAAAGGGGATTTGTACTCCATATATAATATTTGGAGCATACCAATTACATACAAATAAATTTATTAGAGATCTGTAATTCTGAGATTGTGCTTGTGTATATATCTCTTATCTCCTTGAGGAAGGAAACTTTTGTAGGGCAAAGATTGTCTTAGAATTCTACAGTGCGTTGAACACAGTAGATATTCCATAAATATTTGCTGAAGAACTATTTCCACTTCTTTTCCTTGAACCTAATAGGAACTGATGAAATGCAATATAAAAAACAGCAAAGGTTTCATAAGTGTCACATGGAATCAGCCAAGGAGAGTTTTAGCACAGCAGGTAGCAAGAGTGGAACTAAATTGCTTAGTTTAAGACTTCTTAGAGCTCACTCATTTAACAAATGTTTATATAGCACCTACGCTGTGCCAAACACTGTGTTAAGCTTTTAAGGTACAAAAATAATGTTTTGAAGGAAGAAATCCATTAAACACACAAAGCACTCATGAACCACTCAGTTTTTATGGTGTGCAACCAGCCAATTGCTACACAGCCGTTTGGATCAGCTTTACAGAGGTCTGATTCAGTTAAATCCATGAAATGAGTTGCCTAATCCACTTATTTTAGACATACAGAAACATGCTTCATTTTGCTCTCCACAGCCTTAGAGAAGGTTTATTCCTTGACAAAACTTGGGCTTGCTATGACACAGACACAATGCTGTAGATTGTGACCACAAAAGCTCAGTAAAGCTATGTGCTGTACCACGTTCTCAAAGCTACTCCCAAGACTGGGGCCCGGTGATGAGAGGTCCTTGAAATGGAAGGATCCCAGATAAGAGCAGCAGTCACAGAACAGTTAGGCTTTCTTTAGGAATGTCAAATGCCAGTATATCCTGCGGAGGAGCGTCTTTTATATCTGCAGACAAAACATTGCCCCCATCCACCCAACAATTTCAGCTAGCATTTCCTTCTAGACCCTGAGGCATGAAAAGCCACTATTTACTTGAGTGGGTTTTCTCAGAGCAAAACAGCCTTGTCTTTCAACTTCCTTTTCTAGAACCAACCCTGTCTTGCTTCCATAATACTGAGAAAAGTGGATCACAGTCTCCCGCTGTTTGTGTCAAATAGCAATTCTTTCATGTTGCTCTATTATAAATGCTGCTCAGACATTTTGAGTCAAAACTGTGAAATATCCCTTCTTGCGTCCCCATTATCCATCCTATTACGAGATTTAAGACTTGTGAATAATCCCATATGTGACCTTGGTTAGATGATTCTTTTTTTTAACAAGGACAAAAAACAGTTGAGTGATGTAGGTTGTGCCAGTAGTTGAACATCCTACGCTTTTTTAAAAGCACTATTATTTGATCTCAAAGTATTCTGTAATGGGATAGAATATATTTTCTCCAGAATTTAACTTTATGCTAATTATGTCTAGCACGGGCTCTGAGACATATACATTAGAATTACTGAACTATAATGTCAATCAAAGTTTTATCTTCAGTAGTGTCAATCTGAATAGAAAATTTGTCTGCTTTCTTAATATAATCGCTAGTAATTTGTACGTGTGGTTTTTTTTTTTTTTTTTTTTTTTTTTTTTTTTTT
>NW_016107336.1:3949030-3965062 GCF_001604975.1 Cebus imitator
AGGCTGGTCTCAAACTCCTAGGCTCAAGGGATCCTCTTGCCTCGTACTCCCAAAGTGCTGCAATTACAGGCGTGAAACACCGTGCCCCACCACTAGTAATTTTTTTAATTAACTTGCTGACATTCTCACTAGTTGCACTTCTGGTTTGGAAATGAGAATAATACTTATGACAGCTCTTCCTTTTTTTTTTTTTGAGACAGCGTCTCACTCTGTCGCCAGGCTGGAATGTAGTGGCATGATGTCGGCTCACTGCAACCTCCAACTCCCTGGTTCAAGCGATTCTCCTGCCTCAGCCTCCCCAGTAGCTGGGATTTCAAGCATGTGCCACCATGCCCAGCTAATTTTTATAATTTTAGTAGAGACGGGGTTTCACCATGTTGGCCACGATGGTCTCCATCTCGTGACCTCATGATCTACCTGCCTTGGCCTCCCAAAGTGCTGGCATTACAGGTGTGAGTCACTGCACCTGGCCAGTTCTTCCTTCTTTGCTTTCAGATTTGTTAACTGAAATTACTATAGCTTTTATTTTATATATTTTGCTTATAAATTTGTAGATTATAAACTTTTTAAATTAAGGGACTTTTTAATACTTGTTTTTTCTCCCCACAACCAGCCCCAAATACAGTAACTTAAAAATAATAAATACTCCACAGATGTTTGTAGAATTGAATCAATAAATATTTTTGAAAATAATAACATGCAAGATAAATTTGAGAAAATCTCTCAGAATGTACAACAAAAACATAAATATGAAAAATAGAAAAGAAAATTAGTGGATCTAAATGGATTAATACAAGTTGTAGTAAAAGATGAAAAGAGAAAAATGAAAGGGGTGAAATTATTACATAAGTTGTATGAGAAAAATGCCAAAAACTGAAGATCATTCATTTGCAGATTGAAAGGGTCCATCGAGGGCTAAAATGAATGAAGAAAAAACTAACAAACTAACATCAAATCAAATATAATTGTAAAATTTCAGAACCTAAAATAAGAAATAAACCATAAAGTCTGTTGGAGAAAAAAGAAGATAAAAGACCAATGATCAGCAATCATATGGAGCTGGATTTTCAAATAGTGAAATTGGAAGCTAGAAAACAACACAATAATATTTTGAAAATTATCAGGAAAAATTAATCCAACCTAGAATTCTACATAATAAAGCTATTATTAATCACATATCAAAAGAAAAGACATTTGAAAACACACAAGATCTCAAAACTCAAGTTTTCACATATTCTTTCTCGTGAAGCTATAGGTGGATGCATTCCATTTAAGCAAGAGAATAAAGCAATGAAGAGAAGGACAATAAATCTGGGCAGGAGGATCAGAAATTTTCCAGCATTATGATGAAGAGAAGGCTCAGGATGAAAGCTATGTTCAGATTCAGATTAAATCAGGAGGTTATGGGTTCTAGGAGAGATGTTGAGGAGGAAAATATGGAGTAGATTCAGTTCCCGGTGATTTGCTCATGAGAAGTGGTTTATTTTACATTTTTACAGGAGTGGTTGGAGGAAAAATCATGATATATATATTAAAAAAAAGTACATTAAAATAACATGGCAACTGTAATTCTAGAAAGAACAAAAAGTCGCTAAAAAAAGTAAATATATCACATTTTATATCTCAGTTTGAACAATTTTAACATAATTATAATATTGGGAAGTTGAAGGAATCAAGTACTATGTGTATGTGTATATAAGTGAAAGGGTATAAGAGTTAAATTTTCATCTTCATAAAAGAAAATAATAGTTAAATTTTAAAATTATGAATAGTAATATAAACTGATATGGCTTGGCTGTGTCCCCACCTGAATCTCATCTTGAATTGTAACTCCCACAATTCCCACATGTCATGAGAGGAGCCTGGTGGGAAGTAATTAAATCATGGAAGCAGGTCTTTCCTGTGCTGTTCTTGTGGTAATGAATAAGTCCCACAAGATCCAATGGTTTTAAAAAACCAGGAGTTTCCCTGAAGAGGTTCTCTCTTTGCCTGCTGCCATCCATGTAAGACATGACTTGCTCCTGTTTGCCTTCTGCCATGATTGTGAGGCTTCTCCATCACATGGAACTATAAGTCCATCAAACCTCTGTTTTGTGTAAATTACCCAGTCTCAGGTATGTCTTTATCAGCAGCATGAAAACAGACAAACACATAAACCATTTATTTTTTAATGATATTAAAAATATAAAAAAGAATGTTAAAAGGGTTGGATGTGATTATCTCCTCAGGTGACTAGAACTCAGAGGTGGAGAATAGTGGAGCTGAGGATAAAAGATGAAATTTTAAGTTAAAATCAAATTAAAAATTATATAATGATTCTCCCAAATTCATGCAACTGTATTTATATAATACTCATTTTGTTTGAATGAGTCATTAAATTATATCTCTTAAGAAGAGAAATATTTGAAACTGCCTTAATTTTATTAACCAATCTACCCCCAAATTTATTGTTTTTCTTATTTATTTTCAAAAATGACAAAGTTTAAATGTTAAAAATACATAAAATATTATTTACACATGCATAAAGCATATTAAAAGCCATTCTGAAATACAGAGTGGCTAAGTAAGACACAGAAGCTAAGTCAGTGCTATGATTGAGCATTAAGTTGTGCTCCTAGCTACCCGCAGAGAGTCAGAATTATTTATTTTTAATCTGAGGGGGGAAAACACACAAATTAGAATGGAAAGAAATTTTTCCTGGCATTAAAGTTTTGAAGTATTTAAGGTATAGATGATTATACAGGGAATATTTGTCTTGCATTTTTCACATGAACTCAAGAACTGAAACCAATCCTTCACTAGTTTTTCTTAAATATTTCGTTTTCATCCCATCCACACTGTCACTATCTTTGTTCAAGGTCTTATAATCTTTCATTTAGACTAGTTTGTTTGTCTCCTAATGGAATGTCATTTATTCATTCAGAAAATATTTAAAGACCTAAAATAGATTGAGAAAATTTCAGACCAAATACAGAAGAAGGCAAAGCCCCAGAAATACAGAAAATAAGTGTAATACACAAAGATTCTTCAGCTTTGAAGGAAGTTGCTGACCTGGAAGAAATGGACATGAACTTTGTTTTGTGGAAGTTTCACACGTACACATATCTAAACATATAATTAATACAAACAGCAACAATAGCATATATATTGTGAGTAAACAGATGAAACTAAAGTGTTCTAAAATTCTTGTACTTTTTAGAAAGAAGTGAAATATACTAACATTTGATTTTGTTATAGTGTAGGTCCTCAATGTAATTTCTAGGGAAACATTAAAATAACAAGAAGTGATAGTTGAGAGGAAAGTGAAATGATATAGAAAATAAAATTAATCAGGTAAATAAGAAAAAACAGGTAAGACAAGTAGAAAGAACATAATAAAATGGTGGATTAAACTCAAGCCCAAGTACATGAGTAATTACATTAAGTGAAAATGGGACTGGGCATGGTGGATCATGCCTGTAATCCTAGCACTTTGGGAGGCTGAGGTGGGTGGATCACTTGAGGTCAGGAGTTCAAAACCAGCCTGGCCAACATGGGGGAAACCCTGTCTCTACTAAAAATACAAAAAAATTAGCCAGCCATGGTGGCAGACACCTGTAATCCCAGCTACTTGGGAGGCTGAGGCAGGAGAATCACTTGAACACAGGAAGTGGAGGTTGCAGTGAGCTGAGCTTGCACCACTGCACTCCAGCCTGGGCAACAGAGAGAGACTTTGTCAAAAAAAAAAAAAAAGTAAATGGACCAAATGCTTCAATTAAAAGATTAAGAAATTGTCAGACAGGCTAAAAGTCAAAATCAAAGATATAATCGTTATAAGAGAAATGTAAAACATAAAGATATAAAAAATGTTGAAGTATGGAAAAGGCTTTAAGCAAGCAAGGGTGACCCCTGTTACCAAGGCTATTCAGTGTTGTATTGGAGGTCCTGCCAATCGGTAAGGAAAAGCAAATGCTATAAAGATAGGAATGAGATAAGCTAATTATTTTTCATAGGTGATATAATTAAATTTATATTAATGTGTATGAATAGTCAAAAGAATCTATAGATAAATTATTGGAATCAATAAGTGAGCTTAGAAATATTGGAGGATATAACACGAAAATTGAAAAAGCAACTGTATTTCTCTATAAAAGCAGCAAATGGGCTGGGTGCAGTGGCTCAGCCTATAATCCCAGAACTTCGGAAGGCCAAGGCAGGTGATCACGAGGTCAAGAGACCCAGACCATCCTGGCCAACATGGTGAAACCCTGTCTCTACTAAAAACACAAAAATAAGCCGGGTGTTGTGGCGCATGCCTGTAGTTTTAGCTACTTGGGAGGCTGAGGCAGGAGAATTGCTTGAACCTGGGAGGTGGAGGTTGCAGTAAGCCGAGATCGCACCACTGCACTCCAAACTGGGAGACAGAGTGAGACTCTATCTCCAAAAACAAACAAAAACAAAAAGCAAAAACAGGTAATAAAATTAACAAATATACATCATTTATGTCATCAGGAATATCAGTTACTTAGGAATACATTTAACTAAACAATTCTGCAGAGAAAATTTTAAAACATTTTAAAAATAAGAGTTAAATTGAAATATTTACAATGATGTACATAGGTGAGAAAACTGTATATTATAAAAATGTCGGTTTTCTTCATATTAATCTAGAAAGCTATACAATGCCAATTAAACTCTAAAATCCACTTGCTCCCCATGTCTTTTTCTGTGTGAAATTTGACAAAAGGTAAAACAACTTTTATGTGAACATAGCAAAGGCCAACAATAACAAAACTCTCCTGGAGGGGAAAAGTTGAGAGTCTTTTCTCTACAAAATATCTGAAGTTAAACTGTGTTAATTAAATGGTATCAATGCAAGACTAGTGGAACAAAAAAGAGAGCCAGGAGACAGAGTACACACATATGGACACTTGACTGGTGTCAGAAATGACACTGTGGAATAGTGAGGAAAGAGAGTCTTGACTCCCTTTACAAATATTGCCTTTTACAAATAATGCCAATTGCACAGAATTATACTCACATCTCACATCCTTATACAAAAATCAACACAAAAAGAATTATAGATCTAAATATAAGCAAAAATATAATCTTTTTTTTTTTTTTGAGATAGAATCTCGTTCTGTTGCTCAGGCTGGAATGCAGTGATGCCATCTTGGCTCACCACAACCTTCGCCTCCTGGGTTTAAGCAATTCTCCTGTCTCAGCCTTGCAGCTAGCTGTGACTACAGGTGTCCACCACCACGCCTGCCTAATTTTTTGTATTTTTGTAGAGACTGGGTTTCATCATATTGCTCAGGCCGGTCTCAAACTCCTGACTCAAATGATCACCTGCCTCGGCCTCGCAAAGTGCTGGGATTACAAGCATGAGCCACTGTGCCTGGCCAAAAGTATAATTTTTTAAGATGACTGTATTGGAAAATATACACAGGATAGGATAGGATAATATTTTAGGATATATAGAAAAAATATTGCCGAGGCATTGTGGCATGTGGGTGTAGTCCTAGCCACTCAGAAGGCTGAGGCAGGAAGATCACTTGAGTCCCACAGTCTGAGACCAGCCAAGGCAACACAGCAATATCCTGACTCTTTTTATAAAAATTGAATATAATAAAGTAAAAAAGAAAAATGTTTTAAACCAGACACATGAAGAAGAATTAATAAAGGAAAAAACTGATAACCATATTAAATGAAGAACTGTTTATTTAAAAAACACTATAAAGAAAGGAAAAAGAGAAGGCACACAATAGGAAGTGTTTGCAATACTGGATAAATAACTTGTTTCTAGGATATGTCATTAAATCAGTAAGAAAGACACAAACCCCCATAAAAAGAAAGGAAAAGGTACTCTACAAAACCCCAATAGAAAGAGAGTTCTTGAAAAGGCAGCCTGCAAAAGAGGACACATACATGCTGAAAAACCATGAAAAGGTGCTCAACATCATTAGAAAAAAACAAAATGCAAATTCAGCTCACAGGCCTCTACACAGCCACCAGATTGGCAAAAATTAATACGTCTGACAAGACTAAGTACTAGTGTTCACATGGCGTTACTAGTACAGCAACACTCCTGAAATATTGAGGGGAAATAGTTTGGCAATGTCCAGTAAACCACTTTGGTAGAACCACTTTGGAAAGCAGTTTAGCAGTATCTAGTAAAATTAAAGACGCTTTCTATGGCCAAGCAAATCACTTCTAGATTTAACATCCTTGAAAAATTTCTGAAACCTGTGCCTTAGGATATATGTGCAATACCATTGATAATCCCAGGTTCACAGTGTCCCAAACTGAAAGCAGCTCAACTGTCTAGTGAAAGTAGAACGAAAGAACTACAGTGTATTTGTACAATAAAATCCTATATACAGGCCGGTGTGGTGGCTCATGCCTGTAATCCCAGCACTTCGGGAGGCCGAGGCGGGTGGATCACCTGAGGCCAGGAGTTTGAGACCAGCCTGGCCAACATAAAGAAACCCCATCTCTACTAAAAATACAGAAAAATTAGCTGGGCCTGGTGGTGGGCAATTGTAGTCCCAGCTACTCAGGAGACTGAGGCAGGAGAATTGCTTGAACCCGGGAGGCGGAGGTTGCAGTGAGCCAAGCTCATGTCATTGTACTCCAGCCTTGGAGAGACAGCAAGACTCTGCCTCAAACAAACAAAAAATCCTATATACAAAGGAAAAGGAACAAACTGAGGCTACACAGAGGATTATGTGTCAATCTTAAAAACCCAATGTTGAATGAAAGAAAACACAAAGGAATTAGATACTATTATTCCATTTTAAAAGTTCTAAAATAAACAAAAGTAAATTATATTATTTAGAGATGCATAGACAGAGGACAAAATTGCAAAGAAAAGCCAGACACTGATGCCTTAAAATTAGGATAATTGCTACTTCTTGGGTGAGAGAGGGAATATGACCAGGAAGAGGCACATGATGGCCTTCTGGGTTATGACAATGTCCTATTTCTTGACCTGGGTGATAGTTTGATTAGTATTCCCTTTAAAATTGGTCATTGTAATCTATAGTTATGAAGGGCACATGAATACGCTTATTGTCTTCATATTCTACTTCTCAATTTTTAAAGAAGCTCTTGCAATTCCCAAAACAGGCTGCTTTTCCCTTTCCTGAATTCTTCATTTAAGCTGTTAAATATCTATTTAAAAAAAAAAAAAAGAAAGTATGTTTACATTTGCCTTTTATTGCTGGATTTTTCTACTTGGCCTTTTATGGCCCAATGGTGAAAAGAAACATGCTGTAATAACATATTATTTTTAAATTTTAGTTTCTTTAGACTTAGGGGGTACAAGTGGTTTTGTTACATGGATATATTGTGTAGTGGTGAAAGCTAAGCTTTCAGTGTACCCGTCACTGAAATAGCACTGTGTCCAATAGGTAATTTTTCAACACTAAGTTTTCTCCTACTTTCCAACTTTTTTGAGTTTCCAGTGTCTGTTTTTCCATTCTGTATGTCCAAGTGTACCTATTTTTCAGCTCTTATGAGTGAGAATGTACAGTATTTGATTTTCTGTTTCTGAGTTGTTTCACTTAGGACAATGGCTTCCAGGTCCATCCATGTTGCTGCAATAGGCATGATTTCAATCTTTTACATGGTTGAGTAGTATCCCATGGTGTGTATATATATATATATATGTATGTATGTATATCACATTTTCTTCATCTGATCGTCCATTGATGGACACAGGTTGATTTTATCACTTCATTATTGTGAATAGTGCTATGATAAACATGAGTGCAGGTGTTTTTGTATACTGTATAATGATTTCTTTGGGTCGATACCCAGTAGTGGGATTGCTGATTCAAATGATAGTTTAATTTTCAGTTCTTTGAGAAATCCTTATTCTGTTTTCCAGAAATTTACCTTTTAGAAAGAAGTGAAATGTACTAATTAACATTTGATTCTATATTGTAGGTCCTTAATGTAATTTCTAGGGAAACATTAAAATAGCAGAAAGTGATAGTTGAGGGGAAAGCGAAATAATGTAGAAAATAAAATTAATGAAGTAAATAAGAGAAAATAAAATGGGTGAGAACCTTACGTTTTTCTTTAAGATTCTGATGAATTCTCCTTTCTCAGTGACCCTTTCCTCTTTATTTCCAGACAGCAACAAATGTTGCGTCCTTTACTATCCAAATCATTTGGCAAATGTTTCTTCACCGTGGTGTCTGTTATTGTATATTTACACACATGCACATGTGCACATGCATGTACTCACCTAGACCTGTGCTGCCTAATGCTGTATTCAGTGGCTAGAGGTGCTAGCCATATGCGCCCTTGAGCACTTGAAATGTACTACCCCACATTGAGAGGGCTATAAATCCCCACTGGATTTTAAAGACCTCATCCAAAAATGATGCAAAATAGCTCAATAGTCTTTTTTTCTACTAATTTAAGTATGTTTTATATATTGGGTTAAGTAAAATATATAATTAAAATCAACTTTACCTATTACATTTGCTTTGTGTTAAATGTGACTACTAGAAACCTTGAAATTACATATGTGACTTGTATTTTTCTTCTATTATTTCCTTGTTCTTTGAATGCAGGGATGGTATTTTATCTATTTTATATTTTATTCTCTTTATATTTGGCATTGTATTTGGGGCGATACAAATGATTTGTTTCATGACAGAGTGAGCAAGACAATGATTATTACGATTACTGTTGGGCAGGACTCAATCTCATTGCAATTTAATAAACACATCTCAAAATACCAGTGTTTTGAATAATTTAGAAGTTAATTTCTCACAAGAGGTAAGTTCAGAGAGAGGCAATTGAGGGCTATAGGGGGGTTCCATACATCTGTGATGGCCATGGGCTCGTTCCAGCTTTCTGCACCTTCATCTCTGATGTTCAGATATAATCATCAGACATAGAATTGCAAATGATGCCAAAATAAACTGCAAGTAAATACGCATTTACCTCCATCATAATACGTGTAAGTGCGAGACCTTCTATGGAAGATCATAGACAGTGTCCAGATATGTTGTGTTTGAAATATTTACACTTTAGAGGAAAACATTTCAACCTAGGTCGCTAAAGGAATGTGTACTTAGCATGTCTTTTAGTTTCTCCTTCAGCTATCAGATGTTTCAAGTAAGCTTTTGCCAACGGCTGGATCAGAGGCAGGCCTGAAAATTCCGAGGAGTTCCTGAAGAGTCTATGTTTTGTGTTGTTGATTAAAGAGAAAGCCATATGCTTTCAATAACAGGTGTGCAGGTGGCAAAGCTGACATTCTGTTGTGCAAATTTAGTATCCTGACTTGTATACTAGCCCAGATGGGGGTTATCCTATTTGTGCACAGCAGGGTACATTTAAGGGGGGAACTAATGTCTTTCAACCCAGTTTATCCGTTTCAAGAGCATAGAAAAACAGAGATAGCAGGGTATCTGTGCAAAGCCAAATTTTACTAAAAAAGGAGCTCTGAATCAATTCAAGCGCTTGAAGAAGAATTTGGTTGAAAACCTTGCCCAAAGGGTGAATGAGAGTTTTGGACTGGAGAAAGGCAGGTGGAACACACTGGCTGTTTCAACATAAAATAAGCGGAGCCTGGGTAGAAAAAGGATTCTTAGAAAGGTGTACCCAAATGAGTAAGCTGCTGCAAAATATATTCTATTTTTTTTTTTAGACTGAGTCTTGCCCTGACACCCAGGCTGAGTGCAGTGGTGCAATCTCAGCTCACTGCAACCTCCACCACCTGGGTTCAAGCAATCCTCTTGCCTCAGCCTCCCAAGTAGCTGAAACTACAGTGATGTGCCACCACACCCAGCTAATTTTTGTATTTTTAGAAGAGACAGGTTTCACTATGTTGCCCTGGCTGATCTCAAGCTCCTGATCTCAAGTGATTCGACCACCTCAGCCTCCCAAAGTCCTGGGATTACAGTCATGAGCCACTGTGCCCAGCCTATATTCTGAGATTCTGAATATGTCAACCTGAGGCTAAAATTTTTCTGTTTTAATTTTGGAGACCACCTATGATGAATGTAGTTTTTGTTGAGTTAACACACATTAGCTAGATAGCAAATTTTACTCACTATAGTTGGATGTGTCGCAAAAACTCCATTGTTTTTGTTTTGTTTTCTGATTTTTTCCCCCATACTTCCTCCCATTAATTTTGGCCTGTTTGGAAAAAATAGAAGAAACAGGATCTTCTCTCTACTTTGAAAAACTCTGTGAACTTGGTCTTTCAAGCTTGGCCGTTTATAGGCTAAAGGGCAAGAAAACGTTAGGAGACTCTTCTCTCAAGATAATAGCTTGGATTGCTTCGTTTATACTTGGCTGCATAATCCCTTTGAGTGTCAGAAGCTGAATATTAGTTCAGTATTTCTTTTTTAAGTTCATTTGTAATATATGATGCGATTTCTTTAGCTAGATGAGGTGAAGTGAAGGTTTATTTGGTAAGGCAAATGAAGAAATTGCATTGAACTTCTAAAACACATAACCACTCTTTCTGCAAATCTGTCAGAAGGTTACATTCACCTACATGATTGCTGCAGTTTCGTTGATGTTTGCACAATCTTGTATGTCTAGGAGACTGTAAGTCTCCCGGGAGCAGCAATCATGTTTGTTACTTCCCACTGTACACCAAGCTCCTAGGATACTACTTAAATAACTATAAAAGACTCAGTAACCAACTGTAAATATTTTTTGAATGAAAAAATAAACCATGAAAAATCTGGAATCTATACCCAGATGGAACAGATTAACCCAGCAATGACTCATGCTCATTTAAGTCCAAGAAACTTTGCCTTTCATAATGTTAAGAAGAAAACTGATGTAGACCATTAAAAGGAAGAATAGTAAACCAATGAGTATTTAATTTGGGGCAGATGCATAATGTTCCAGTTTAAATGTGGGGTGGATTGCACTTTTGAACTACATCTGAAGAAAAAATTAGGGCAAATAATTTGGTAAAAATTGAAAGCCATCAGTAAAATGATATAGAACTTAATAAACACACACATACAAGTGCAACTAGGGAAATCACAATAAGATTAGTAGATCATGTCAGTTTTGCCATCAGTTTTGCCAGTGTTGCCAATGGGGAAAACCCAGCAAAGTATACAAGGAATCTCTATATTATTCCTTACAACTAACTTCATGAGAATCTGCAGTCATCTCAATAAAATTCCAGTAAAAGCAAAAAAAGATAAATATATATAAAAATATAGGCTACTGGGCACGGAGGCTCACGCCTGTAATTCCAGCATTTTGGGAGGCCCAGGTGGGTGGATCATGAGGTCAGGAGATTGAGACCATCTGGGCTAACATGGTGAAACCCCATCTCTACTAAAAACACAAAAACAGGCGTGGTGGCGCATGCCTGTGGTCACATCTGCTTGGAAGGCTGAGGCAGGAGAATCGCTTGAACCTGGGAGGTGGAGATTCCAGTGAGCCAAGATCACACGACTGCACTTTAGCCTGGGCGACAGAGTGAGACTCCATCACACACACAAAAAAAATATGTGTGTGTGTGTGTGTGTGTGTGTACGTGTGTGTGTTTGTATATATATGGGCATAATATAGAGATTCCCTGTATACTTTGCCCAGTGTGATGTCCCTAATTTAATGACCCTGCAGTACAGTCACATTTATATATATATATATAGTCACAATTATATATACATAATTATATATATATGGAAGAAAATTTCTGTAAACTATGCAGCTGACAAAGTTCTAATATCCAGCATCTATAAGAAACAAACACATTTACAAAAAAACCCTATTAAAAAGTGGGCAAAGGACATGAACAGACACGAAAGAAGACATATATGCAGCCAATAATCATAAGAAAAAAAGTTCAGTATCACTGATCATTAGAGAAATGCACATCAAAACCACAATGAGATACCATTTCACACTGATCAGAATGGCTATTAATAAAAAGTTAAAAAATAACACGTTGGCAGGGTTGTAGAGAAAAAGGAAAGCTTATATACTGTTGTGGAAGTATAAATTAGTTTAACCATTGTGGAAGACAGTGTGGCAATTCCTCAAAGTCCTAGAGACAGGAATACCATTTGATTCAGCAATCCCATTACTGTATATATACCCAAAGGAACATAAATCATTCTATTATAAAGACACATGCACATATCTGTTCATTGGAGCACTCTTCACAATAGCAAAGACATGGGATCAATCTAAATGCCCACCAATGATAGACTGGATAAAGAAACATGGAATACTTTTTTATTATTATACTTTAAGTTTTGAGATACAAGTGCAGAACCTGCAGTTTGTTACACAGGTATACATGTGCCATGGTGGTTTGCTGCACCCATCAAGCTGTCATCTACATTAGGTATTTGTCCTAATGCTATCCCTCCCCTAGCTCCCCTACCCCCGACAGGCCCTGGCGTGTGATGTTCCCCTTCCTGTGTCCGTGTGTTCTCATTGTTCAGTTCCCACTTAGGAGTGAGAACAGATGATGTTTGGTTTTCTATTCCTGTGTTAGTTTGTTGGGAATGATGGTTTCCAGCTTCATCCATGTCCCTGTAAATGATGTGAACTTATCCTTTTTATGACTGTAGTATTCCATTATACCATGGAATACTATGCAGCCATAAAAAAGAACTAGATCATTTCCTTTGCAGGGATGTGGATGGAGTTGAAGGCCATTATCCTTAGCAAATTAATAAAAGAACAGAAAACCAAATACCACATGTTCTTATATAAGTGGGAGCTGAATGATGGGAACACATGGACACATAGAGGGGAACAATACACACTGGGGACTTTTGGAGGGAGGAAAATAGGAGGAAGGAGAGGATCAGGAACAGTAACTAATGGGTACTAGGCTTAATACCTGGGTGATGAAATAATCTGTACGACAAAACCCCATGACACAAGTTTGTCTATGTAACAAACTTGCACCTGTACCACTGAACTTAAAAAAAAGGAAAGAAAGTCTGATACTTGTATTACCCTTGTTGCAGAAGTCACACCAGAGGCATCTTCACCTTTCCCATTATTGTTGGCCCTGACAGTTAAACTTTATGCTTACTCTTGAGATCTATATCACACAGTTGGTTTTTTTAATTTGTTTGTTTTTTTGTTTTGAGATGGAGTCTTGCTCTGTTGCCAGACCGTAGTGCAGTGGCACGATCTCAGCTTACTGCAACCTCTGCCTCCCAGGTTCAAGCGATTCTCCTTTCTCAGCCTTCCAAGTATCTGGGACTACAGGTGTGACCCACCAGGCCCAGCTAATTTTTGTATTTTTAATAGGGATGGGGTTTCACCATGTTGGCCTGGATGGTCTTAATCTCTTGACCTCATGATCTGCCCGCCTTGGCCTCCCAAAGTACTGGGATTACAGGCATGAGCCACCACGCCCAGCCCACGGTTTTATAAAAGTGTGTTTTTTTTTTTCTTTTTAATCTTGCCTATATTTTTCTTTTTTCTTATTAGAAGTTTTTATTAAAATAAAATATAAGATGGTCTGCTTATCTAAAGAGGACAGTCAAGATGGATTTTGGTTTATTTACGATTTTTGGTTAGGTCGATTGAGGTTGATATCTTGAAAGCATACTTTAAATCTTTTCATCATCTCTTGTTATATTATTAGCTTTCTTATCTCATAATCCTCCATATGTAGTTTTATGTTTGATCAGATTCATTCATTTTTAGAATATCATTTTGTTGCAATAAGAATGTTAATTATAACATGAAACATTTTTTGATCTGATTGCATAACAAAATCACTGTTTTCATTTGTTCATGTTATGTTTTAAGGTTGCCCTTATGTGTATTTAGCTTTTATACATTGTCAGGAATATTATAGCTATAATTTTATTTTCTTGTTTCATTGTACATATTTATTGCATACATTGTGGTGTTCTATGTATACATTTGTGGAATGATGAACTCATAGCTATAATTTTAAATTCCACATTTTTTACTTAGCATTATACCATGAATATTTTTCCATTTGTATTCTACACACACATTCATTCATTCATCTTTTATTCACTCAATTAACATTTTAAAGTTATCAGTAAGTGCCTGACACTGTGGTCAGGGTAGGTTTAAGGGGGGAACTAATGTATTTCAACCCAGTTTAAAACATCCATTGTAAGGCTGGGCATGGTGGCTCACACCTGTAATCCTAGCACTTTGGGAAGCCAAGGTGGGAGGATCACTTGAGCCCAGAAGTTCAAGACCAGCCTGGACAACATGGCAAAACCCTCTTTCTGTAAAAATTACCCAGGCATGGTGGTGTGCACCTGTGGTCCCAGCTACTTGGGAGGCTGAGGTGGGAGGATCACCTGAGCCCAGGAGGCGGAGGTTGCAGTGAGTTGAGATTGTGCCAGTGCTCTCCTGTCTAACCTGGGTTACAGAGGAAGATCCTGTATCAAAAAAAAAAAAAATCCATTTCAAGAACACAGTAAAACTCAAAGTGAAGATTACATAATACTAGTATTGCTTCTTGGTTAGAGATGTAAGCAAAGTTCGTAATCAACTCACCCAAAATACCATTGGCAAGTCATCCTGATACTCATTTTGTCCTTATTGATTCATGCAGACACTCATGGTAACATGACAGATAGGGATAAATCTTCCTGTTCTTATTTTTTTGTGGATGAAATCTTAACAGAACCATTGCCAAACCTGTCATTCAGTGTTCCTCTGAGTGTTCAGTAAGCTAACATACGCTGAAAACTGTCAAAGTGATTCCAAACATTAAGGGAATCTGCGCGCCTCTTAGTAGTAGGATTTATATGCGCCGATGGACTGGGCTGGTCCCATCAGGAAGCTGGGTAAGAATTAGGGGGAGTACCTTCTTGCTATCTGAATGAAAGATACCTTGTTCACTGATATTCCACAAGCCGATCCTCTAATGACAGTAAAAACCAGCCCAGCCAGAGCCTTTGCTTCTACAGAATTCCTCTGCCTTGAAGCTTGAGAAGAATATAAAGAGGAACCAAAATTGGAATAAGGAAGAATTTTCTGAAACATTGAGCATTCTGTAAATGGGTGATGTTACAGTACAGAGGAACATCATGCAGTCAGAATGTTTGCATTTGCTCTCCCCTTTTGCCTCGTTTAAGGAAAAGACGATTTTATAGATAAACTCTTAGACACTCCCAGTGTCAGAAAGAAAGGCAATGTTTCTCTTTGAGGACATGGCCTTAAATGACTATGGTTGCTGACCTGAAGCTGGTCAGGTCTAAGTTATCAGGGCCAAGCTCAGCGATAATGGGAGGATTTGGGGCCTTATCAGTGCATCTGAGAAGGAAGAGGCTTGCAAGGCAGGTGAATCAGATGAGGAACAGGCTACTGTTCTGTGACTGCTGAGAAAGAGATTGGCTGAGGGTTGGGGTTAAGCTTCCGGGGAGAGATGAGCGGATGAGCAGTTTGCCGCAGAGTACTGATGAAAATGCTGTCACACAAGATTCTACTTCATGAGCAGAATCTCGGTGAAAGCCTTGACCCTTTTATTCAGTTCTCTTTCCAGCTGTGTGATAGCCTTTTCCCCCTTCTCAAGAAGACATGTAGAAGACTTTAACCTCTTTCTTACCTGGCTCCTTTGTCTTGGGAAGTGAATCTAGCCTTATTGGAATGTGAATTCTGCTAGTCCTTGGAGGGCTGCCAAATTCTGTTCAGGTTCTGGTTGTGAAAAGAAGTTATATGTCTTTTGTAAAAAGGGGTATCCCCGGGAAGCCTTGTCTACTCTGAAAGATGCTATGGGGCTGACCACATTCTTAGCCAATTTTTTGATGCTTTACATGGTGAAAGAATTGGGCAGGGAAGTTACTATAGAAGACTTTTTAAGTCTGGGTTTTGGGAGAAGTAATTCAATTGACTCGGATTTTTGTTTCAAAAGCTAGCAGTTTTTAAAGGATTCTAATAGCTTTGTGAACTATCCTCTCTTGTTTCTCTGAGACTGAAGACCACAGATTTGTTTCTAAAATAAAATCCATAGAATGCTTATATTCATGAGTACTTTCTGAGTGGGAATTCTCACGTATTTCTTTCTCAATCCATGACATGGGCTTACTGGGAAACATG
>NW_016107336.1:3965117-4002011 GCF_001604975.1 Cebus imitator
ATATATAAACTATCATATGCATACTTTCTTTAGGTAAGGGCCAAGAGCCCTAAGTTATAAAATCAATATTTTGCCAAGAGCTCATCGGAGTGACCTTTGCAGCTGGGCATTTGTTCTCCTTGTGGAATTTTTTTGGTGTGTAATTTTTCTTGCCAGGAGCTGTGATTTTAGATGTAGCAGTATTAACCTTCCCTAGGGGACTGTCTTTATGATCAAGGGGATCTTTTAGATCGGTTATGAATGACCTGACTATCTGGAGCTGCCACAACAACCAAACAGGTCCTGTATTCACTAACATAGCCAAGAGCCAGTAACAAACGAACCCTGTCAATAACATAAGTTCTGTTGGATCTAAAATAAACAATCAAATAACCTGTAAAGGACAGGTTTAAGCTGTAAATGGAAGTCTTGGGCCAAGGTGTCCAGTGGAGATCCCCAGTGAACCTGGTGCTTTAGCTAATAGACCTGATGAAAAGCTAGAATGTAATCAATTTCAAGGTAAAGGTAAGTTACAGCCTGGAGTGAGGTAGAGGCATAGGTGGCTGATCCAGCTAATCTCTCTGTCAGGGCTAACTACATTCAAAGTTTGGATCATATAAATAAGTGGTTTTTTCCCTTCTCATTAAAAAAACCTCATTCCCTTCCCCTCCACAGGACCATGAAGTGCTTTATTTTGACTTGCTTTATAGACTCAAGGTTTTTGAAGTGAACATTTATTGATCTTACTTCCAACAAAACGTCTTTCATTTTTGTTAAACAATATGCCTAAAATCTGTGATGTCCCAAGTAATAAATTTGTGCTTTACATATTTACAATATGCTAAACATGCAGTGAGAAATGAGGCCAACTTCTCAAGCTCCATTAGAGGCTTCATGAATTGCCTGAATCAAACTAGAA
Organism: Cebus imitator; assembly: GCF_001604975.1. Lineage (NCBI taxonomy): Eukaryota > Metazoa > Chordata > Mammalia > Primates > Cebidae > Cebus > Cebus imitator. Next base: position 3,966,016 of record NW_016107336.1, read on the forward strand.
GTCAAATTCAGACATTTAAACAAAACAAATCCTCAGAAAATCCATGTCTAGGATTCTCAAATCTTCACGAGGCTGAAATGGTTATTTGTCATATTCTTTCTGATTGTAAGAGCATTATGTCTTTATTGTAAATAATTTAGAAATGTAGATAAGGATAAAAAAGCAAAAACTCAATCTGAATCCATTTACAATCGCACCAAAAAGAATAAAATATTTAGGAAGAAATTTAACAAAAGAAATATAAGACATATGTACTGAAAACTATAAAACATTATAAAAGAAATTAAAGGAGATTTAGCAAAATGAAAAGACACCCCATGTTCATAGAACATAGTAATATCCCTCAAGTTGATTTAAAGATTCAATGTAATTTGTGGCAGAATACAAGCTGCCTTTTGGGGACAGAAACTAGAAATTCAAGCAAGCTAGAATAGCCAAACCATCTTGAAAAAGAACAAAGTTAGAGAACTCACATTTTCTAGTTTCAGGACTTGCTACAAAGCTACCATATTCAAGACAGTGAATGCTGGACCTATAAATCAATGGGATAGAATTGAGAGTACAGAATTACAAATCCTTACATTACATGTATGTTCAACTAATTTTCAACAATGGTGCCAAGACCATGCAATGGAAGAAGGACAATCTTTTTAACTACGGTGCTTAGATAACTGAAGAGCCACATGAAAAGAATGTAGTGGGACCTCTGCTTCTAATAATGTGCAAAAATTAACTAAAAATGAATCACAGAACTAATTATAAGAGCTAAACTCTAAAATTGCATAAAGAAAACAGGCATAAATCTTCTTGACCTTTGTTAGGCAATAGATTCTTAGATATGACACTCAAACCACAGGCAACAAAAGAAAATACAACTGGACTTAATAAAAATTAAAAATGTTCACACATCAAAGGACACTCTCAAGACAGTGAAGAAACAGCTCACAAAATAGAAGAAAGTACTTGCAAATCATATGTATGATAAGAGATGTGAATCTAGAATACACAAAGAACACTTACAACTCAATAATAAAAAGACAAATTACCTAATTGAAAAATAGGCAAAGGATCTGAATAGACATTTGTCCCAAGAAGATATACAAATGGCTAATAAACATCTGAAAAGGAACTCATTAGTTATCAGGGAAATGTAAATCAAAACCACAATGAGATGACACTTCATATCCACTAAGATGGCTAAAATAAAAATGACAATAACAGATGTTGGAAAGGATATGGGGAAAGTGGAATCCTAATGCACTGCTGGTAGGATTGTAAAATGGTGTAGTGACTTTTGAACACGGTTATGCAGTTCCTTAAACTTAACAAAGTTCATTAAATTTAACATAGAGTTATTATATGATTCAGCAATTCCACTCCTGGGTATATACCCAAGAAAATTGAAAGCACACATCCATGTAAAAACTTGTATATGAATGTTCATAACAGGATTATTTATAATAGTCAATAAGTGGAATAGCAAAAATATCTATCAACTGATGAAGAGATAAACAAAACATGGTATATCAGGTAATCAAGTATTATTTTACAACAAAAAAAACTGAAATGCTGCAATGTAGATGAAAACACTATGCTGCAGGAAAGCCAGTCACAAAAGGTCATATGTTGTATGATTTATCTATGTGAAATGCCAGAATAGGCAAATTCTAGAGACAGAAAGTAGATTAGTGATTGCTAGGAGCTCAGTTTAGGAAGGAATGGGGAATTTCTGGGAAGGGATACAGAGATTGTTTTGGGTTTGATGAAAATTAGGTATTGTTGATGGTGGTGCAACTCTGTAAATACACTAAAAACACTTAGTTTTATACTTTAAAAAGGTGAATTTTCTGGTATGTACATTTTTTCCACAAGGAAAAAAGCACATAACTTTTATTAATATTTACATGCATTGGAGTCACTGAAAAGTTGGTTAGAATTGAAGAAGTCAGATGCAGGGGCTTATGTACTCTAAAATAAGGGAAAAGGGTTTGGACTCAAAGTTTATGGGAGGCCACTGTTTAAGATAATCAAACCAGACTGGAGTTTCTGGAGCAAGGTCACACACACACACGCACACACAGAGATATCATTTCCACAAAACTGTGATCAAACTACATTCTGAGCCTCCTTTTTTTCATGTGAGAGCATAGCCTTTCCCGCAGAGATACCAAATACTCTTTTAAAGCACAGCTTCTCCAGAAGGTGGGAAGTGTACCACTGGGGATACTCAGAACGATCTTAGCTAACACTTAAACATTTTTAATTTTGGTAGTTATCTACTTATGTTAATGTGTATTGAAAAAATACAGTTAGCATCTCAAACTCATGGCAGCATACATATATCATCACTTAGGACAAGGATAATGTGGGACTCTATTGTTTAAAAACCAAGTCCAGCCGGGCGCGGTGGCTCATGTCTGTAATCCCAGCACTTTGGGAGGGTGAGGCAGGCAGATCATGAGGTCAGGAGTTTGAGACCAGCCTGGCCAACATGGTGAAACCCCTGTCTCTACTAAAAATACAAAAATTAGCCAGGCATGGTGGCACACACCTGTAGTCCCACCTACTCGGGAGGCTGAGGCAGGAGAATTGCTTCAACCCCGAGGTAGAGCCGAGATCACACCACTTCTCCTCAGCCTGGGCAACAGAGTGAGACTCCACCTCAAAAAAAAATGTTTTTTACTTAAAGAAAAATATTCAGCACATGATAGTAGAGCTGGACATCAACAGGCCAAAAAACCTGAAGTGGTGCTGAAATCACTGGAGTTTAAAAACAGTTACAAATTGCGCTCTTGAATCATGGCAAAGGATTTTGTTTCATGGATACACCATAGCTCCATCTCTACTGAGGGGCTGCTGGATTATTCACGATTCAAAATTGTCCCTCTGGTGAGTCTCCCCATAGCCCAGGTGGAGCCCTCCTGGTCATGGCTGGCCACTTAGGATGAGGCAGTAGCCAGCTAAAGCCTTTCTAGTGATCCTCTAAAGGATCACTTGTATAAGTTCAAATGTACATTTACCTGATGGAAGTACTCGAGGATATTGAAAAGCTACATATGCTCAGAGTGATGCAAGAAACAAGAGGCCAGGAGCCACGGTGGGTTAAACCACTTCCTTTCCCCACTATTCTCCTCGCTCCCCCACCATGCTCTGCACTCTCCAGGATTCATTACACATGGGTCCTGAAACAGACCAGGAAAAGTTGGGGCTCTTCCCACATGACACCTCTTGCCCTTCTGTGTCAAAAGTAGAGATCCAAGTCTGTTTTAGAATGGTCCTAAAGGCAACCACGTCCTCGCCTCTCCTGCCCATTCCTCTCCAAACACACAGGCTCGGAACAGCGAGCCCACGAGGAAAAAACCAGCTCTGAGAAGGACAAAATGCCTGATCTGTGTTTGAAAGGCAACACCATGTATTTAGAAATAACCTGTTTTCAGGAAATTCAGAACAATCTTCTTAAAGTTATGCTGGAGCTAGCCAATTTCTCTTTTAGGGTCACTTGTTTGTATTAATAGAAATCCATCTGCATAAAGTGACAGTCTACGTTCCTGTTCCCCCGTCTGTCACCAGATGGAGACTTGGTCAATGTGGGATGCTGTCTTTCACACAGATGCCAGCATATATAAAAAGACAAGTTATTGGTGGAAATTATAAGAGATGGAGATTAGGACCATTCTAAAACAGACTTGGATCTCTGCTTTTGACACAGGAAATGTTGTTTACGCCATTTCAGTGGGATTGCCTAAAATATACCAGTTCCACGCGAAAGATAATTACTTACACTACTTACTAACAGATAATGCATTCTTCTGAGTATGTTTTAAAAAAATAAAAAGGAAATTCTTTCAGTTAACACTGGTTTATCCTTTTCACTCACCTTTCCTTGACTATGGATCCTTTTTAAACAGTGAGCAGGAGAGGACAGGTCCTTGTAGGAGCACGTTGACTGGAACGCAGCTCTTCCTTTTTTCTCTCCACTCCCAACCCGGGACTCTTGGCTCTGCTAAGTCAAACAACTACTGACACCCATGGGCAGCTGCATACAAATGAGGCCTGAAGCTGGGGTTAGAGCCTTGGTAGAGAAAGCAAAGGAGATGGTGCACAGATTTCTTCAACATGATCTAGCAGAGCCCTTGACCTAAAAGTGGCTGATCTTGGGAAGAGTTTGGAATGTCCTTACTATCTCATTTTTATATCAGGGAGAAGTCACCCTGATGTTTGTTTCCTGCATGAGCCTGCTGTAGAGCCAGACCAATCCTGGGCACCTGAGCACAGGCCGCTGTGCAGTCTCTCTGTTCACCCAGGTCATTGATGGCACTGGCAGGGGTTTCCTTGTTCATTTTCTAAACTCTTCCACTCTACAGGACTATAGCTCTCTTGTCTAGAGCCCTCATTACTCCTCCGGAATCTTGACAGCTCCTCATTTCCTCTATCCCAAACCGTGGCTGGCATTCAGAATTGGTTAGGATTACCTTTGTCCATAGAAGCCTGGTTACACCAGCTTAGCCAAGCAGAAAGCTGTTTTTCTCATATAACAGGAGCTCCAGAGAGAGCATCTGTCTATGACTTCAGAAGATGCCTTAGGGGTTCCTGAAGGACCTGGGCTTTCTTGGTTTCTTGTTCGGCCATCTTATTGTGTGATTTTCATCTTTATGGTTACAAGGTGACTTGTCCACTCCCAGGCCTCACATCTATTTCCAGGCAGGTTAAAATGCAAAGGTCAAAGGGCACAAGCTAGCTAATGCTGTCCCTTTTTATTTCATTAAGAAAGAATAATTTTCAGAAAGTATCACCCAAAAAGCCTTTGCTTTCATCCTGCTGGCCAATACTAAGTAATGTGGCCACCTCTAAAATCAAGAGCATCTCAGGAAGTGTTTTTACCTGGGCATTTTGTAGCCCCAAACACAATTTGGATTCTGTTAAAGGAAAAGGGAAAATAGATACCGGGTAAGGCTGCAACTAAGCAAGGAAAACATTGGACTCCTTGAAATGACAATGCTCCCATATGCTTGATTTCCTGTGTCACTTCCACCTGGCAGCGCCCATACCCACTGCTATTTAGGACTTTCTTGATATTTTGGGTGACTGGAATACTTCATCCATCTTAATGCTACTGTTGACCTATTGGCTGCAACCCTCAGCAGTCAACCCCATAGCTAGTGAAGTTCTGTGACATTTACTTTTTTTTCCCCAAACATCTCATTTCAGTCTCACAAAAGCTCATATCTTATGGCCAGGACTGTATGAGTTATGACAATATGGGATCTCAAACTGGGCGGAAAGCAATGAGGATTGGAAGAATTAAGGAAAGAGTTTAATTCATCAAAGTGGGGTAGATACACTGGGAATTAGAATATGAGTGACAGGTAAAAGTCCCTATCTCTCCTTAACCCTCTACTCTAACCCCAGAGGCAGTTGGTGTGTTTGTTTCTGGTATATCTTGCCAGAAATTTTCCAACCCTATACAAAATGTATGGTAGAGTTTTTATAAGTGTGACACAAATTAGAGTGTACTAAACATCTGTTACACTTGATATTTTTCAGAACATAGAGATCTAACCGATTCTGCTTTGTGTTACATTATATAAACATATCAAAATTTCTCAAACTATTCCCCTACTGAGGGGAATTTAACTTGTTTTCAGTTGTTCACCATTACACCTAATGCTGCAGGGAACTGCTTTCTGCAATAGACTTTAATCACCTATATGACTGTATGTGTTGGACAGTTACTACAAATGCAATAGATATTCATATTTACTGAAAAGAATGAAATTGGAATTCTTCCAGAAAATCTTGGTTGCATCAGCAAAATAATTAAAACTATTTTATGTGGACTTTTCTGGGACTTTTAATAAAAAATTATAAGATTTCTTAGCATTACACTAATACAAAGTGCAGTGTGTAACTGGTATGGAGATGTAAATAATTGAAAAGAGAAAACAAAACAATTTTTCCTTAAAATAGCAGAATTACTAGACTAACAGTGTTGTAGATTTTCTTTCTATGTTTTACTATACTGGAGGATGCTATCCTATTAGGATATTTTGGGGAAAATATTATTTTAATATTAAACCTATGTATATATAATAGTATACAACTTGAAATTTGCATATATTTCGAGATAAACAGGAGCTTTTGAAGAAATGTTATTCTTGCTATCGACTAGCCTATGACCCTGATTTCTTACACATTTATCTCTGCAATGTGTGGTATGTCTTTGTGAAGTTTTCGCTAGATGAACACAGAAATTTTTCCTTCTACTCCGCATTCGTATGAATGTGTGTCTGTGTGTGTGCACAGGCAGATTCAAAAGAACACTACAAAGGCAATTATATTGAAGTGCCAAATGGTGGGCTTGTGGAATCGGTAATGTTAACTCGTTAGAGTAATGTATTGCTCTGGGTTGAAGTTAATAAGCGTTAAAGTCTAGGGTAATACAATTAGATGTAAGCCTCTAAAGTTGTGGTTTGCTTGTCTCTGACTGATCTTAGGTCAACACAGAGATTAGACTGTAGGATTTTGAAAATATATATATATTTTTAAGAATTTAAAAGAAATGATGAACAAAACTTTCTGTCCATATCAAAAGGACTTTCATGATGTCTCCAAGCATTTGTTGAAACCAGAAATATAGCATTTCATAGGATATTTCCTAAAGCTTTAAATTTTTCTGTCATGCTCAAGGCCTGAGGAAGTATAGCTATTTCTTTTACCTGTCCTGGTATTATGTAAAAAGTAAGCCCTTTACCTTGTTTGTCTTTGTTCCATGTCTCTTTTTATAAAGATGAATGATGACCTTGTGACTTTTGAACATCAGTGATGGGTTATTTCAGGACTTTTTCCCCCAATAAAGCTGCCTTCTTTTTTTTTTTTTAACCTTTTATCTATTTTGGAGTTAAGCATTGGCAGTATCACCCTGGCCCTCTTACTTTGGGAATGACTAAGAAAAAAAAATCAACTTCTTAAAAGGATTATCTTTTTCGTTTTGTTTTTCTTTTATACTTAAACCTCTTCATACTTTCCCCAGCTTTTTGTTTCTATTTGCATCCCAAACGTGTTTGACTTGGTGGCCAGTTGACGTGAATTCCATTTCTGTTTTCAGAGTCACTGGCGTCTTCAATATTATTTTCACAAATGGGGACACTGAGGCACTGAAAGCAATAAGGGGCTTTGCAGTGTCCTCAACGTGGTTTTGATAGAAATGAAATCAGATGCATTGCTTTTATTTCCAACTATACTCTTCCCCTTGTTTCATCACTGGCTCCTTCTGAAGTCTCTGGTCCTTAAAGTGATGGGTAACCAACTGGTGAGGCAGGAGTGGCTGTTGTATTCCACCATTGACACACAGGAAGAGCTTGCTGAATGGTGAGGTGATCTTCACAACAGCTCCCTGTTCTTGGGGGAGGAGATGACCAGCCTCTTCAGTGATGCTAGCCAACCATCCAGGCTCACTCAACCAGACTCTGTTCTTCTGTTCTTGCATTACATCTGGACCTTGTAGTACTGAATTACAGAAAGCCTGAGCCACAGATGGAGAGTTGGGAAGGCTTGGATTTTAGTCCAGTTCAATTAACATAAGATTTGGGGCACCCTCTTAACCTCTCAGTTTTCTACTGTGTAAAATAAGACCTTGATCTTTTAAGTTCTCTTCCAGCCCTGTCTAGAGAATACAGTGTCTGTCTGTATTCTCTGATTCTTGTAAGGATGAGGAAAGGCCAAAGAATTATGAAAAAAAATAATCCTAAGAAATATCAATTTCTTTTTGTCTTCTAATTTTTGTATAATTTGCTAATTATAGTAAAGATAATTGTTTTATCAGGTTATTTCAAAAATATATATAAGCAATTTATATTACACTTAATGACAGGTAGTGTTCTAATTGGATTAGGAGGAAAACAGCTATCCTTCATTTGGTTTATTAAAAATACGTATTAACAACTGGTACGTTTAAGTTATTGTGATAGACTGCATTGGTAACACAAAGATAAGTAACACACAGCCTCAAATAATACAGGGTATACACGTGTATGACCAGCTCTAATAAGAAGTGTAAAACGAGTTCAATGAGTTAATCTGAAAACTCGAGAGAAATTGCTTTCAGTAGGAAGATCTGGGAAGGCTTTACGGAGAAGTTCGGCTCCTGCTACATGGCTGGTATCCAGTAAGTTTTTGTTGCAGATTAAATGAGGCTACATGTGAACTAGGTCACCCAGGACCAGTAGGAATTAGTCCTGTTGAGTCGAGACAGTTGGAGATGAAGGCAGAGAGAACTGTGTAGACAAAGTTGAGACATTTTGGACACGTGCAGAAAAGAGCCAATGGCTAGCCATCTGACAGCCCCAGGGGACATCTCTCATTCAGCTGTGGCCATTTGACCTCTGCCTTCAGCTTCGTGACAGTTACTTGGACCCCATATGGAGAGAGAAAGAGAGAGAGAGAGAGGGAGAGAGAGAGAGAGACAGAGAGAGTGTGTGTGTGTGTGTGTGTGTGTGTATGTGTGTGTGCGTGCGTGCGCGTGTGTGTGTGCGTGTGCTCGTGCGCGTGTGTGTGTGCGTGTCTTAGATAGATCTGACATTCAGGTCAAGCCTTGATTGTTAACCAGGTCTTTTCTTGTTTCTGAGACTCGCTGCAGTTCTAATCTCTAGACTTCTGTGCCATTTTCTGGACCTGAGCCCGCATTTAGTAATCAGCCTGTACTCTAATCTCTCTCAAATATAAAAGGCCTGCCTCATTCTTGGTCTTTCATCACTTTAAAGACATTGATTCACTGTCTTCTAGCTTCTGAGGCTTCTGCTGACATATTCACAGCAGAATCACTGTTCCCCTGTATGTAATGTGTCGTTTATTTCTAGCAGCTTTCAAGATGTTTTTGTTTCTAATCTTTGGTTTTCAGCAGTTTGATTATGGTGTATCTGGTGTGGTTTTCTTTGTGTTTATCCTCTTTGGGGTTCATGGAGCTGCTTTAATCTATAAATTTATGTTCTTTTCTAATAGTGGAAGTTTTTGACCCCAATCTGTTTTATTTTCTTTCTGAAATTCCAATGACATATATGTTAGGCCTTTTGATATTGTTCTGTGGGTCCCTAAGGTTCTATTTTTACTTTATTTTTTTCCCCTCTTTTTTTTGTTTTTTGGAGACAGAGTCTTGTTCTATTGCCAAAGCTGGAGTGCAGTGGAGTGATTTTGGCTCACTGCAACCTCTGCCTTCCAGGTTCAAGTAATTAGCCTTCCTCAGCCTCCTGAGTAGCTGGGATTGCAGGCGCCCCCCACCCCGACCACGACCAGCTAATTTTTTTGTATTTTTATTAGAGACAAGATTTCACCATGTTGGCCAGGCTGGTCTCGAACTCCTGACCTCAGGTGATCTGCCCAACTCAGCCTCCCAAAGTGCTGGGATTAAAGGCATGAGCCACTGTGCCTGGCCTCTCTGTTCTTTAGACTGGATAATTTTTAATTGATCTATCTTCAAGTTCATAGACTTTTTTTTCTGTCATTTCTACTCTGTTGTTGAACTTATCCAGTGATTTTTAAGGTTTCAGATAATGTATTTTTCAGTTCTGCAACTTTCAATTGGCTTATTTTATAGTTTCTATTCCTCTACAGAGGATGTCTTTCTTTTCATTGCAAGCATTATCACCTTAGCCTCACAGATCATAGTTATAATAGCTGTTTTCAAATCTTTCCTTCAGCATCTCAACACCTGGGCATCTCAGGGTGTCATATGTTGCTGCTTTTCCTTTGAGAGTTGGTCACATTTTTTCAGTTCTATGTATGTTTCCACAATTTTGGACTGTATCTTGGACATTGTGAATATTATATGTTGTGCTATTGTTATTAAACAACAGAAAATGTTGACTTTTTATTTGTTTGATATCAGGCAACCTGATCAGATTCAGAATGAAAGTTCGGTTTAGCTTCCTGTGGGCGATGGTTCTAACCTCTGTTTAGCTTTTAAAGCCTTTGGTATGCTGCTTTGAGTGTTTCCCATGCACATGCCACTCCGAAGTTAATCTGTGATGTGGGCTATATTTTAATATCAGTGCAGCTTTCACAGCCATTGCTGTGATGGTTTGTGTCTGATCCATGCATGCTCTTCTGTGGGTTTATAAACAGGATTATGAGATCCCCTTCTCTAATTCTCTCCTCTCCACACTCTCTGACCCACAGGACCCCTTTTCCCAAATCTTCCATCCAGAAAGCTTTAGCAGTCCGTCCAGCTAAATTTTCAGGGTCCTTGGGGAGCTGGTTTTTGTATTTTGCCCAGAGTTTTTAGTTATAATCAGTGGGAAAGGTCACCTGTGGCGGACTTTCCCTGTTATTCCAGAAACAAAGTCTAAGTTCACGTGGAAAGCACATTTCCAAGGAGCTTGGAAAGGAAAAGGAAGAAGAGAGCAGGACAGGATGTGGCTAAGGAGGCAGGGTGGAGACAAGGATGTCTTAGAAAGGGCTGAGTGTCTTGCTTGAAGGCCAGGAAGAGAGACCCAGAGGATAGGTTAAATGATAACGATCTGCCTCAGTCAGAGAAGAAATGATGCAGGAGAGGACTCTGAAAATTAGGTCAAATCAGGCAAATCCTGGAGGGAAGCTGAAATGTGGTGAAGTGACCTGCAAGGGAATGAATTTCCCATGTGCCTTTTTTCCTTTCTTCATGGCTTCGCCCTGCAGGTGACTTTAACCACAGAGCTGGGAAAGTGAGTCCAAAATGCAGACTGCTACAATTCAGATAATAACTATCTTTCTGGCCTGAAGAACTAGGCAAAGGGGCACTTGGGGGCCAGAGAGTGTGGAATGGAGAAAGCTACAGAAAAAGATCCTGTAATTTTGTTTGTGAGCTCACACAAGTGCATGCATGGATCACATTGCAAACTCAAGAAAGACGAGATGAGATTCAGGACATAAATGGTGGGTGTGGCTTAGTGGAGAAGAGGGATACTTTCTTCTCTGAGACGGAGGAAGGGAGGCGAAAATGAGGTTAATCCTCAGAGCTTTGGGGGTGAACAGAAAGGAAGCTGAGTTGGCTGATATCTAACATCCTCCTAAGATCACCTGCCAAGAGTAAGAGGGGGCTGGGTTGGGGTCCAGGATTTACAAAGACATCTTTAGCTAATCAAATCCTCGTGAAGTTTAAATGGGCTTCAATCCAGTTGCAGTGCTAGTATCATTTCATCTGTGACTGAGGCAGGTCATCCTATGCACCTTTTAAACCAGCACTGTTCCCACAGGAGCTAAATGTCAGTGCAAAGCTCATCAGGAGAGAACTAGGTCTAAACGTGGATAACATGTGCACTGCATAGTCCCTCCATTTCCAGAGTTGAAAATGGCTTTGGAAAAAAAAAATCATACAATTATAATATGTGGACCACAGAAGAAAGAAGAAAAGTTAGCAATGTTCTGGGAATGGTGCCCAGCTCTTTTATGACTCTGAGTAGTAAAGTTACAGCTTGCCACATGCAAACTTGTTGGCAGAATGCAAACTGAAGCAATGCTCAGTCAAGGCCTCTCACTCATGTATTTCATTTGTTGCCAGCATCACCATTATTAATGAAGAGTGACTGAGCCTCCTGGCAGGTTTGAGTTAGTTCTGATGTAATTGTCCATTATCTCTATTGTAATCACTTCCATGCAGTTCAAATTCCTCCTCTCTCTTTCCTGAAATCTGACTCCCAGCACTCTGGTTCTGGGTGCACCAAAATGCCAAGTCACTTCAGATTGAATTTCTTCTGACTCTCACTCAACTCTGTGCCTCTCCCACCTGCTGAGAAAAATAATTTAGAGAGTGAATGGTGATTCCATTTTTATTAACCAAGGTACAATCTCAACATTTTCCTCCAGGCAAAGGTACAAATGACACATTTTTTCCATGTGTGGTTTGTGTGTGTGTGTGTGTGTGTGTGAAGTGCTATAAGACTGTTTTTATTAAAACAAAGCAAGATGTACTTCCTGTGAGAATCGATGTTTTGTTTTTAAAGGATGGGGTTTGTGTTTCTATGTTAGAGTCCCTTGGCCTGGAGTCAGGAATGGTGGTGGTGGTGGTAACTGACTAAAGATTCATCTCAGAGTGTCAGATAAAGTGATCTCAAGTGAAGAAGAATGCATTATAGGATGGAAAATGACTTGGAGATCAACTACCAACCACAAACTGCTGATTGGTTTAAAATTAATGTGCTGAGCGATGATCTCCTCTTGACTTTAGTGAGGATTTAATATACTTTCTGGTCATCCAGCTAATCTTGATTTTTTTAAAAAAGTGAATTCCAATGTCCTATAGTAATAGGACACTATTCTCGTTCAATAGTTTTTGTTTCATAAGTAAGAATCTCATAGATGGGTTTATGAGCTCAAGAAGGAAGCTAAGCTGTAGACTCCTAGATATTTAAGGCTGAAAAAAAGTAGGTTGAAATCCTCTTGTTCAACCCCCTTATTGTAGAACCAGAAATGGAAACATACGAGATGTTAAGCAACTTGCTGAAGGTCACACAGCTGGTTACTAACACAGCCAACTCAGATGCATGTGTGTTCACTCCCCGTTTATGTGCTTTCCCTCCGTCATACCTTCAAGATTGACGCTTATCTTCCTGCCTTTGCTTTTTCTCTTTCAGTTGAAGGGCTGGAGGCAGTGGGGCGTGGGAAGAAGGGGAATAGTTACAGAGAGAAAGTCCCTTGAAAAGCAGTCAGTTTCTGTGAAGGAAATGGCTCAAAGATGTTCATGCTAACTTACTGTAAGATTTCCATTCACTAAAGAGAAAGTCAGTGATCCTCACTCCTAAGTGGGATCCAGGGATCTAGAGACCCCTAAGACCCTCCAGTATTTAGAGATGATGCCAGACCAGTGATTTCCTTGAGCTCACAGCACAAACTGTTATTAATATTTCCTGTCTGTGCACCCCCACCCACAATGCACCAGCACACACAGCTCATCATCTAATGATAATGGACATGCTGTAGATTGAAAGTTCAGATTCTGTAGGTGTCCTTAGACTTGGTTAGCATGAGAATTTCCCCTTGAAAACAATCTCCAAATAAGTAAAAAATGCCGGTGACTTCCAGGCAAGTTAGAAAATGAATTTATTTAGGTTTTCAGTGACCATCCTCTCTTCTGCATATACATTCATTCTCATCAACATGGGCTAGTCTCATAGAGAACCAGGTCAAAATACTCTCTCGGGTTATTTAGGAAGTAACATTACACACTATTGTTAGAATGGTTAGACTCAGACAGTTTCCAAGTCAGGGTTCAGGAAGATGGAGAGTCCAGATGATCCTAGAAATTCAGTCTCAGGGCCTGGCATGATGGAAATTGAACTGGTCTGCCCCAAAACACTCAGAACCATCAAACAGTTGTCATAAGGAAAAAAAAAATCCTGATTCAGGCTTCCAGGAATATGTTTTTAGAAATCTCTGAGCACTAGTTCTTATTTCCCAAATTCCTCTTCCTCCTTCTTCTATTGTGGGAACCAGAGATAGGCCATCTGGGCAAGAGATTCCAAGAAAAAAGGTAACTCAGTTCTGCTAAACAAAGACCCAGAACTTGACTTCTTAATCTCTATTTACTCTGAATAAATCATTGACCTAAAAACGAACAAACAAAGACTCAAAACTCATTCATACAGAGTCAACAGCCTAGAACACACCCTTCTCTTTGCTGGGAATGCCATTTTTCACATCCATGGATATACCAGTGGCTGCTCTTAAACTTCATTTTTTAACCAAATTAGACAATCAATTTGTGGAAGGAAAAGGAGGTTTTAAAAAGGAGCCCCAAGGCCCAGTCCCAGTGGGAACAAAACCACAGCTAGCTGTAGAGATTGAGGAAGGTGCTTTTAATCTCTTATGTCTAAGGATTCCCTTCTCCAAAATAATCTCTATAGTCATCCCAGTTTAAAATTCTGTGTTTATTACCCTGTCAAGTCTGTACATGGCAGTTATTGCAGCTCCTTCCACTTGGACCTGGACACAACTTACATCTGGCACTTCATACTCAACATGTGGTCCATGGACCATGATCAACAGAAGTTTGTGAGAAATGTGAACCTCAGGCTCTGCCCCAGATCCACTGAATTAGGATCTGCATTTTAACAAGACCCCCCAGGTGGCTGGTGTAGGCATTCAAGTTTTAGAAGTGCCACTCAACTGGACTCTCAGAAAACCAGCTGTGAACCTGAAAATTTTCAGCAATCATATTGTGTTTTGGGGTTTACATAAGTTAAAAATAAATACATAAATAAAAATCTGCTTGTTTCCTATATGCACACATATAAAAACTAACAGACTGTGTGTGTATGTATAAATGTATATGTATATATATATATAATGTATATACATATAATTCCATTTTTGTATGGAGCTCCATCCTCTCAGTAAGGACCTAAATAAGATTAGCTCTGTAATCAGTTTCTCTTATCCTCCAGTAACTAACCTGGACCACACCCATACAACACCATGCCAGGCACTGGTTAAATGGTGATAAGCAAAACATTCACATTTTCCGCCTTCCTGGAATTTACAGTAAGTCCAGTAAGAAGCTTTCGTAATATCTGGAAAACAGAGACCATGTATTTTACATCTTTATGTCTCCAAAGGGTCTAGAGCTAGAATGATGCAGTAAGTGTTCAACAAACTTTTCTCAAGTTGAAATGATAACAACAGAATGCCTGGAAATTACCTGAATAATATTTTGCATTGTTCAAGCTGTTTGGACAACACCCATCAGAAGGCTGAGAAAAATGTGGTTAGCTTTTAATTTATTCTGTTTGTTCTCACATTATTAAAGACTGAACAATTTGTTACATTTTGTGTGTAGCAAGTAACTTTCCAAATGCAGTATATCCATGTTTTCAGTACACATAAATAATATTTGGCTATGGATATTGCCTAAACCTGTGTCTACCTGACTGGAGAAAATAAAGCAAGATGTTCAGTTGGAACTTGTTCTACTTTTGTTTTTTCCATATTGGTTTTTGCTTTTGTTTCAAGATGTGTGTGTCTAAGGGATTTCCAGACCACAGCCTTTGATTGAGTGACAGTGAGTCAGGTTCCCACCTGTTTTATCTTTAATACTTTCTTTGCAAGTTAAATAGAACGATGGAAAGATAATTTGGCTCCAATACAGAATGATTTGAAAGCAACAGGAAAAAAATAGCTGAAAAATAGAAGCAAAGGGAAAAAAATCAGAGCTGGAAGAATCCTTAGATAAAGATTAATCATGTTGGAAGAAGAGTGGGGTGAATGGGGACAGTCCCTCCCCCTCGCTTTATAGATGAGAAAAAGGAGGTTCAGAAAGGAGAAATGACTTGCCTCAGGTCAATCAAGTTTTAGGGAAACAAATAGAAGTGATTTTTAAAAGATGTCTTCAGTTTTATATTAAAAAAATTCTCTCATGAAAGTACTAGTCGATTTTTATTTTTATAACCCAGATATATGAAAAAAAAATGTAGGTGATATTTGCTTATGATATTCCAAACTGTCGTTTTTTGTTTTTTTTTTCTATTTCCAATTTTACTCTGATGTCTTTTCTCCAACCCTCCCTTGTTCCCTTGTTGATTTTCTTATTATATTTGAAATGAGTTTCTTGCAGACATCATATAGTTTGGTTATGGTGTTTTGTTTTTTAAGCTAACAGTCTCTGTCTTTTAATTGACATGTTTAGACTATTTGCATTCAAGATAACTATTGATGTACTTGAATTTAGGTCTACATTTTATTATTTGTTTTCTGTTTTATTTCTCTGTTTTCCTCCTTCTGCTCCCCCTTATCTGCCTTCTTCAGGATTATTTAAATATATTTTAGTATTTCATTGTGATTTCTTATTGTATGTTTGGCTATATCTCTTTGTATAGTCTTTTTAGTGATTGCTCTAGAGAATGCAATACACATACATAGATTTTTACAGTTGACTAGGGATCAATGTTTTATCACTTTAAGTGGAATGGAGAAATCTTATCACTCTTAGAATCCTTTGCCGGCCCAGCCAGTCTGGGATCATGCCTGTAATCCCAGCACTTTGGGAGGCTGAAGCAGGTGGATCACTTGAGGTCAGAAGTTTAAGACCAGCCTGGCCAACATGGTGAAACCCTGTCTCTACTAAAAATGCAAAAATTAGCTGGGCATGGTGGTAGACACCTGTAATCTCAGATACTTGAGAGGCTGAGGCAGGAGAATTGCTTGAACCTGGGAGGCGGAGGTTACAGTGAGCCAAGATCGTGCCACTGCTCCCCACCCTGGGTGACAGAGTTAGACTCTGTCTTGAAAAAAAAAAAAAATGCTTACCCTCTCCCATTAATGTTGTAGCTATCTAAAGCATCACATCTATATATTTTGAAAACCTAATCAGATATGTTATAATTTTTTATTTCAATCATCCAATATATTTTAAAGAACTCAAGAGAAAAAGTCTACTGTATCTTGATATCTAACATTTCTATACATATTTTATCATTCCTAATATTCTAAATTTTCTTCTAGTATCACTTACCTTCTGTCTGTTGAAAAGAAATGTTTAGAAGTACTTCTTGAGGAGGTCTGCTGGTTAAGAATTCTCGAGAATACCTTTATTTTTCCCTCATTTGTCATGCATATTTTTCCAAATATAGAGTTGTAGGTTAATATTCCTTTGCTTTCAGCACTTAAAAATGGCAATGCCACTTCTTTCTGTCTTCATAGTTTTTCATGAGAAATTTATAGTTGTTTTAAATATGTCACACTGCTATTTTCTGCCTTCATGGTTTCCTATGATGGATTTACAGTCAGCTGAAACATTGCTCCCCGTAAGTAATGTGCCATTTTTTTTCTTTGACTGTTTTTAATACTTTGTCTCTAGTTATCAGCAGTTAGATTATTATGTATCTGGGCTTGAGTTCTTTGTTTGGAAGGGGGGATTGTTTATTTGTTTTTTCCTGTTTGGAGTTTCCTAGCTTCTTGAATTTGCAGGTTTATGTCTTTCATTAAACTTTTCAACCATTTATTTTCAAACGTTTTTTGAAAAATGCACTTCATTTTCTCTTTTACTTCTGAAACTCCACTGATATAAATATTAGATATTTTGTGACTGTCACACAGGTCCCTGAGGCTCTAGTCATTTTCTTTTTAGTATTCTTTCCTCTCAGTTGCTCAGGTTGAATACTGTCTATTGGTCTATCTTCAATTTACTAACTCTTGCCTTTGCCATTTCTATTATATTGAGCTCATCTAATGAGTTTTTCTTTGTTATTCTACTTTTTGGCTCTAACATTTTTATATAGTTCTTCTTTATAATTTTAATTTTTATGAGACTTTCTATCTTTCCACTCATTTCAAAAATATTTACTCTTACTTCTTAGAGCATGTTTATAATAGCTGTTGTAAAGTCTTTGTCAGATAATTTCAACATCTTTATTGTCCCAGCATTGGCATTTGTTGACTGCCTTTCCTATGCAATTTGAGATTTTACTGGTTCTTCATTTGCTGAGTAATTTTTTATTTTATCATGGACATTTTGGATTATGTTTTAAGATGCTGGGTCTTATTCAAATCTATGAAGAATTTTGAAGTTTTTATTTTACCAGATGAACAGCATGTTTGGATTGAGGCCACAAGTTTCAAACAAACTTCTGTAGTTTCAATGTCTATTCCATTTTCAAAGCTTTGTAGTGCTATTCAGATCAGTCCCACGTTTGGACCATCCAGTGGCCATTCTGAGACCTGGCCAGTAATCTATCCTGTAGTTCAACCCTCAAAGTTTATGATGTGGTTGAGGTCAAGTATGTATTTTTACAGCTCATAAGACTAGGAGTTCAGAAATACTTTTATGAGTTTATTTTCCTGAGCTTTTCCCTCTCTGCTATCTCCATGATACATTCCAGTTCTCTGAGACTCGTCTTTTTTAATCCTCTGGTAGAAAGCTGGGCTTTCTATTTGCCTATTCTGCTGTTTAATTCCTGAATATCCCATATCCAGAACCAAGCAGCGGGAGAACAGAGAGAGATGACAGCAGGGGTTCCCCCTCACTCTCTTGAAATTCCAGTTATATCCATCTGAGAGGAAGGTCCATTCCTTCAGAGTTTCAGATGCCTATAGGCCATTGGGACCTGGGGAGCAAGAGAATAGAAAAATAAAGAAATAAAAACACTGTCTCTATATGGTAAGACCCCCTTTCTTCTTGTGCTTGAACTAGAGAGGATTTTTCTGAAGCTCTTTCTGTCTATAACAGTGGCCACTTATGGGTTTCAAGATACCTGAGCCCAGGCCAAACAATAACAATTACAACAAAACAAAGGTAAATTCATTGAGACTTCTGGTCTTACCCAATTTATCTACTTTTTACTTTTCAGAGCCCTCAGATAACTGCTCCGTGCATTCTGTTCAAGTGTTTAACTTCATTGAGTGGGTGGAATATGTTTTTCCATCTTACTGGAAATCAGAATTTGAAAGCTTTAAAAATTCAAAGCAAAACAATATTTAGGTCTCAGCCCCAGAGATATGAATTCAATTGTATGGGATGGTATTAGAACAAAATTTTGGGGTTTTGTTGTTTCGTTTTTTTAAGGTCACCCTTATGATTTGAATATAGACCAAAGTTTAGAATCTCTGTCATAAACAAAGATACCTTCAGGCAGATATTTCATTTTAAAATCTGCTGATACCCTTTATTGCTGTCTTGCCAGATAGTCTGCTAAATATTTTAAGGGTATTTAACTTAACAAATAATGGTTAAGAGTTTATGCTCTGGGGTGAGTAGTACCTGGTTTTGAATTCCTACTAGACCACTCCTTGGTTGTGTGTTTTTCAATAATTTGCTTAATCGCCAAGCCTCAGTTTCATATCTGGGAAATGGAGTAATAATAAAACCTACATTAAAGGGTTGTTAGAAGTATAAAGTAAGATAATGAAGGTAAAGCACAAAATATAGTGCCTTGATTATAGTAAATATTCAGTAAACACTATCAATTACTACCACTGACATTGTATAGGTGAGAAATTTGAAACTCAGACAGGTTAAATGAATTGCCCAAAGCTGCTTCTTACAGCTTTTTAAGTTACATCAACCATACGCTTAAATATATGATATTGTTCTCTGTGATGGGGCAGCTGCAAACATCTGAGAAGATCTTTTAAGACTGAAGTTGTCCAGATTTAGTTTTGCCGTTATGAAAAGGAAGTCTGAACAATTCATCTTAAGTGTTCATGAGTAACAATTTAAAAGGCAGGCTCTTGTAGGAAGCCCGAATTATGGTAATATGTGGGCAGAGTCACCAGTGGAGAGTATTTGTTCTAGAAACCTTCAGTGACTTATTTCCATATGTGCATATGCTTAAGCTTTTGCATGATAATAGAGAATAAGGAAAACTTGTAATTTCCTGGCCACTCAGAGTCCAGGAACAATATTTTGTTTTTGTTTTTGTTTTAAGTTCTTGGACGGGATACATAAAGGTTTAAGATTGTGTTCTGAAGCATCCAATAAGTGGTTGCTAGACATATAATCTATGTGTATGTATAGTATAAATTATGATACAATATTTGTAATTCATGCATAGGGTTTTATTATCTAGTGAATTTTAAATTAACAAGGAACTCCTCTCAGGTTTTCTAAATTAAAGGCTTTGCATGATATTTTAACTTATTTGCTTCCCAAAATGTACATTTAATTTTAATTTTCCCTTCTAGCTTTTTCTTTCTCATAATTCTTTTAAAAAGGAAAATATGTTTTTCTTCTAGGCAGAAGAGGTCCTGGTACTCTCGTAGAAGAAGTTCTATCATTGTAATAGAATTCCTTTTTTGAGAATGAGGAATGATATCTGACTCTTATATTTCATCTGCCAACTTATTAATAGGAATAGCTCTTTGGAGATCTTTATACCATCATGTAACATTATCCACGTTAGAAGCACAACATCTAGCATAAATTTAATGCACCTTCTAAAACCACACTGTTGAAATATTTATAAGCTGTAAATGTGTTCTTGGTCTGTATGTGTAGGTGGAGGAGGCAAAGTGGTGGTAATAAAGTGGGAAGGCCTGGGAGGAACAGCTAACTGTGTAGGGGTGAAATGATACTGTTGATTCTCAGGTGGCAAATGTCAATATTTTTCCAAATTCAACTTTGATATTCAGAGCAATTATTATGACTGTCACAATTTCATGGGACAATAACAATATCCTTACATTGTCATTTCTATTCTTCGACCTTCAAACAGCATCTTTTGCCATCTTTGTCAGATGTCCCTTGTAACTCTCAATCTTGAGGACTAAGTTTTGGCAGACAAGGATCTCACATGATCAATTGCATTTTGGTGAAGTCATATATTACAATGATTTGTTGGCAGCATGGCCTAATAAATACCTTCCTCTTGTGTAGAAACTAGCACAAGCAGACATCACAATACTTGAATAAGGAATCTTAGATCTGATACATGACATAGTTGTAATGAGCCAAAGGTTTTCTTAGAAAAGACTGAATGCTTATGAAGAAAGACAGAGAATCCTTCACTCTGAATTGCACCCAGCCACGTGTACAGTGCACATGAAGTATAAATGGCTTTTAAAGGATAGCACCTCTGCTAACAAAGGCTCTTTGAACTGAGGTTAGGATTGGATGTGTGGGTTTGTATAAGCATCAGATTGTTTTAGAAAAAACACAAACATGCCAAGTTGGGTGGGAATTTTCATTTTCTAGTAGTATAACATAATAGTCTAGAGCGTCTGGAAAAGAAATACAAGCAGATGTCCACAGCTGATCCCAACCATACCCATCGTGGCTTTCCCACTCTGTGGCATTTCTCTTGCCAGTTCTTCTCTTTTTAGAAGACAATTTGGAGGAGGTGGAAACAGTTGGATTTAGTGAGATTCAATGTTGGACCTTCCATTTACCAGCACTGATTGGATACATCACTTCTCTGAGCCTCAGCTTCTCCATCTGTGAAAAAGGAGAAAAACAATAACAACTCACTAAGTCATTATGACTATTAAGAGACGTGGCATTTAAAAATAACTTTGAAAATAATATAGCTTTAAATATATGCTGATAATAACAACGATAATAATAGCAAACATTCATAAGGGTAAACAGTTACTGAACACTTACAATGTGTCATAAACTGCACTGAACATTTTTCATGCATCATCTCACTTGGTCCTCACAGCATCCTAAAGAAACAGGTACCAAACATGATGCATGTCACCAAGTAAGGACTCAATAAATCTTTTTTTTTTTTAGAGGATCTCTGTTTTTCAGAGGAGAAAACTGAGGTTTTCCAGGTTTGATGATTCACTCATTCTTTCTTTCCTTCATTCATTTACTGTCTAAATAATTGCATTTAATTTTCCAAATAAAGACTTCAAGCCCCTTGAAGGAAGAAAACATCTCTCTCCAATTCACCAGAACCCCTAGAGTGAAAGAATGAATTTAGATCATTAGTTCTTAACGAGGGTAATTTTGCCACCCAGGGGACATTTGGCAGTGTCCAAAGACATTTTTGCTTGGCCTCTACTGGGTTGAGGCCAGGGTGCTGCCCAGCATCCTACGATGCACAGGACATCTCACACACACACAAAATGTCACTATGACAAAATGTCAATAGTGCTGAGCTTGAGAAATCTTGATTTAGATACATGAAAAAAATAGGAAAATAAATCCATGCATGTGCTGAATTGTCTTCCAGAACATAATGCATCACGCAAGCACTCTCCAGTCATGAGAAGGGGCAAGTTCTCATCATCTGCCTCTGGTTTAGACCCTCAACATCGTCCCTTCATGACCCTCATTCTTCCTTTTTGGTGCTTGAGGAGACTTCTCCCAGCAGAGATTAGATGATTGTGCTTAGCTAACTGCCATCATATGACAACTAAATAGAAAACCTGATAGAAATCCAGACCAGCTTTTCTCTAAAGAAAATTGTGTCCCCCTCCTACCTCTGCAAAAGATACTTTGCTAAAACAGTCTCTTAGAATAGATCTGGTCAGTCAAAATGAGAAGAGGAGCTGATTCCAGCAAGTCTAATATATGATTTGTTCCTGAATCTTTCAAACTTTCTATCTTTATATTTTCTTTTATTCATTTTCTGACCAATGAATTTATTTTACCATTCTAAATTGTTTATATTTTTGTAAGATATTCTTAATAATTTCTAGCATAAAGCAGGGAATAAACAAGTATATCAAATAGCAAAAAAAGGCATACCATTTAAAATTGCTCCAACATTTTCATTTTCTTCCTCAGTGTTTCTTGAGCAGGACTAGGAATTTTTTTTTTCTGTTAAGAATCAATAACCTAGCATAGAACACTACAAAGTAAATAAAAAAGCAACCAATAACCAAGTTTTTTTTCTTTGTGAGGGGTGGTGTCGGGGGAGCAGTGGCAAGGTGGGGAGGATAGGAAAAGATCAGGGTGGAAGATACACACGATGTTTGATTCACTTTAAAATTTTGAGTAAAAAATACACAACATTGATTAATAAATACAGAAATATAAACATGCTTCATATTCTTGCATCGCAAGGTGCAGAAGAAAAAGAGGTTGGGTGAGAGAAAGAGAAAGAAGAGGGAAAACACAAAAAGAGGGAGGGAGATAAGTAAAGGGGAGGAGAGAGAGGGAAGGGGAGTAGGGAGAGAAGCAGGGAGGGAGGGGAGAGGGGATGGGAGAGGTTACAAACATAAGAGGGGCCTGAGGATAGATAAAGGCCAAACTCCCCTGCCCACCCAATTACCCTTGCCGGCAACGCCCTCCTCCTTTTCCAGCCTCCTCAAAGCTTCACTCCCTTCTCATTTTTCCATTAGACAAAAATTCTGCAGAATGTCTGTCTGTACAGATTTTATGGTAGGACTTGAGAAATACAAAATGAGAATAATCATTTTTCAACTTCTCAATGTTTTATTAAATTTTTATTGCCTTCAGGAAGGGCAAAGGCTTTATCCTTTAATTATTCGCTAAGCAGTTCTCTGTCTTCCTGCCCTCTCTCCAAAACTGCCACAATCCTCTTTCCTTTTATAGAATGAAATAGGACAAAACAGGCCCTGTCCATCTACTACTTACTTTCTCTAAAATAAATAAACCACATACACACCAGAATTCATCTAAGGCAAAGTCAGAAACATTTGTTCAGGTATAAACAAAAAAATTAATTCTATTTTCTTTGAAATATGATAATTGATTTTCTGCAATTTTCAATTCTGTGGGTAGAAAATGGTTGGCAATTTTACACCTCCCATCTTTATGTACATGTACTAAATCCCATAATTAGTGTTGGCTGAGCTGATCGACACTTGAAATAATAGGTGCATGTTTTTTAGACATGAATGATGGGTGCTTGGAGGTTAGTTATCCTCTGTAAAAATTTCTGGCAAATTAATTGCTCTGCTGTTTCACTGTTGAACATTAAATATTTGATCTCCCATAATTTCAACATTAAAGGCCTTTTCTACTTTGTTGTGTTTACATCATCAAATCAAAATGTCTTTGACTAACCAAAGACATATTTAGCTCTTTCAAGATTCTGATAAACACCTCTAAAAATAAAACATACATTTATCCTTGTACTGAGTATACAGTTGGCAAAACAATTTTGTTAAAGGATGTTACAGAAATCAGGCAATTCTTCCAGGGAAAAGAATAGTACATGTCTTATAATCATGGTACGGGAAATTTTGAAGTACTTTGAAATAATTCCTTATTTTTTTGTAAAGATGAGAATGATTCTTCTCTAGTTCCTGCTCCTTCCTGATAACTTAAGATGAATAAACAATGTCACCAAAAATCATGGAGATATTTTATAAGCCATAATTATTATGTGATTTTCAAGTGCAGTCACTACTCAGAAAGCCGTTGCTATATGTGATCCTGTCTCTAAAAGTTTGTCACTGTGTCATAGTCTTGTAGATGGCCCAAGACTGTTAGAAAAGAGTGACCCAGCTCCTCAATACTGGATCCAGACTCCTTTAGCTACTGCTTTATTTTCCCATTTGATTTTAATTACAAATCAGTGTCTCAGAGAGCACCCTTCTTTCCCAAAGTATTGCCCACTTCTGATTGTTGGGATTTTGAAATGTCATTACTAGTAATGTATTCACACATTCCATAAATGTTTACTCAATACTTTTGGATACGTAAGAAATCACAATCCCTTCCCCAAAATGTTTGCAAATTTGGTGTTGGAAGAAAGCTATGGATTTTAAAAATCCACTAGTGGTTCATATACTGTATGGTTCCAACTATATGACATTATGGAAAAGGCAAAGCTATCGAGACAGTATAAAAGATCGGTGGTTACCAGGTGTCGAGAGAGGGAAGGATGAATGGGCATAGACGGTTTTCAGGGAAAGTGCTCTGTAAGATATCATCATGGCGGATACATGTCATTATACGCTTATACATCCAGACCTGTAGAATGTATGATAGTAAGGGTGAAACCTAATGTAAACTGCCAACTCCATGTGAAAATGATGTGCCAATGTAGGTTCATGGATGGTGATGTAGGTACCATTCTAGTGGGGATGTTAATTACGGGGGAGGCTGTGCATGGGCTATTTTTCCTTCCTTATTCCTGCCATCTTCCTTATTATCTCAGCATATACTGTCCTTTGTATTCTTTAGAAGACAATTCCAGTCTCATGTCATTCATTAAATATTATCTACTCTAACTCCAGCCCAACTAAACAGCCAGGTATGGTGGCTCACACCTATAATCCCAGCACTTTGGGAGGCAGAGACAGGCAGATCACCTGTGGTCAGGAGTTCGAGACCAGCCTGATCAACATGGTAAAACCCCATCTCCACTAAAAATACAAAATTAGCTGGGCATGGCAGTGCATGCCTGTAATCCCAGCTAATGGGGAGGCTGAGGCACGAGAATCGCTTGAACCCCGGAGGAAGAGGTTGCAGTGAGCCAAGATCGCGCCGTTGTACTACAGCCTGGGCAACAAGAGTGAAACGCCATCTCAAAAATAAAACAAAAATTACTCCTGAGGCATATTATTTACATGACTAGTCTGAACCCTTAGCCATTGTTAGGCACAGTGGATTGGCTTAGTTAATCTCTAATTCACTCTTTCTATAGCAGGATTTCTCTACCTCGGCACCGTTGACATTTGGGGCCAGATGATCTTTTGTTGTGGGGCTGTCTTGTGTGTTGCAGGATGTTTAGCAGCATTCTTGGCCTCCACTTGCCAGATGCCAATAGCACAGACCCCGAGGCGTGTTAACCAACGACGTCTCCAGACATTGCCAAATGTCTCTGGGGTTGGGAGCAAAATCATCCCAAGTTCGAAAACCACTTCTAGGGAACTTCACTGAAAGTTGGAGGCTAGAAAGCTGAAAACTGTATGTCTCAGGTCCTGTTGTAGCTCTGATTCTGGCCAGGAACTAGGTTCTAAGAATTAGCTGAAGTTGTGCTGGATTTGTAAGGTTAAATTGAAATGGAGATTATCTTCCTTTACCCTTGGCTTTTTTCAAGTGGCAAAAAAGGGGTTGTAGAGATACAAAATATTTCTGCAGCAATATTCCATGTCCCTTCTCCTGAGCGCTGAGGGCGAGTGTGTGTCTGTGAATGGGGAATCGGGGTGGGAGGGCGGTGAGGCATGAGTGGTCTCAGTGTTCCAGGGCCCATTCTGTAATCTGATGAGTGCCCCAAGGCAATTTCCATGGCAACACAGGGCTGGCAGCCTCCTGATGTCTGAATGGCGGCTGTCAGAATGAGTTCTTGAACTTAACCAATTTGGTGGTGGCTTCAAAGGTACTAGTTTCCCTGGTGGTCGGTTCTGTTATGTTCTAGGAGATGGTCTCCAAGGGTCAGTGGAGAGCGAACTCTTCAGCCCTTCC
The DNA here is from genome assembly GCF_001604975.1 of Cebus imitator. Taxonomy (NCBI): domain Eukaryota; kingdom Metazoa; phylum Chordata; class Mammalia; order Primates; family Cebidae; genus Cebus; species Cebus imitator. The sequence continues at coordinate 3,991,802 of NW_016107336.1, forward strand.
GCAATTTCTTCTACACCTAGTTTACTAAAACAATCTTTCCCCAAACTAAACAGTATGGTTTCTCTTCCCTGCACTGAACTCATATAATGCCTTACTTGGATTAGTTGACCCTCAGTAATTTCCTTTCTTTCTGTGTGGTTGAATTCCAGACAGAAGGAATCATGTTTATCTCTCTTATCTGCCCCACCATACTTGCTATCCAGTGCTATGCTCACGGTGTGAACTAGGGAAGCAGTTTGATTAGTGTGTATTTGTCACTGAGTAAAAACTTTCCTGATGAATAAAAAACTTGAAAGAAGGGATGAAAAAAAAATAGAGACCATCCCCTTCTCTGTCTCTCTCATCTTTAGTGTGTTGCCATCCCTGGGCCTGCACATCTGAGCTAGGAGTGAGAAATTGATTCTAGTGGAAAACTCTTGTGAGGTTTCCTTATCAATGGGCTCAATCATACTCCCCATCCCAGGTAAATGGCTATGTAATGTATCCAGAACACCTTCCTGCTGGGATAATCTCAGTCGGGTGTTTGGCTCTAGATCCCTATTTGCTGATGATTCTCAAGTTTGCATGTTCAGACGCAGCCTCTCTCCTGAACTTCAAGTCTGTATAGATTCATGCCTGTGTGATATTTCCATTTGGATGTCTACTATTCATATTAAATATATCATGTGCAAAACCAAACCCTTCTTTCCCTAGCCCAGTCTACTACTTTCGTTTTCTTCTGCTTCTTAGTAAATGCCACCACCACCCACTCATGTAAAAAACCTACAAAATAACCATTAATTTCTTCCTTTCCTTCCACCTCCACTGTTAGACTATCAGCAATTCTGTGTTTTAACTTGAAAGCTGATCTAAAATCCATCCACTTCACTCTATCTCTACCACATCTGCCTTGGTTCAAGCCAGTACCATCTCTCATTTTTTAGATGATTTCACTGCTTCCAGTCTTTCTCCCACATTTTAAAACAAATTGGATCATGTCTCTACTCTGCTTGATCCTGGCCAATAGCTGCTCATCAGGATGAGATCTGTACACCTTACCCCAGTGAACAAGGCCCCACGTGAGGTGGCCACTGCCTTATTCTCCAAACTCATGCTATACCATTCTACTTCTGCTGTGGTTGGAATGTGCCCCTCCAAATTTATGTGTTGGAAGCTTAATTCCTGGTACAGCATTGTTAGGAGGTGGGACCTAATGGGAGGTGTTGAGGTCATGAGGGCTCTGCCCTCACAAATGGATGAATGCTATTATAAAAAGGGCATTTGGGTTTGCTCTCTTCTGCTCTTCAACCACATGAAGAACAGTGTTCCTCCTCCCAGAAGGATTCAGTGTTCAAGGAACCATCTTGGAAGCAGAGACAGGCTCTCAGCAGACACCAAACCTGCTGCTGCCTTCATCTTGGACTTTCCAGCCTCCAGAATTGTAAGAAATGAATTTTAGTTCTTTATAAATCACCCAGTCTGTTGTATTCTGTTACAGCAGAAAACTACAGGATGAAGACACCCATTTTTCTTTTTCTTTTTCTTTTTTTTTTAATTTAAGTTCTGGGGTACATGTGCAGAACATGCAGGTTTGTTACATATGTATACATGTGTCATGGTGGTTTGCCGCACCCATCACCCCATCATCTAGATTAGGTATTTCTCCTAATGCTATTCCTCCCCTGTACCCCCACCCCCTGCTATCCCTCCCCTAGCCCCCCGCCCCCCAACAGGCCCCAGTGTGTGATGTTCCCCTCCCTGTGTCCATGTGTTTTCATTGCTCAACNCACCCCCTGCTATCCCTCCCCTAGCCCCCCGCCCCCCAACAGGCCCCAGTGTGTGATGTTCCCCTCCCTGTGTCCATGTGTTTTCATTGCTCAACTCCCACTTATGAGTGAGAACATGCGGTGTTTGGTTTTCTGTTCTTGTGTCAGTTTGCTGAGAATGATGGTTTCCAGATTCATCCATGTCCCTGCAAAGGACATGAACTCATCCTTTTTTACGGCTGCATAGTATTCCATGGGCACCCCTTTTTCTTTATACTCTGTCCCCAGGTCTTCTTTCTGTTCCTGAATTGCCCAAGTTTATTCTCACCCCAGGGACTCTACCACTTTCTGTACCTGTCCACTGGCTGGCTGGCTGGATATCTAGTTCTTGTCATCTTCCAGATCTTAGCTCACATGTCATTTTTCAGACATGTCTTGCTTGATCATACCATCTTCAGTAACATTAACAAGGTGGCCCTCCACCTCACCCTGCTAATTTCCTTTATTGCATCCAACGCTATCTGAACTACCTCGTCTGCTTCGCTACTCCTTTTTGGCCTGTACCCATGTACCAGAAAGTAACCCTTGTTTGGGAAGGACTGAAGATTTGCCTCGCTGCTACATCCCAGCACCTGAAATAATGCTTGGCACATAGCAGGCTCTCAGGAACTATTTCTTGAATTTTGGATAGTTGAATATCTTTTCACCCATTTTTTTAGACTTGTTTTAAAGAGTGGGAGGATAAAGTGAAATAAGTATCTCTATGACAATTATCAACTTCGCTCTATAGGAAAGGAGAGCCTTGTTGAACTGAAAGTGACATTGTCATTGCTTAGGTATGAAATTGACACTATTTCTGACAAAGTTCCTTGGTGTTCTTTATTCCAGACACAGTCAGGTCTGGAAAATAGAGGCTTCATTGTGTGTTTTGTGCAGAATAGATAAAATTAATAATAATATTAGTGATAACAGCTTACGTACGTGTTTGCTATGCATCAGGCACTGTTCCAAGCACTTTAATCCTCATAGTAACACTGTGCTTAGGTACGTAGATGCTGTTATTAGTCTCATTTTCTTTCTTTCCTTTTTCTTTCTTTTTTTTTTTTTTTTTTTTTTTTTTTTTTTTTTTTCTGATATCGAGTCTCACTCTGTCACCAGGCTGGAGTGCAGTGGCGCGATCTCAGCTCACTGCAACCTCCACCTCCGAAGTTCAAGCAATTCTCCTGCCTCAGCCTCCCGAGTAGCTGGGACTCCGGGCGTGTGCCACCATGCCCAGCTAATTTTTGTATTTTAATAGAGATGGGGTTTCACCAGGTTGGCCAGGATGGTCTCTCTCTCTTGACTTTGTGATGCACCCACCTCGGCCTCCCACAGTGCTGGGATTACAGGCCTGTCCAATGCCTGGCCTACTAGTCTCATTTTAACAGATGAGTAAACTGAGAGTTGGAGAGTTTAAGCCATGGCTAGTAAATGTCAGAACTCTGATTCTCGCTTTGGGAATCCGGCTCCACAGATGCTATGCTACCTTTACTGATAAATACATCCTTTTGATAGCAGTGCAAGTGATGGGTGAAATCAATTGACAAATTTGACTTTCCTTTAAGATTTGCCAGTGGGTCCGAATGCTCCTTAGAGACAGTCTTGAAATATGTTAGCCAGCCCAGAAAGCATGTGCGTAGGGCTTTGGAATCCAGGGCTTCCAAGCAGAGCTCTGTGCTGCCTTCCTTCCCAGTCTCCGGATACCCATTTGAATCTCTCTGACTGACACATTTCCTTGTTAAGCCTTTACAAGCACTCTGACTCAACCAATGTTGGCATTCTGGTCTTCTGTGCCAACGTGACACCATGCTGGGTACTTGGGCACATGTGGTTGGTATTACCTTATGTACCTACCTGTATTTCTTTGCTCTCCTACCTTTCTGCGGCATCTGTCCTATTTGTGGGCTTAGTGTGCTCCCTTCATATTGCTGCTTTGGATTCATCCAATCTCTGAAATAACACCTGGCCACTACCTCTACTTTGAGGCTGGCTCGTTTGAGAAGGGCTGTTTTAAAAGGTCAGTGTTGTTATTAGTGGGAAACAGCAGTAGCAAAAGCAGAACAGAGTCAGAGCATCAGTGCTCTGGCCAGAAACTCCCCAGGGATGGGAGCAGAGGAAAGTGCATGGAAACCTTTCTTGGCACATTGCTGGATCACGGACCTGATGCAGTAATCTGTAAAAGCACACACATAATACATGCAATAGTCACAGATTTCTTCTCCCTCCTGCTGGAATATTGAGTTGGGAAAATCTTCTGAGCCTGAGCTGGGATGTTGCTAGTGAGGCAGAGATTTCAGGTGAGAAGTAAATGTGCAGAGCGGATGCAGTGACCTTTCTTATTTGCAGTGTTTTCATTCTGCAGCTTGCACGGCAGGGACCCTGACATCAGAGGCTCTGAGGGCCCGAGGCTCTGTTAGAGAGGAAATAAATTAGCCTGCCCTACTTCCAGAGGCTCGAGTAATCTACGTGTAGCATGGAACCTGGGCAGGGCAAGATGTGTGTGGATGAGAGACCTCTTGTGGCTGGTCGTGGGACCTGCATCGCCTGTTCAGCCGGGCTGGAGGAAAGCAGAGTAGACCCTGAGTCACACCACGGTCTGGGTACCCAGCCCGATCCCGGGTGTTAGGGAGGATTCAAAGGAATTATACACAGGCAAATCTAAGGAGCTTATCCTCTGACCCGGGGAAATCAAAGGAACATACGGTTTCTCTATTGACTTGGGGTCATAAGAGTTTCCTAGAAGGGAGAGACTGGCATGGATCAGAATAATCCAGGAAGCTGAACCTAGAAGGATGATTGGACTTCAGATAAAAAGAGGTGGGCGGGGGGCATTCCAGGATAGGCGAAGAGCACAAACAAATGAGGCAGGAAGAAAAACCTTGATGACATAGATGAAAGATTAAAAAAAAAAAAAGTCGAATAGTTTGGGGTTTATAGATAGGACTGAAAAGCAAGCGATATGGTTGGGAGCCCAGGAATAGAAGGTCCTGCCTTCGTGAGTCTTCCTAAAGGGCCTTCCAGGTCTCCACTGCAGAAAAATAGCCTCACCACGCAGCCTGGGCTGCTCTTTCTGCCCCAATGTCCGGTGTGTTGTGGACCTATCATGACAAAATCAGGGGTTGCAAACTCAAATGCCACCCGGGCCAAAGAGTTAACGTGAATGCATCAGACAGACTGGGTGGAGGATTCTGGCATTTCTGAGATGTCGACTTCAATTTTAAATTTTTCAGTGACATTTAGACAGCCTAGAGTCATGACGAGGATTGGAAGTAGTGGAGGCTGTCACAAAAATAGGAGGGCTTGGACCTGTTTACAATGGGCAGCAATGACTAAGCTCTGGCTGGTGCTACCATCAGGGATATTGCCAAGTATTCCAGGTATTCAGTAGAAGCATATGCATTATGTAAAATTTTAAGGAAAATCTCCCCATGTTTAGATATTGGATCGACTTTTGAAAACATGGTATGCATCAGAAAAACCATGTGGCCTGCAAAATGTCACTTTATAAATGGGGATTTGGATTAATCAGGTTTATTCTGGAAAAGAAAAGTTTAAAACACTGAATTTTCTTTTTTTTTAAATTATACTTTAAGTTCTGGGGTGCATGTGCAGGTTGTGCAGGATTTACATAGGTACTTGTAAATACTTTACATACTTGCCATGGTGGTTTGCTGCATCCATCCCCCCCGTCACCTACATTAGGTATTTCTCTTAATGCTATCCCTCCCAATCCCTCCACCCCCTGCTATTTCTCCCCTAGCCCCCCACCTCCCAATAGGTCCCAGTGTGTGATGTTCCCCTTCTTGTGTCCTTGAAAACACTGAATTAAGTAGACAGATTTTACTGTGATTCTTGCTTTTGCGGAGAGCTCCAAACGCTAGTGGCTGCTTTCATTTCTTTTTGGTGAGAGCTGAACATGTTTTTTTTTTGTTGTTGTTGTTTTTCTCTAATGGATTCCTTGAAAAGAGCTCAGGCTAAGGTCAGGAGCCTTTTGCTTCTGTTGTCTCTCTACCTCTTGTTGGCAAGTTGGGGTCACCTTTCTGAGTTTCTGTTTTCTCATCAGTGAAATTGGCAATCTAATTCCAGGTTATTTTAGCTCAAACATTCTATGATTCTTGTCTACGCTGGGAGCACATGTGCTTTCCAGCTGACCTCACCTTACCTTATGATCAGAGAGAGTTGCATTTTATGTGCTGGCCTCCCGCGATTGTTCAGGAAAGGCAGTGTAATACAGCAAAGTCACTGTCAACCTTGGCCACACGTTGGAATGAACTGGAGAGGTTCACAACAAACCCAATGTCAGGCCCAATTCTGAACCACCAAGACAAATGGAAGTGGACTCTGGGGATGGGTCCCAGACATTGAGGTGTTTTCATGGCTCCCTCAGTGAGTGTAATGTGCAGCCAGGATGGTGAATCAATGGTCTAGGCAGAAGTAGGCATTTGACTCGGTCTCTGGAATCTGAAAAAGCTGAGCAGCAACAATTCACATTGCAGTCTAGAGGCAAAAGGAAAAAGTGGCCTATTATATACACTTATCAAAACCTCCACCCCTATTTTGAACAAAATGGAAAAAGTTAATAGACTCTCTACAACCAGAAAACAATGACTATATGTAAAGCCTGTGTTGCCCAATCTATTCATGCACTGATGCCAACACTCATCAGCCTGGCGGGGGGCTCCATGGCCATGTGATGCCATGGAGCTGTGCACTCATCGGACAGGCTGATTCCCATTGCACAATAATACAGTGTCATGAAGCAAGCCAAGGACAGCAGCCCATCGTCTTTCCTTAAAATGATGAAAGTTTGTTCATCATGGGTACTCTTGCATTCATCTTGATTTTTTTCAAATACTGAATTCAGATATTATTTATCTTGATTACTAAATGTTTTGCTGCCTTCTTCAGTTTTACACCCACATTGAGTACCTCACTCATCCCACCCTAGTCCTGGTTTCAAATGCTGTCTCTGCTTGGGTAAGTTACTTAGCCACTCTGAGCCTTTGCCTACTCTTGCGTAAGATGCAATCCTAACCTCTTTTATAGAGTTGTGAAGATTAAATGAGGCAATGTAGTGAAGTGCTTAGCACCAACTGGGAGCTCTCGAATACACTAATATGTGTTGGCTAATATTACATACAAAGATTGTGTAATACTATGTTTATCATGGATCTGATTTGTTTGTTTATTCCAAGATGGCTGGCTTACCTGGGGTTTCCCAGTTCTCCATGGGTATAGAATTATCATAAATTATCCTAAATTGTCTCCAGCCAGGGGCTTCCAGATTAGAGGCATTCAAGCTCTTCCACACAAACCCCCAAATCCAAAAGCAACCAGTTATTATTCACAGCCAAACCATGACTATATCAATTGACTAAAAGGCATAATTATTTTAATATAGTCTATGTATTTGGCTCCATCCAAATTTAATTTCAATTTAAAGAAACAATTTGAAGAAAGAGTTTCATATACTTAAAATGTTTCAAGACTACTCTTCTTGATCTTGTTTTCAAAGCTTAATGTCCCAAAAATTCAGCTGGGGGTCTTGTTAAGTGTAGATTCTGATTCAGTAGGTAGACAGTGAGGCCTGAGCCTCTGCATTTGGAGCAAGCTCTCAAGCAGGACTAACTACATAATTTTTGGAACCCAGTGCAAAATACAAGACTCCTTGATCAAAAATCATTAACAGTTCCAAGATGGCCATAACAAAGCACTAAAGCAAGTGTTTAGTGATTTCTCAAATCGACAGGAAAGATACAGAAACTCCAATAGAAATTGGGCAAAAAATATAAACTATCATTTTATGAAAATGCAGAGCTGGGCGAAGTGCCTCACACCTGTAATCCCAGCACTTTGGGAGCCCAAGGCGGGCAGATTGCTTGAGCCCAAGAGTTGGAGACCAGCCTGGGCAAGTCTTGAACCGTTCCTGAGTGCAAAGCCCTATCTATACCTCTGCCCGAATCACATGCCGGGAAGCCAGTGCTGCTCTCAGGAGATGCCAGTGTATCTGGCTCGTGGCCATACTTGGAGTAGTGAGAGTCAAAACAGCATTGTACAAGAGAACTTTTTGTGATCACGGAAATGTGCTGTATCTGCTGTTCAGTACGGTAGCCACTTTGCCACATGGGGCTATTGAACACTTGAAATGAAGCTAGTGTGACTGCACTGAATGTTTTATTGAATTTTAATTAAATTTAAGTGGCCCCATGTATCTGGTGGCTGCTGTGGCAGACAGCACAATTTGGACATCAGCTTTGTCCAGCAGGACAGCTTCTTACGTTGGCAAATTGTCAGTTCCAAATTGACTACAGAGCGTTACAGTCAAGGGGGGTCAGACCAGATCTTTTTCTTTATGCTTTAATACATCTATTTAAACTTAAAAAAATATGACAGGTAATAAATGCTACTCCAAATATTTTATGGAAAAGATATAACCCTAGCTGGGAGGTAATAGTTTTTCACATTTACAAAAAAAAAAAAAAAAAAAAAAAAAACTTTCTAATTTACTGTAGAAAATATTGGCAATTCATATGTTAAAAGTTTCTTGTCTCCTTTCATAAAAAATGATTGACAGCCTTTAAGTGCTGTCTGTGTCTCTTAAAACCAAAGTGACTGACATTCTTCAAGCAGACACACTTTCCTGTAGCCTTGGATGTGATTTGCTCTCCCTAATGTGAAGGTGGTTTTCAGGTGTCTTTGCTGCTTCTCAGGCTTTTAACCCTCTGTGGTCAGACGCCTTGCTTCTAGTAGTTAGAATGAGCCTGCACAGGGAGCCAAGACCCGCCCGAGCGCCTCCAGCCTGGTATGATAAAACAAAGAGGCGCTGCAATGCTGAAGGATTTTCTTTTTTTGGAATTTGGGCTGAGTGAAATTGTTAATCTCCAGAGAGGCTTTCTGATTTCCAAACTGTGTTCAAGGCTTTGAACTTTCTTTTTGAAACAGGATTAGTTGGGCACTCAGTGAGAGAGAGAAAGGGAAGAGGGAAGGAGAAAAGGGGAGGGAGGGAGACAGAGAGAAAGAGTGAGAGAGAAAAAAAAAGAAAAGAAACAAGAAATAAAGAGAAAGAAAGGAAGGGAAGGAAGAGAGAGAGAGAGACAAAGGAAGGAAAGAAGAAAGAAACAAAAAAAAGAAGAGAGGGAGGGGAAGGAAGGAAAGGAAAGAAAGGAAGAAAGGAAAGGAGGAAGGAAGGTGGGAGGGAGGAAGGGAGGGAGAGAGGGAAAGAGAGTGGGAGGAGAAGGAAGAGAGAAAGAGGGAGGAGGAGGAGAGAGAAAGGGAGAGAAAGAGAGAGAGAAGAGAGCAGCAAGTCTGATTTGCTGAGACTAAGAAGATGCTATCAGAAGGCTGGGCAACCAGGAAGTAGGGAAAGAATCTGAGAAAGGCTCATTTAAGAATAGCAGTCTAAACCCAAAGTTCCATTCAGGAAGAATGTGTAAGTACCAAAGAAAACAGCCCTTGATTTCTGTGACTGTTTTTTCTCTGGATCTGTAGTTAGTTCATGGCTCTTGACATCAAAGCACAAAACACAGGAAGGATTAAACATTCTCCAAGTGGGTCACTGCTTAGCAGCCCTAAGATACCCTGCTTCAATATCTAACACCTGGAAACAGACCCAGGAGTCTATGAGAAGTTGGGAATGATAAAAGAACAGTGGGGGAAAGGTGGTGGTATTCAAAAGTGTTAGGTCAACTGGCCAAACATTTGTAGAAAATAAATATTGCTAAATACACTCCACAACAAAATAAATCCCAGATGGATGAAATATTTATGTGTTAAAAATAAAAACCCAAACTATAAAAGAATTGGTAAAAGAGTGGAGTTTCTGAGACAGGAGCATTGTTGGCACTTAATTTGACCAAGCACTGCCAGATCGATGTCCCGAATGGCTGCCACCCTTCACCCTTCCATTGCCAGTGCAAGAAGGGTTCTACGTGTCCAAATCCACACCAATACCTGAGATTATCTGGTTTCTGTTTTCGGCTTTCTAATAAGCTCATTAGTCTTTTAAAATGCATTTCTCTGATTACAAATGAATTTGGACATCTTCCATTTCCTTTCCTTTCCTTTTATTTTATTTCAAGATAGAGACTCACACTGTCACCCAGGTTGGAGTGCAGTGGCATGATCTCGGTTCACAGCAACCTCTGCCTCCTGGGCTCAAGCCATCCTCTCACCTCAGCTTCCCAAGTGGCTGGGACTACAGGTGCGAGCCATCACACTGGGATAATTTTTATATTTCTTGTAGAGATGGAGTTTCACCATGTTTCCCAGACTAGTGTCGAACTCTTGGGTTCAAGTGATCTGCCCGCCTCAGCCTCCCAAAGTGCTGAGATTATAGGCTTGAGCCACCACGCCTGGCCCTGTGTTTTTGTAAAATGCCACTTTATATGTTTTGTCCAATTTCTATTGGAGTTTCTTTTTTTTTTTTT
>NW_016107336.1:4002181-4041684 GCF_001604975.1 Cebus imitator
TTTTAGTAGAGACGGGGTTTCACCATGTTGACCAGGATGGTCTCGATCTCTTGACCTCGTGATCCACCCACCTCGGCCTCCCAAAGTGCTGGGATTACAGGCGTGAGCCACCACGCCTGGCCTGGAGTTTCTTTAGTTCTGTTGATTTGAGAAAGTTCCTTGTATGTTCTAATACCAGTCTCTTGTTAGTTAAGGGTCCGCAAAGATCATTTTGTTTGCTCTTTATCATCCACTGACTATGTTCATCTTTGTGGACTTTCTTCATGTTGGTGGCATCAGTTTCCTCTCACATGGGTCCCTAAGTGAATGCAGTGTTCGTTGTTTATGGTGGTGGAGGCTGGAGGTGAGTAGCTTGTCCATTCCTGGGAGGGCAGCTGGGTGAAGTGTGGGGCGTGCACACTGTGGAGGGATGAGCAGAAGTTAGCAGCAATGGCCCCGAGGCACACGAGCATCAAGGAGGGAGGGACCCTAAAAACATAGTGCTGCGTGAAACACATAAGAAACGGAATGAGACGTACAACGCGATATCACTTATGCCACTTAAAATGTGTGAACATTATACAATACATATTTAGCAAAAACAAATGCATATGAAAAAGATACATATTTAACACATTCGACTGGTTGTATGGGGGGACTGGAATAGGAACTATGGATAAAAGGGATTTTTTTAAAGTAGAGAGGCTCCTAAGAATATTAACTATCAATAATGTCTTAGGAAATAAGGAATATAAGTAACTGCATCAACTGCACCCGAGGACCTTACAACTCGACTACAGAAGAAGATATAGGTAAATACTTTTATTGTGTTGGTGTAAGAAAACACTTTCTAAGAGCAACGCTTGTGACAAAAACTATGAAGGAATAGGATGATACAGCTGTTATACTGTGATATAATAAGGAATACATAGGCCAGATGCAGTTACTCATACCTGTAATCCCAGCTCTTTGGGAGGCTGAGGTGGGTGGATCACCTGAGGTCAGGAGTTCAAGACCAGCCTGGCCAACATAGTGAAACCCCATCTCTACCAAAAATGCAAAAATCAGCCTGGTGTGGTGATGGGTGCCTGTAATCGCAGCTGTTTGGGAGGCTGAGGCAGGAGAATTGCCTGAACCCAGGAGGCGGAGGTTGCAGTGAACTGAGGTCGCGCCATTGTACTCTAGCCTGGGTGACAGAGAGAGACGCCATCTCTCATCTCTCTCTCTCTATATATATATATATATATATATACACACACACACACATATATTTATATATACATATATATGTGTATATATATTTAAGTTTATTAAACTACGTAAGTATAATAGAAATTTAAGTAACTGAATTTTTCAGGGGTGTGTTTTACAAGGTTTTAGCAAATAGACTTCTGAAGTTATTAAAGCTCACAGCTGTGCTAAGATTCTTGGAACACTGCAGGTAAGGTTGCCTTTGACTTCAGTTTCACTGTAGCTACCCGGCACATGTGTAGGTGGTAGTCTCCCCATCTCCTCCCCTAACCTTCTGCCCTTTTAACTGGTGGTCTATGTGTGAGGAGAGTTGCTAATGTGAACTCACTTCCTTCTGCCCAAAGCCATGTGATTTCCATAAAGTTGCAAGCCAGAGGTAGTTGCATCAAAGCGAAGATATAGGCACAGGGTTTAAAAAAAAAAAAAAAAAGTGGGGGCACCGGGGCCACTTGGCCTGGACAAGAGGAAACTCAGCACAGGACAACTGTTTTCAAATACCTAAGGGGCTCAAGAAGCAGAGATGCCATGAGGAAGTTCTTTCTACTCATGAAAGCTCTCCGTCAAAGAACTGAGCCCCTTGAGAAGCAGTGAGTTCCCCGTCACTGGAAATGTCCCCCCTGGGGAGGAGATGCTCTGCTGGGTTGTTCCAGATCGTTGCCAAGGTCTCCTGATGCACTTGGATTTGGAGATTGAATAAGCACACAACTGTATTATCAAGTTGCTTCCTCAACGGATGAGAAGAAGACCAGAAGGGGAATCAGTATCTGAGGAGGAAGTTTTGCTGCACGTGCCCAGTAGCCGGTGGAGAGCAAGATTGCAATGTGACCTTAATTTCCTTAATGTCCTGCTCCCCACATTCATCATCAGCTCCAGCCAGACTACTCTACCCACTGTCTTCCAGTCCCAAAGCAGGCTTAACTCTTCACCTTCTAAACTGCCTTCCTCTCTACCTTCCCAACCCCAACCATTTTCCCACATCTCTCTTCCTCCATGGAGTCGTCTCTTAGAATTTCATCCTACCATCCTCTCCTGTGCTGCTTAGCAGGGGTCTATTTCAACATCGCTAATAGAGCTCACCTTGGTCTACACACACTTGCCCATTTACCACAGAACAGCAAAACATAAAAGTTAAGTCTGACTTTGGAGTCAGACCAAAGTTAGAATGCAGGTTTTACCAATAACGATTATAATCTATTAGAATTTCCTTAGCACCCCTCAACATGGGTTTCCTCATCTGTCAACTGAACAAGATGATGCGATTTCCTGCCTCTTTCACCAGGCACTGTGTGCATCATATGGATAATCTCTCCTGATCCTTTCACAACTTAAGAGGTAGGCGCTCTCTACTATCATCATTTGATGGACTCAGAGGATTGTTGTCAGGCAGGTACAATGCCTTACCCAGCGCCTTGCACACTGTCAGCACCATACAAATGCCACCTATTTTTGTTATAAGGCAGGCTGTGGGAGTGGGCGATATTCTAGCAATGACAGCCCTAACTCTACTCCTTTCTCCCCACTGACCATGACAACCTCTGGGGATGTGATACCGAAGTTTAGCATAACCAGTCTGCACACAATTTGGCATTTACTATGTTAGATCTTGGACTTACCACATCACTCACGTGTCTAGATGTCTCATCTCTTGAGGACAAGAACCTTCAGTGACACATCTGGTTGCTTCCTTCAGAGAACTATGAGCATCCCAAGCTCACACAGTCGTGGCGAATGGGGGAGGTGAATCCCAGCTGGGTGGTGCCTCCAAGTCAGGCTCAGGAAGGGAGCTTTCCCAGGTGCCAGACAGATGCTTTGGGGAGAAATGACAAGCTGTGGGTGGGGCCTCAGATACAGAGAGCTCTGGGTCTTCACAGCCTCCAAGCTTACCTTGGCAACAGCTCTTTTCTCTGTTCTCTTTTGAAAGGGAATTATGTGACTGCTGGCACTAAGCAATTATCATTCATGAACTTTTTTTTTCTCGTGTCATGTCAGGGAAAGACACACACAAACCTTGCCTGTGAACAGTACATTCAGGAATTATAGGCATGAGCCAATCTAGTTTCCAAATGATGTTGCCATCTAAATTCTATTAACTCCACAATGCAATCTCCCTTAGACCAAAATATTGCAATTTCCTTCTCTTTTTACTTTCTTTTTCTCCAATTTAATTTGATTTTTGCTCTCTTTAGAGGATACACAGTAATCAGGTTAAGCCATCATCTTTTCAGTATTGCCCTTAGAGTTGCTTCTCTTTCTATTTCAATCCGTTCTCTACTTCTTCCTTAATCCACTTTCTGCCCAGTGAATATCCCAAGAAGAACTGGACAGAGATAAATCATTTTGCCTTGGAAACTTATCAGGCTGAAAAAAAAATAAACAAGCTGCTGCCCTTCGAAAGTCAGAAAATCACGTTAGCCTGAGGTACCAAGTCTGTTTATTTTCCTTTATCTAAGGGATAGATTTCATTATGAAAGCTGGGCCTGACTGAATGGCCAAAGAAGTCCTTAACACTTAGGAAGTGCCAGAAATAATAAATGAATGTGTTTGCTATTGAAATGGTCCAATCTGGATTTCATAAGGGATTATATTTGTTTTTGTTTTTTTTTTAGAGGGTGGCAATCATATAGGTTTTAAATAATAAATCTGCAACTTCAGCTCTTTTTGAGGATATGCAAAATAGCTTGCCAACTCCTAAAAGCCCAGAGAGTAATTGATTTAACAAGACTGAAGCGATATTGCTTTTTAGGCAGTTTAAGCTATAAACTAATATTTCTTCTTAACACCGTTCTAATGTTTGGTATAATAACATTCATCAAATTAGATGAAAACATATGCATCTTTTAAAATATCCAGTCTTTCTTTGTTCTTTCTCTATCTGAAAAAATAAAAACTAGAGTGAAGAAACTAGAATGGAGTAAGTGACAAAGACTAAATGATTTTGTTTCTTTCTTGTGCATTTTGTTTACATCTTGACTTGGAAGAAAGGGCTTTCTGCCTACGAGATCTAGTTAAGTGCCTTTTTATTTTCTGGGGAAGGAAAGTGAAGAATAACAATATAACATTTTCATGCTGGCGAGGCTGGGATGGTTACCTCTTCCATGGTTAGTGCAGTGAAGGAGAACATCCTGGTCTGGGATCATTCAAAGACGCATCCCTGGCAATTGGGAAGCTTCAGGGCAACTCCAGTAACTACCTATTAGAATTCCCTTAGCACCCCTCAGCATTGGGTCTTGTTCACGAATTCCCATATCCTGGTCAGCCTTGCTACCACCTTCGGTCCAACTTGTACACTGGTGTCCCAGCCCACTGGGATTCTACCACCCTGCAGCAAGATGGATTTGAACTGGAATGACCTGCAAAGACATCTTCCTGGTTACATGCCTGTCAGGTTTCAGACATTCTTGGTTACAACCTCACCTGTGTGGCTTGGAAAATTCTCCATCCAGGAAGACTGGACACAAATCAGCAGGCAATTCCTACAATCCAAAGGGAGAGTCTGTGTTCCCCCAAAGAATATGAGCCATTTAAACTACAGGGGCAAGAATGAATATATAAAGGCCTTTTGGCACAATTCTTGCTCGTTTTGTCAAACTTATCACTGATGGAATGATGATATAAATAAACAGAAACCAACATGAATCTATCATCTGTCTATCTATCTCTATCATCCACATATCTGTCATCTCTATCTTCTAACCTGTTTATTGTGATGTAAATGTAGATCCAATTAATATTTTTGCTAATATTTATACCATATTTACATGATTTACTTGACACAATAATGTCATGACATTTAATCTCCCTCTTTTAAATGGGCAAAATTAAAAGCAATTCATCCTTAGGCGATGCGGCAGGCAACAGTGTATTATCAAATATTGTCAGTGGCTCTATGTGGGCTGTGGAGAAGTTTCCTGAATATGAAAATTGATTGGAAGAATAGGCTTGTATACTTTGTGAAGCACACATGAACACAATTAGAATTTGCTTCAAACTTTGCAGTCAATTTACCTTTGAATTGATGTCAAACAGGGAAAATTTCAGCCTGAGGACACTTTCTAAAGGAGCTGATCAGTATAGGAGAACAGAGGAAACAGAGAGAACTGGAATGGGCGTGTTAATGGGAACTCTGTCTCAGTCATGCCTGTAGTGTTAATGTGAATACGACAGTGGAATGAGTATCATTGAAGCAGATAATTCCTCTTGTTCCTATTACCCCACCATTCAACCTGCCAACCTGTCACTATTTTAAAGTAGAATTTTTTTCCTCCTTTCTGTTTTTAGCATTTCTATCTGAGCACTGAGGTACGGCAATAATGTACCTGCAAAATGCACTGGAAGGGAGGCATGTCAGACCAAAGTCCACAGCCACAAAGAACGCAATGCAAAAACATAGAAGAACAAAGAAGCCTCCAAAAACATACCTCAAAACAATGTGGTCATAGTAGATGATCTTTATTTATCAAGTGTCCAGCTTATCATGACTGACTATCTTTCCTTGAGAAGTATACATCTACTCACCTGCTCAAATGGAAATGATTCTGTCACCAGAGTTATCAGAAACCTATAAAAGTCCTTCAAAGGGTCCTTAATGAATCTTCTCTCCATTATCCATCTCCATGATGTCCAGGAAGGGCCTAGGTCAGGATACCATCTGCTATTTAATCAGATGGGTGAAAGGAAGGGTCTGGGGTTAAATGACATGATACACTGCTTTAGTTACCACGCTGTGAGGCCAGAGCTGAGCCTCTGTCTCTTTAGATCCTGAAGTAATTGGAAGCAGAATGTACAGGCACACACTGGTGTCATCTCATCCCTGCTTCCCTTTTTAAGGGGCCATGGAGAGTGGGAAGATTCAATTTGGAAAAGAAAACAAAGGTCAAAATGTTAGGGCTGGGGGATTCTACCTGGAGTTCCCATCAACTCTATCTCCTTTCTAGGGGGCTATTTCTGGAGTTGGTAGATGGCTTTCACCTTAGTTTTCAATTCATTCTAGTCCTTTCCAATCCAATTCAATCTCTTAACACACACACCTCTACCTGCCTTTGATGCCAGATGGGGAAAAAAGGGCAGAGTAATGGAGGAGAGAGTGGAAGCCATGAGTTAGGCAAAGGGGAGGCTAAGAGTAGAGCAAAGGAAGCAGATGAGGCAGGAGATTTGGAAGAACGACTGGGAAATGGTGGTGGTAGGTGTCGCACGGACGTGCAATGCACAAAGTCTCATCAAACCTGTCTTGGCCAGGTGTGGTAGCTCACGCATGTAATCCCAGCACTTTGGGAGACCAACGTGGGCAGATCATGAGTTCAGGAGATGGAGACTATCCTGGCCAATATGGTGAAACGCCACGTCTACTAAAAATACAAAAATCAGCCGGATGTGGTGGCACACACCTGTAGTCCCAGCTACTCAAGAGGCTGAGGCAGGAGAATTGCTTGACTGAACCTGTGAGGCAGAGGTTGCGGTGATCCGAGATCATGCCACTGCACTCCAGCCTAGCAACAGAGCAAGACTCCATCTCAAAAAACAAACTAACAAACCTGTTTTATCTGCCCAGCACGGGGTCTTACATCACCCCCAAGTTTTGTTTTTCTAGCTCAGTGGAATTTTGTGCATATGTACTGGGGTCAGGAAGAGTGGAAACTGGGTTTGGAGTGGTGGGAAGCGAAACAGATGAGAGGAAAGGAATAAGAAGAAAAGAACTGCTAATAATACCCTTGATTCTCATCTCTCTTGGTGCCACCTCCATGTTTACCCGGAATGATGTGTGATTATAAGAGCAAGTACTGCAGATTCAGCAGCCGAGGCACGAAAATTGAAATTACTCACCTTTGAAGAAGGACACATTCGTGACCGGATAAGTGGAATGAATGTGTTCATTCATCAGAGGCTGCTATGCATTGAATTTCCAACTGGTTAACTTCTAAATAACAGCACTTGCTATAATGAAGGCTGAAGAGTACTTGAGTTTGGTTCTTACATCATAAAAAGCATCAGGATTTTCACTTATATTAAACTTGGTGGGAAGCTCTTGATATAAATAAATAGCAAATTGTGACCTGTGCTTCTTCATCTGTATGGGAAAATACCTGAGAAATCTATGGCAGGATTTGAAAAAGACTATGATGCAAAGAAAAAGAAAAGTCATAGAGATCAAATTTGGCAACATTTATCCAAGCACTGCCTGAGGGAGAAAATGCTCTCTGGGTGATGGGAAGTATGTCTCCATCTTAGAGGGGGAATGTATGCAACTATTAGACTCTATGCCATTAAAAATTCCAATCCAGGCTGGGCGTGGTGGCTCATACCTGTAATCCTAGCACTTCGGGAGGCTGAAGTGGGTGGATCACCTAAGGTCAGGAATTTGAGACTCGACTGGCCAACATGGTGAAACCCTGTCTCTACTAAAAATAAAAATTATCTGGGCATGGTGGCGCACGCCTGTAATCCCAGCTACTTGGGAAGCTGAAGCAGGAGAATTGCCTGAACCTGAGAGATGCAGGTTGCCCTGAGCCGAGATCACCATTGTACTCCAGCCTAGGCAACAGAGCAAGACCCCATCTCAAAAAAAAACCAAAACATTCCAATCCAATTCTGATGCCATGCTTACCAATTCCTCTACAATGATCTGGCTTCCCAGAGAGCTTGCCTAAAAGGGAGAGGAGGAGATTGTTCAGGCCAGTGCAAATGTCTGGGCTAGCCAAAGTTACATTTCCTATTGTCAATTAATACACTTGCATTTTATATATTTGTTTTAATATTCTAATTGCAATTCTCTTGTATTTAACTGAGTCAAAAAGTGAGGTCTGAACAAAGCTCTCTTTCAGAGCCATGGGGAGTAGTCATGATCAAGGTCAGTGGTTGTTTCCAAATGTGTAACTCCCTTAATTAATGGGAGCTGATGTCTACAAAAATATCAAATTGTATAAGATCAATTTTGACGGGATCTTAAGTGAGTCATCATCTTACAGGTTTGACTTGGTTGGTTATGTATTGACTTTGAATTTAAATATCATATACTTTACTTCCCATTACTAAGTTCATCTTGCTCTTTACCCTGCATTAATGCCAATGGCAGAAAACACATGACCTTGTCACCCCTTCTAGCTGAAACACATCTCTAGGATAGTTGCCCAGGCTTTCAAGGTGTCTCCCCATTTCATTGGTGAGGCCATTCTCTGGGTCTTCCCAGCATCTACAAATAGCTTGACCCACCCGTTCTTTTAGGTACCATGCTGTCACCAGAGCTAGTAACTCTGGCTCTGGCAAATGCCTCTGGAATTGAATTCCCACCCTCTATGACCTCCTTGTCCCATCGCTAGGCTTCCAAATCTCCGAGCTTATCTAGAGCTCCCAAGCAGCCTCTGAGGCGTAGCTGTCGCCCCTGAGCGGTTGGCCTCTTATCGTCCCTACCATGTTGGTTGCAGAGCCATGCCACTCAATTCAGCTTTTCTTCAGATATGTGGTCAGTATAACCCTTTAAAAACTCAGATTTTTTTCATCATCCCTTCTCCCAAAGGAATCAATGGCTTGTCATTGCTTTTAAGACAGTGCTTCTTACTGAAGCCAATGAAGCTGTGCCCAGGTTGCCCCTGACTTGTTCCCATGCTCATCTGGCCCCACATTCTCTCCAACCCCTGCCCCAGCCTCATCAGCCCTCCTCCACTGCGTTACTCACCATGCTCCTACTTGCCACAGGGACTTGGCACATGCTGCTCCCTCCACCTTGAATGATCTTTCTTCCCTCCTCCCTACTTAACTCCTATTTGCCCTTCAAATCTCAATTGAACCTTGACATAGTAGATGGATGAGCTGTTAAGGCATGTGGACACCACCCTTTCTATGACAAGGGTTTTGAAACTGTAGTTAGCAGCTGACTTCTTGTTCCCTGGTGAAGCAGAGGTGGTGGATCAAAAGTCTGCCCTTGACTTTCTCCTTGCCTTAGACCCAAGGACTCTGTCAACCACAGTGTGCAAACCACTGCTTTAGGTGATAAAGAATCTTTTAAAGCAGAGGAGGGCAAGATGACATCTATGCTTTGGGCAGCTGGCTGTTGAAGCAGCCCAAAGTTGCTGGAGGGAGAGCATGCACTTCTCATGTGCCACTTCAGATCTTTTCCGTCTCCAGCCTCTTGCTGCTGCTGCTGCTGCTGCCCCGGCAAACAGCTATACATGGGCTCTGGCAGACTCAATAAAGGTGCATCCTGATGGTTGCCTGCTTCTCCCCAGGGCCACGTGCCTCTCACCTCCCACCACGGGGTTACCCTGTTGATATCAAGTGGTGGGACATCATAGAATCCTCCCCAGTACTCACAAATGCTTAATCTGTACATTCAGAAACTTATTACATTACAGGGTTAAGTTCTCCCTTTTCCTCCCTAGAAGGATGGTCCTGAGAAGGAATTTTTGTGGCTTTTCAGGAGATTGTTTTCCAGGCTCAAGCAATCAATCACACTTAGCAGTAGCCAGTGCAGGAACACACCCTCGTATTGATGCTCCCTCCCTGCGTGTCTCTCTCCTTGTTCAGCTCTATGTCTCTCTTTGCGTGTGCTCCCTAATAAAGTAGCAGCCTCTGCCTCTGGCTAAGACAGAGGGACAGGAGACCAAGGCACAGGGATTTCCAGCAGGTCCTGGTCAGCAGAAGCCCTTTCTTAAGTTTGGATGACTGGTGGCTTTGCCAATAATTCATGAGAGAAATGATCTAGGCCTGGTCACAAAGAGCAGCTATGAGAATGGACAGAAGAGATAGATCAGAGAGAGATTTGGGGAGAATGAAAGGTAGAACATAATGACCGACTGGATCTGATCTAGGATGAGTCCCAGGTTTCTTGCTGGTGCACTTGCATAGAAAGATAGAAGTCCAGCTTTGCAAATGTTGTGGGTGAGCTGCCCATGAGATAATTACCAAGAGGTGTCCAGGAAGTGGCTGGAGTCATGAACCTGGAGCTTAGGAAGGAGTTCTGAGATGACCATGAAGGGGTGAGACTCGTGGGGGTGCTTGGAGTCAAGGAGAGGGTGAACTGAATCACCCAGAGAAACCACACAGAATAAGAAGAGGGCTAAAGAGGAAGGGGGTGGATGAAGAAACAACAGCCATGGACGAGGAAGGCCAAGTCTGAGATGTGTGAGCATGTGAGTCAAGCAGCGTCCAGCCTAAGCACCTGGCGAAATGATCACTGGTACATTTCTACATGAGAAAATGGAAGATTTGAAAAACACAGTCAAAAGAACTTTTGTTTATACAAATTGACATAGTAGCTCCCAACTTGCCCTAATATGTAGGTAATATTCAACATAAGATGGTCACTAACTCTAAATAACTTCTAAACTTTGAAACTGGAAAGACTGAACCACGTGATCTCCACAGAAATCACAGTATTTAGGGGGAAAATTCCACACTTAAGAGAGGGGAAAATATCAACTTACTTGCAAATTAATGAGCGCTTCAGTTTAAGTAACTCTGAAATCTCTGAAATAAGGATTCTTTGGCTGCATCTGTATTCCACGTCCAAATATTCATTTGGGGAATTGGAGAGAGGTATGTTCTCAATCTCTTTCTTAGATTTATATCTATATTCAAAAATATAAACTTTTAAAAACCTAACAAATAAGCTTGTTGTAGTTGTGGAATTTTTAATGATCATTTACAAAAGTGGCTCATATAGAACTTTGGGAAAAAACTCAATTGTGTATTCTGGAGCAAGTTCAAAATAGAATTAACTCTTGAACAGCACAGGGGGTAGGGGCCCTGATGCTGTGTGCAATCAAAAATTCATGTGTAACTTTTGACTCCCCAGATCTTAACTACTAATAGCCTACTGTTGACTCGAAGCCTTACAGATAACATCATCTATGTTATACATATTTATACTGTTTTATATATATATTTGTATGTTATGTGTATATATATATATATTCTTATAATAAAGTGAGCTAAAGAAAAGAAAATGTTAAGAAAATAATATGGAAGCTAAACGATATTTACTATTAAGTGGAAGTGGATCATCATAAAGGTCTTCATCCTCATTGTCTTACATTGAGTAGGGTGAGGAGGAGGAGGTAGAGGAGGGATTGATCTTGCTGTCTCAGGGAGGCCAAGGCAAAAGAAAATCCATGCATAAGTGGACCTGCACAGTTCACACCCATGCTGTCCAAGGGTCAACAGTGTTGTAAGCCTGGGAGTGGTGGCTCATGCTTGTAATCCCAGCATTTGGGGAGGCCAAGGCAGGTGGATAGCTTGAGTCCAGGAGTTTGAGACCAGCCTGGGAAACATGGGGAAACCCTGTCTCTACAAAAAATACGAAAATTAGTTGGGCATGGTAGCTAACAAACAGATCTTGAATTGATAGCAACAGGCTGAACCATTACTAGCAGGCAAATGGCTATTAAAACATACCAAGATTATTATTATTATTTGAGATGGAGTCTTGGTCTGTCGCCCAGGCTGGAGGGCAATGGCACGATCTTGGCTCACTGCAACCTCTGTCTCCCAGGTTCAAGCATTTCTCCTGCCTCAGCTTCCTGAGTAGCTGGGATTACAGTCATGTGTCACCACACTCAGCTAATTTTTTTNGTATTAGAGACGGGATTTCACCATGTTGGCCAGGCTGGTCTTGAACTCCTGACCTCTGGTTCCACATGCCTCAGCCTCCCACAGTGCTGGAATTACAGGCCTGAGCCACTGTGCTCGGCCTCTTAATCTTAACCAATAGGATAACCTGTGTCATATCAGATATTGAAAATACATGTTAAAAAAATGAAATTTCAAGCTTAATTTTGTTGCATAGTATATGTTTGGCCATATTTTTCTCTCTGGCTCATTCTGTAGTCACAAAGGCTGTTACGCAGTGACTGCATGGTGCTTGGAATACATGAGATGCATTATACAGCTTTTGATTTTCTAAGGCGGCTGGATAAATTACAACAACTTCATGTATCTGGGGGCTTTTGACATATGTCCAATTAAAACAAAAACTTCTAACAAACCCTGGAGAAGGTTCCATTCAGCAGGATGAGCTAACCCCCAAAACAGTCACTTCTGGCAGGTTATCCTGCTTAGTTTGCAGCTGTCGATTTGGTAAGCAGTCTGGTCTGTTGGTTGGCAAAGTGCTATGAAAGCAGATGTGAAACTCCAGGACACACACACATACACATGCTATGCACATGCACAAGGTTACAATCACTGAACTCAAAGAAGAAACTCATCTTTTTACAAACTGAAAATGAATAAGACTGCCTGTCTCAGTGTCTGTTATCCTAATCCAAATGGCATGCAGACATCCATTGGAGCATTTGTTAGCTATTCAACTTCCAAGACTAACTCAACAATTACAATAAGGAATAGAAATTTTAGGCTAGGTGTGGTGGCTCATGCGTATAACCCCAATTCTTTGGGAGGCCAAGAGGGGAGCATCGTGTGAGCCCAGGAGTTCCAGACCAGCCTGGGCAACATAGTGAGACCCTGTCTCTACAAAAAAATTTTTAAAAATTATCCCAGCATGGTGGCAGGCACATGTACCCAGCTACTCAGGAGGCTGAGGAAGAAGAATTGCTTGAACCCAGGAAGTCAAGGCTGCAGTGAGCCATGGTCACACCACTGCACTCTTGATCCTGGCAAACACGCTCAAACAAAGAAAGTAGTAAATGACAGAGTACCCAAAAGGAAGATGCATTCTCAAGGTCTGGTGTCTCAGCAGTACCCTTCCATTCTAGCCCCCTTGCTTAACATATAAAGTCTTAAAGAGAAAATGTGACCCTACCTACCTTGCCATTGCAATTCTAACCAGCGGGTGAGCTTCACGCCTTCCATAGTATAGGCGGCTCCAGCAGTCTCCAGAACAGAATCATCAACAGGGCAATGAAATTCACATTCTTAACACAAAGGGCCTTATTTCTCTATGCAGGCAGCTGTATATTTGGTGCAATTTTGAAATACGCATGTCAGATCAATTCTTATTCTTCCATTTTTTAATCCTTACTTTTTAAAATGCAAGCTTTAATATCTTAGTAAGAAATCTTTTACTGGAAGCAAATAGCTTTTCTTTATCATGGAACTAAGTCTATACAAGGGAAGAGAACATGAGTGTTCATTTAGCTATGTGGGAAATGTCCTTACAATAACCCCTCCCCAAGAACTCCTTTGTATCTATCTCATAATGACACAAATGCCATTTGCATTGCTCTAAGCCAGGGATGTTGCTGCTGAGATTCTCACAGTTAACAACAGAGGCTTCTGATCTAGTCGCATAGACAAGCAGGAAATAAGTGACTTTGGGGCCTTGGAAATAAGTTATTGGGTCTGTTGAGCCACAGGATACAATGTTTCTGGGTCTCAATTCTTTCATTTCTAAAATTATTTCCCAGTTACTGTATGCATACGTCTCTTTATTCTCATTTATTCTACACACCATTGCCAGATTGATTTTCCTAATGTTACCTCTAATCTCAGCTTTGCTCTGTTCAGCGGCCAATCTTTACCCTTAGCCTGATGTAGAAACGTTTCATCCACAGTTGAGGCCTGCTGGTATAAAATGTCAGCCAATTGTTTAGCAATTTTCCTCTCAGATCTCCCTACTTATACTCTGACCTTCAGCCAAAGTGGACTGTTTCTGTTCTCAGTGTATTTTTACACTGTTCTTTCCCCAGTCTCAGTCTTATAACTCTTTCAAGTCTCGTATAACTCATTTCAAATTTTGCCTCTTTAATAAAACATTTTTTGGGCCCTCCAAGTATCTGTGGCCCTCCCTCTTTAAATCGTTACCAAGTCTTTTACTTCTCTTAACAAGATCTGTATTAGTCCTAGAAGTGTGTGTGCTTATTGACGTCCCATCTTCTAGTTAACTATAAGCTCCTTGAGGGCAGGCAGCGTGTCTTAACCTTATCTTTGTGCTTATAGCCCAACCTTTGCAACACAGCATATTCCCCAAAATGGATGTCTGTGGGAACAAACTGAATCTATATATTTTCCATTTATTTATAAACAAGCAAAGGAGTGACAGATATTAGATGGGGCTATCCAAGTGAAGTATTGAATAGGAAGGACCATGGAAAACGGTTGTCTTTGGTCTCTTTAGAGAAGGAAGAGTATCTTCCATCCAGTCCTTGTACTAACCTGTTACTCTCCCACACCATAAATATACCAGTGAGGTCAAGAAACAGTAAGAGAGAAAAAAGGGACTTTTCATTTCAACACCGTGTCACTTTCAGAGTGAAGGCACTTCCGTTGTCACCAGCATCATCCTTAAGGGAGTTAGTGGATGGTGGGAGAAAGGCAGAGAGAAGCGTTTGGAAGGGGTAGGGTGTCTCCTAATCAAGAAAGTGGGGGCTGTGTGGGGGCTGGTAGCATGGAAATGAGAAAAGAAAAGGAAAAATGGGCCACAGCAGAGCACTGAATTGGGAAGAAAAGACTTTACTGTGTACAGACTGGAAACCTACTACACAGCTCTGCTCTGCTTTTAACTTAAACTGTGCCCTTGTCTCCTTGTCCATGAGATCCCATGGAAGCAGTGAGAGTCAAAGCACTTGAAGATTCTTGAATCAAAAGGCACTATGTAAAGAGAAAGCATTATTATTATTATTATTATTAATTAAAGGAACCTGTCATAGACAGAAACAGACACCGCAATCCATAACTTTTTATTTAAATGAATACCATGCTGTCAAATTGGATACTGACTGGCTGTTAGATAATTTGGCAACCATAGCGGAGCAAATGTTCAGGAGAGGTGAGTATTTTTCCACTATTCCAGAAGGCTGGAAGCATAAACAGCAACAATTTTTGCATCAATCTTTCAGTCATGTCCATCAAATCAGGCTTTCGAGTTTAATGCTGAATAAAACACCCTAAACACAGCAGAGAGCAAGCCCAGACAGAACATCTTGAAAGTGGTAAGCTGAAAGAGAGAGCGTGCACATTCCACGTGAATGTTTCCGCAGTGTCAGAAAACGCAGCACATTAAAAATATCAGTCAGTGGATTTCTTCAGCGCATTCCCTTTTCATAGTCCAAAGGGAATTCGCGTTTTAACTATGGGATGCACTGTCATAGCATCTTAGGCAGAGTGGATAGTATCAGAATAGGGAAGAGCAGTTAGCCAAACGCCCTGTGTGCTACAATAAACTGGGACACTCTGAGAGCAAGGAAAACTTACACAATAGGTGTGTGCATCATGCAGCCCAGCTCTTCACACCAACCATCAACACAAGGCAACCTCAGCTGTGTTTGTCTGGATTTAGGACCAAGGGCATAGCTGGGGGGAGTGGAGGGTGGCGTGTAGCCACAAACTTGCCCACAAGCAAAGGGATTAGCTAATAATAGCTGTGTTTATCCCAGGGAGGATTGAAGCCACAGCAGAAGGGGAAACTAAAGACATTAAATTTTAGTGGAGCTAATTTTGGAAGAATGGGGAAAGTGCTGAGGGAAATGAAACAGGATAAAGCTGTTGAGGAGAAAGCCACGGAGGAAATAGAAAGTGTTCAAAGATAAATTAATGCATGACCAAAATCACTACAAACTACCCAGTCATAAATATTCCAACAGGGGGAAAGAAGGCCAAGGTGGATTAAAAGTGAGAATCAATGCTAAGAGAAACAGAAGTGCTGTAGAATATGAATTTGTGGAAGTAGAAGAAATCAAGGATTGGCTAAAGTACAGTATCTGAATGAAAGTCAAGTGTGGGGAGGTAAATCTTCAGTTGGACAAACCCCACTGTTTACTTCCCTGTACACTTTCCTTGAAGTTCCCTTCCTGCCATCCTTAAATACTCCCATTTGTATTTTTCTGTTTGGCATCCACCTCAACTCTCTTGATTCAAGTCATGTTTACTCCCATATGTTCTTGACTGCAGGTAGGGAGTTGCTAATTCAAAGATGGGTTGGGGGAACCTACCTCAGAGAAAATACTAAGGCCTTAAACAGTGGCTACCCTGCCTGTTTAGAGGTGAGAGAAAGGTTTGGCAGTTGAGCTGTAGACAATAGACAAGGTCTTGTTATGGAGAACACAGAGTCACTGAGGAGGCGACATGGGAGTTTCTATGCCTTCCTCTTTCCTTAGGGACATGCCTCGGAGTTCAACATGGAGAGGGCATGTCTATCTGTGTGGTTTTGCACGGGGGTGAGGAGGGCACAAGAGACCTACAGCTTTAAGCCTTAACTTCCTCATAAGTAGGTCAGATAGAAGTCTGCAAATTAAAAATGGAAATCAGGAAGGGACAAAAATTATACCTCTTGGATAAATTCCTAGCAAATGACTCCAGCTCAGCATGGCAAAAAAGAAAAACATAGTAAAAGGAATCTTCTGATGTGCAGCAATGAAACACTCTTATCAAAAAGCACACATACTCTATCATCCAATATAGCGTGAGTTTTAATATTTCATTTTAATAGAGTTTTGGGGTCTCCGTTTGGTGGATAGCTTTCTTTTGGTATGAAGATTCTAGAAAATGTTCTGGGTACTAGTAGTTCCTACTTCCAGGCAGACCCTTAGGACTCCTGTCTAAAGGTGCCGTGGGAGTGGCCACAGGTTGGGAATCCCCAGTGTGCTCCTCCGTCTTTGTGTTAGCTACACTTGGAGGACAGTAGACATGGCTGGACTTTCCATATCTTTCTTTCACAATAGAAAGAGTGATTTCCTCACTGAGAAATCTGGTGCCTCAGAGCACCAGAAAACAGAGTAGGGCTTGGAGCCAGCTTGAAGGCTAAAGACAGCAGGCTGATTCTCAGATTCTGGGGAAGGCTCAGAGAGAAGAGACTATGCTTGACTAAACTGATGTCCTACCTCATAGTACATCAATAACAGGAAATTAGAAGAGGACTGTACTGGGTTGAATTGTGTCCCCTTCCTAAAATGGATGTCCATCCAGAACCTCCGAATGTGACCTTATTTGGAAAAAAGTTTGTTGCAGATGTAATTAATTAAGATGAGGCCATAAATTCAATGACTGCTGTCCTTATAAGAAGGCCACATGATCATATCTCTGAGTAGCCACTGCACTCCAGCCTGGACAACATAGAAAGACCTTGTCTCCAAGGAAAAATAAAGAAGGCTGCATGAAAACATGGTTATGGACAGCCACACCCAGAAGAAAAGCAACTGTGCGATGACAGAGGGGAAATTGAAATGATGGCTGGGCACGGTGGCTGGCACCTTTAATCCCAGCACTTTGGGTGGCCAAGGCAGGCAGATTGCCTGAGCTCAGGAGTTTAAGATCAGCTTGGGCAACATGGCAAAACCCCATCTCCACATATACACACACAAAAAATACAGAAAATTAGCCAAGCATGATGGCATGCAGTTATAGTCCCAGCTACTCAGGAGGCTGAGATAGGAAGAGAGCTCGATCCTGAAAGACGGAGGTTGCAGTGAGCCATGATGGCACCACTGCACTCCAGCCTGGGTGACAGAGCCAGACCCTGTCTCAAAAAAAAAAAAAAAAAAAAAGAAAGAAATTGAAGTGATGCAGCTCTAAGCCAAGGAATGCCGGCAACCAGCAAAGACTAGAGAGAGGCAAGGAAGGATTTTCCTTAGAGCTTTGAGAGGGGGCATGGCCCTGCTGATTGGCACCTTGATTCTGGACACCTAGCTTCCAGAACTGTGAGAGAATCAGTGCCTGTTGCTTTAAGCCAACCAGTTTCTGGTACTTTGCTACGACAGTCCTAGGAATCTAATACAAGGTCTATGGCAGGCAGGTATTCTGACAACAACCAAGAAATGGAGTGAGGGAACAGTCCAGAATAACTACGAAAAGCTCATCCAAGGACACTGAAAGCACCACTTCCCAGAGCCTTTTGCCACAGAGTAAACAACTCAATGTGGCCCCTACACACAGTTGAGGGTGAAGGGAAAAGTCAGTGGACATTTAACATTTTGAGTCTGCAGACAATTTTGATGTGCATGAAAATAATGTTTTAATCCCCACTGGCCAGATACACTGCAAAGGGAATGGCAGGCAAGTACAGCAAAGAAAGTGTCTTTTGTTTCCAAGATGTGTGGGGCAATTGCCTCTAAGGTATTCTTCTACATGTTCATAGCCAATTCCTTCTATTTCTCAACATGTGGTTACAACTCTTCATGACTTCCCTTGATGTCCCTGGCTTTCTCCTCTGTCCTCTTCTTCCTTGGCTTTGTACATCCTTGCGTTTCACTTCACAGAGAAAATTCAGTCCTTCTACCAGGGAGTGCCTACACCTCCTGCCCTGATACGGTTTGGCTCTGTGTTCCCACCCAAATCTCATCTTTAATTGTACTCCCATAATTCTCATGTGTTATGGGAGGCACCCAGTGGGAGATAATTTGACTCATGGGAGTTTCCTCCATACTGTTCTCATGATAGTGAGTGAATACATCTCACGAGATCTGATGAGTTTATTAGGGGTGTCTGCTTTTGTATCTTCTTCATTTTTTCTTTGCTTGCTGCCCTCCATGTAAGACGTGACTTGCTCCTCCTTGCCTTCTGCCATGATTGTGAGGCTTCCCCAGCCATGTGGAACTGTGAGTCCAATTAAACCTCTTTCTTTTGTAAATTGCCCAGTCTCAGGTATGTCTCCCTCAGCAGTGTGAAAACAGACTAATATATGCCCCCTTTACTGCAAGTATTACACATCTTTCTCTTCTGTATTGGAGTAGTAGGTGCCCCCACATTTTTAAAGCCAACTTCTCCACCTATACTCTATATCTTCTGATTTTCTCGGGGACCTACTCTATCAGTTATCTCCTTCTCTTTCATGTCCCCAGCCTTTTCTTTTTTCCTTCAGTATAAAATGTATTCAATCCTTCTCACTTTAGGAAACTTCTCCCTGGCATGATGGTTCACATTGCCTTTGGCAACCACTCTTTTCTATTTCTTCCCTTCTTAAAGATTCTTACAAGAACATCCTGCATTCAGCAGGATGGTTTCTGTTCTATCCTGCCTCAATCTAGTATTTTACCTTATCGCTACACTAAAAGCATCTTAGCCAATGTGGTTACCAAATTAAACAAATATTTTCTAGTTCTTACCTTCATTGATAGCTCTATGTATTCGGTATTGCACACAATCCTACCTCCTTGAAATTCTATTCTTCTTATTATTATTTTACTTAAATAACATTACTCTCTGCCCAAAGAATATCATTCACATGCACATCTAAATACACGCTGATGACTCTCAAATATACACATAAGGCTCTGTCTGGTCTTTCTTTTTCATTCACATCCCACAGGCCCTCCTAATTCAGCAGGTTCAAAGTTAAACTCATCAATCAGCTCTATGGTTCTCCTCCTTAGTTCCTTCCATTCCTTACTATTAATTCACCTGAGGTTTCTTAAAGCACCAAGTGTGCAGGTGCTTGGTCCTGAGCTTGCAGAGAGAAATAAAATCTCAGAGACCAGCAGGGGAGAAAGACAGGCAAATATTGAAGTCACAGTTCGATAGTAGAAACAAAACTAGAAGTAGTGGTATCATGGAAGAGAAGATGCCTATCTGAATCAGGCTAGGAGTGACATTAGGTCAGAGTGCCAGGAATGTTCTTGAAGATTGGAAAGATGATCTCCTCCCTCAAAGAGCTGCTGGCTTGTCCCAGTCAGTGCTCACCACCAACAACCCATGACACTAGTCTGCATCTCAGGAGTTTTCTTTTCTTTTCTTTTCTTTTCTTTTTTGACACAGAGTCTTGCTCTGTCGCCCAGGCTGGAGTGTGGTGGCCTGATCTCGGCTTACTGCAATCTCCATTTCCCGCTTTCAAGCGTTTTTCCTGCCTCAGCCTCCCAAGTAACTAGTACAACAGGCGCCCACCACCACGCCCTGCTAATTTTTATATTTTTAATAGAGACAGGGTTTCACCATATTGGCCAGGCTGGTCTAGAACTCCTTAACTTGTGATCCGCCCACCTCAGCCTCCCAAAGTGAGGCGTTTTCTTAGAGTCATCTTCTACATTGGATCAATTCCTATCAGTTCTACATGCAAAAATCTCTTATCTTGGACAATTCTATTTATGTCCTAATTGGCTTAACTCTAATTTCATCCCCAATTCTACCTGCATGAGAGCAAGGAGTGTGTCTACTTTGTTTATGCCTGTATTGCATGACTAGATCAATTTCTGCACTCAGTGGGTGCTTAATAAATAGCTATAAAATGCAAGAATGCTTCAGAGTGATATTCCTATCACTAAAACCTAGACCTGATCATACCACATTACTCTTTATGAATCTTCACGGCTCCTCACTGCCTGATGGAAAAATTAAAACTTGGCTTGGCAAACAAAGCCCTTTACAATCTGGTCTCTGCAGATTTTTATCAGCCTTGTTTTCACCAGTTCTTCTGTTCACCTTCCTTTTAGCCGCACAAAACTACCCACTGATATGTCAGCCGGGGTATCACACCCTTTCAAGCTTCTGTGCCTTTGATTGTACTGCTCCCTCCTCTGAAATACATTTACCTTCCTGGTCCTTAGGATAGACTTCTAATCATCTTTTAAGATGCAGTTCAGGCATCTTTTTATTTTTCCCATTCATTCTCTCTGACCAAATAAGGCCATGACTTGTCCTTGATCTTCTGTGCTAGAGCCTGGAGATGTTTATCACTAATTGTCTCTTTGGCATATTTACATATCCTCTTCCCCAATAAAACAGTGAGCTCCTTGAAGACAGGAACTGGGAGTCAGAACAATAAAATTGACCTAATTAACACGCAATGGTGTCACTGTTGGGTCAAAGAGAAAACCGGCAGTAGAAGCAAACGCAGGCCAATTTGAAATCTGCCTTCTACCATACACATGTTGCTGTCTCCCTGGGTGAAATTATATTATGTTTGTATAAGAAGGCAGTCAAGTGTGTAATATATTTGGAAAGATTTTGATCAAAACGGTTTGGATTTTTAAAAATATTTGGGAGCTTACAGAAGATAAGCTTTAATTATCTAAAGACTCGTTGGTATGGAACACCTCATTCCTTTCCAAAGCTAGATATGGATATGTACAAAGGTTACAAAATACACCTAACACCTTCAGAGCAAATGCAAGATGACAGACTCCACTGGTATGAGCTGCACTGTCAAGGCCCAAAGGAAAAACTAGAAAGACCATGGATAAAAGCCACAAAACCAAGGAGAATACAAAACACTTAGCAGGAGAAGGGAAGGGGAGGTGTTATTATGGGAGGGACAGAATTCTGGAGGCCTAAAAGAGAACTTTCTTCTTTTAGACATAAAGGAAGACTGCTGCTTATAAAGCGTTTTCAAAATCATGTTACCTAGCATGCCTTTGACTCATGAGTTACAAAGTGTGATTATGAATATTAAGTAACTGAACAGCCTGCAGAGCACTCTTTAGAATTCATTAGTACTGGACTCCAGTTTAAAAGGGGCAAACATGTCTAGAGAAGCCCCATGAAATCTGGGGGTTGGATCTGAATCCTCAGGAGCAAAGACGTTTGCCCTTGCAGATGTAAATTGGTCAGGTCTTAGCCTTGGGCCAGTATCTCCCCAGTTCTGGAAACTTTTTGAGATGAGTTTGGTTGGCAAAGGATGGATATTTTTCATTTCATTCAAAGGATGGATATTTTTCATTTCAATAGTTGATTATTTTAATGTGCATTTGAACAATTATAAATAAAGCGTCGTTCATGACTTTGTATGCTTAACATGAGTGAAAAATTAAAAAGTAAGTCTATGCAAGGAAAAATAGTGACGGTGCTGACATGTGCCTAGGGAAAAGCCACCCTGGTGATACATCAATATATCGACATGTGAGTAATTGAAGTTTTGAGAAAAGCTAAGAGCAATGCTCACTCTTATTTTCTCAAATTTATGCCTGTCTGTTTAATCTTCATGTCTACAACTAAATAATTATACATTTCTGAAGTTTTTGTTTCTGATGTGGAGTTAAAAGAAAATGCATAGAAAAGGGGGATGAGATGAGGACACAGGAAGCAAGTAAGGAAAGTTCTAAAACCATGCAAGCTCTGAAAACCAGTTAAAGAAAACTAGCAGAAACAAGTATTTTGAATGCAGTGTACACAACAGTCTGCATGAAGATGCAGCTCTATTTTATTTAGAATTTGGCTCTCTTGAGTGGCCTGGGGAGACAGGCATCTCATTTTCTGGAGGGGCCCGGAGAAACAGCAGTCACTCGGCGTTCTTCTTGCCAACATCTTGCACAAATAGCACACAGCAGTGGCTCAATCTAACAACAGACAACACTACCAAGCACTCGGAGTCCTGTTCTCTCAGCAGAGACAAGGCTCTTGGAGGCAGTGACAAAAACTTTCTTTCTTATTTTCTTCAAATTAACTCTTCTAATTGCATACATGAAGTTGATAGAAATTTAACAGGAGAAACCGGATGGGAAATATATGAGAAGAAGTGACATAAAGGCATGCTATGTCAAGTCTGCAGAAGATTGCTGAAGCAGGAGCCAGCAATAGATCTGCCAAAATACAGGCCTATGACATCACATTTCAGCCACTAAGGGATGCTCTGTGATCTTTTCTAAAAGAGTTCAACCACTGTCCCTTGGACATCTCTCAGCCTCATCTCTGCCCATTCCAGCTAAAGTGGTTCATTCTCACAGTCTAGCTGGTATCTGCTTATTTTTCATGATCAGCCCAAGCTCACTTCTTTCATAAGACTTTCCTGGTTCCCATAGTGTGAGTCAGAGCCAATGCTCTGGGCTCCCATAGTGCCTTCCTCTTTCTTTCCTCCTTGCCTTCCTTCTTACTTCCTCTATTAGATCCTTCAGCAAATATTTATGGAGCACCTACTAGGTTTTGATAACTCTTTTAGGCGTTAGAGCTATGATAACAGGCTCCCTATTCTCATGGAGTATCCATGGAGAGAGGTCAGGATGGAGAATAAAACACAGCCTCCTCAAAATCACCCCAAATTATAAACAACATAATTTTACAATAAAAGTTCGGTAATGACAATAAAGAGGATTATGCATTGTGACCTGAAAATCTATTTACTTTATCTATCTCATCTATTTACTTTAGATGAGATAGATAGAGAAGGCCTCTCTGAAAAGATCATTTTAAGCTGAGATCATGATGGAAAGGAGCCATAAATGGAAAAATATGGAAGCTTAGCAGCAACAGCATACACTAAGGTTCTAAGATAAGAAAGAGCTCTCGGGTGTTTCAGGAACAGAAATAAGAGCAGTGGGGCTCAAGTGGAGTGAGTCAGGAGGTAGGAGGGGACCAGGTCCCATTGGGCTTTTTCAGTCACAGTGGGGCACATGGATTTTATTCTAAAGGCAATCAGAAACCACCTACAAAAGTGGTGAGATGGGAAGAACTTATAAAATTTACCTAGGGAGCCATTTTGAAACTCCCTTATTTACCAAACATTCTGAGTCCATAGATCTGGGGAGATCAGGTGATACATTTGTGTCCCACTGACCAACACACTCTGTAGACACATCAAATTTGACATCTTGAAAACCAAACTCATTGCCTTCCTCTCGCTCACCGTTCATTCTCCCAACCCCAGCCCAAGTGGCTTCTGCTGTATCCCACTTCACAGTCATCCAAGTGGGAATTGAGTCATCCTTCATGCCTCCTCCATCTTCCAACTAAATTCAATCAGACAGTCCTGTTAGTTTTACCCTCAAAGCCTCTCTTGATATGGTCCCTTTTCTTTTTCCTCACTGCCAACTGCATTCATCCAGACTCCCATCATCTCTCCCCTGATATTTCCAAGAGTCTCCTAAACTTGCTCCTGGTCTTCATGTTCAAGGTACCATCCATATTGCAGCCAGTCTTCTCTTTCAAAAACAGGGAACGTGATCACTGTGGGTAGACCTCTGTCTAGGGGGAAGTGCACTGACATTTCCTTTCTAGCTGTCCCTGACCTTCCTGCCTATTGCCTGGTAGATATCAGGGATATCTCCATGTGCTTACAGGATAAATCTCAAGTCCTTATTATGGTTTATCAGAACTTTTTGTATCTGTCTCAACTTATATGCCTGACACCTCCCTAACATCCTACATCCTACAATCACTTTTTGCTTCTAGAACACTCCCTGCTTTTTCCTGTCTCTCTGTCTTCACCCAAACTCTTTCCTCTGCCCAGAATGCTCTTCTTCCTGAACAAACCGCTTGCGTTTTAAGTTCCAGCTGAAATGAATCCTCCCATAGCAGTGTAGGTGGTCCATTATCAGTGCCTCTGCATACAGCACTTAGCACTTTATATTTTTAGGGCTTCTTGTCTTGGTTATAAATCTTTGTATACCCATGAGCTTATCAAGAGCAGAGATTATTAGGTCACGCTTATCTCTTTATTTCCAGCACCTCATACGGTATCTGGAACAAAGTGCATGGAAGATATTCATTGAAAGGATAAACAAATGAATTACTTTTTCTCACCCTGCCCCATTTGC
Organism: Cebus imitator; assembly: GCF_001604975.1. Lineage (NCBI taxonomy): Eukaryota > Metazoa > Chordata > Mammalia > Primates > Cebidae > Cebus > Cebus imitator. The sequence goes on from NW_016107336.1 coordinate 4,026,751, forward strand.
CCTATATTTTGATATCCAAGCCCACCTTTGCAAGCAAACAACAACAACAAAACACAAGTAATATGTAAAATGTCAAGCCATTTCTGTTCGATGTCCGCTATGGATACTTCCTCAGTCACAGCTTTAAATAATGTGAGGTGATGCTAAATTGGAATTATCTTGGCACGGTAAATGCATCTGAGATTTAACTGAGTTGAGGCCAAAAGACTTCATTTTTCAAGGAGTTTGCCAAAATGGCTAAAACAGAAACAAGCAGACACTGCTTTAAATATGGGTTGCTTCCTCTTTGTTTGAGGACTTAATGGCCCACTTTAAAATGGGTGAAAGCGCCCCAGAAGAAAAAAGCAATGATCATACCTTTTCATTTAACTACAGGTAGAACAGCTACTTGGAGGCACTAGAGAATTTGAACTCTTTGTCCTGGCACTTTTATTTGGGTTTACCTAATGTAGTGTTCTGCTAAGAGCCTGCTAATGAAAAAGTGGCATTATTAATGTTTGGCTGTGCTTAGAAATCCAGGCAAGAAGGTCAGGAATATCTGGAAAGATGTCAGTATATTCCCTTTAGGCATGGGTTTACCCACTACAGTCACGAAGCAGAACACAGAAAGCAAAGGCAAGCGATCAGGCTGAGCTGGAAGACTTTCGATGCATAATTGCATTAAAACGCAACCAAAGCCTAGGGAGACTGGGGCTGCCATTGCACAGAGAAGATCTCTATAAAGAGCTCAAGATCACTTGAATTGTTCTGCTGTGTACATCTTTGTCTGGACAATGGGAAGGCAGCTTCATTGAGCTGTGCTCTCATAACTTCTGAGTGACTCCAATCCCACACTTGCAGGTTTCTATTTCCTCAGCTATAAAATAGTGGAATTCAGGTCTAGCCGAGTATGACTCTATTTAGAGGGTCCAAAGATTCCTGACAAGGGGGTGTGCTACATGTCAAGGAAGGCTGCACAGAAGCTAGAGGCTTTGAGCATACCTGGAAGAATGCACGGGATTTCAAGAGAGGAGTTAAGAGAAGAAGGGCGTCAATGTGCAGAGGGGCAGAAGATTGTTCTGAGTTCAGTGAGGAAACTTGTTTGGAGAAGAGCTGAGTTCTACCATATCTGTTATTTAAATCTTTTTTTTTTTTTTTTGAGACAGAGTCTGATTCTTTTACCCAGCCTGGAGTGCAGTGGCACCATCTCGGCTCACTGCAACCTCCACCTCCCAGGTTCAAGCGATTATCCTGCCTCAGCTGCTCAAATAGCTGGGACTACAGGTACATGCCACCATGCCTAGCAATTTTTTTGTATTTTTAGTAGAGATGGGGTTTCATCATATTAGCCAGGAGGGCCTTGATCTCCTGACTGTGATCCACCTGCCTCGGCCTCCCAAAGTGCTGGGATTACAGGTGTGAGCCACCATTCCCCACCTATTTAAATCATTCATCTGCTAACATTCATCAAGGTTCTTCTATAGTGCACTGTACTAGGAGCCTGGGGTGGCAAAGAAAAGAGACATAGTTTACATCCCCCAAAGAACTGATAGTCTATGGTCTATGGAGAAAACAGACTTGTGAACAAGCTCAGAGCAGTGTGATGATGCTACAAGAAGAAGGTATAAGCAAACGCCTTGGAAGCACATAGAGAGGACAGCCTGACTGCCCAGAGGAATCACAGAAACCTTCATGGAGGTGGTGACAATTGGAGAAGTCTTTTTTTTTTTTTTTGAGACGGAGCTTCACTCTTGTTGCCCAGGCTGGAGTGCAATGGCGCGATCTCGGCTCACTGCAACCTCCGCCTCCTGGGTTCAGGCAATTCTCCTGCCTCAGCCTCCTGAGTAGCTGGGACTACAGACATGTGCCACCATGCCCAGATGATTTTTTGTATTCTTAGTGGAGACGGGGTTTCACCATGTTGACCAGGATGGTCTCGATCTCTTGGCCTCGTGATCCACCTGCCTCGGCCTCCCAAAGTGCTGGGATTACAGGCGTGAGCCACCGCGCCCGGCGAGAAGTCTTGAAGATGAGCTTGAGCTCGCTGAGTGCAACACAAGCCTTCAGGTACTTCACAGTCTCTCACTACTCCTCGTATTTGCCAGACTCATTTTCACCCCACTTGTACTGCACATTGCCCATCGTGTCTGCCAAGCCCAGGATGCCCATTCCACAACACCCAGGTCCATCACCCCCCTGAAGCTTACCATGTGATATCTTCAACTTTGTTAGCTGGAGAAATTATATGTACACTGATACACCTGAGCTGTCCAGAGATGAGGCAAAACAGGGTATAGCAGTGTGAGGGCTCATGGGAGCCCATCTACTCCTGTTCCCAAAAACATTCCAGGAAAATGCAATGCCAAGTTAACAAATGGCTCCCACTATTCCAGCCCACAGTGTTCTCTCTCTGTTTGGAAATTCTAAAACACCCTTAGTTTGTACTGCCAACTTAGCATATATACATGTACCGTTTTAAAAATAAATGCATCATTTAAATTGTTTTTGTGTGTTAGTTGTATCTCACTAACTGGACAATAGGTAGTTGTACTGTTAGTTGTATCTCACTAGACAATATCCTTCTTCATGATGGGAATCAAGTCTCACATTCTTCTACAAGTAGCATGACCCTATGCCCCCAGACACCAGTGGCAGCCCCAGTTACTACCAGTTACGTGCCCTACTTAGAAGCTTCTCACTAACCAGCCCTGTACATTTATCTACTTACTTGCAGGCACACTGAAAACATTTGATTAATTGATTTGCTCCAAATGTTCACTAACAACCTTGTCCTAAAGACAGAGTGTCCCAGAGCATTGCCTCATCTGTAACAGCTGTTCAAAAGTGTTCATCACATCCAATACTACTAATTTTACGCAAATGACTTCTAGAGCTACATCTCTATCCCAGACATGTCACATGAGCTTCAAGATTCCCATTGCCCTCTAAGCCCAGGCATTTAATATGTCCAGAATTTATCCTCGCCACCCTGACATCACCCAGATACCTACTCATTCTCCCTCATTTCCCATCTCAGTGATTGGCATCCATTCTGTTGATCAAGCCAAAACCCTGTGAGACATCTTCTACTTCTAAGTAGAGGGACCTACGATGACTCTACTTCTTACTTTCTCTTACTACTTCCTTCCTTGATGATCACTCACTTACAAAATACTGTCGATTTCATCCTTTAAATATCTCTTGAACAAGTCTGCTCTATTTCAGATTGCCATCATCTCCTGTTTAGATTACGGTGAGGGCTTCCAAACACATTTTCCTCTTCACAGTCTTTCCAGTTTCTGGTCAATTTTCCACCGAACAGAAAGCTCTTTCTACAACATAATCATCTCACCCATAGGCTTAAAAACTCTTAGTGGTCTCACTTTTTTTCTTGGATAAAGTCCAGACTCCTCAATATGGTTCCCATTTACTTCTTTGACATCACTTCTCATTACCTTTATCTCTTTTTACTCTGGGGATTTATGCTACAGCCAGATTAAATACTCCAAGTTCGCTGTGAATGTCACATTCTCATCTCCCAGCCTCTGCACATCCTCTTCCCCGTGCCTGAAACCCTTCTCTTGCCCTCCCACCCTTCATAGGGTGAACTCTTTATCCTTCAGCACTCCTCCAATCTTACTCTTAAGGATTACACCCAGCCCCCAACCAGCAACCAGAATGATCTAGCTTAAACCCAAATCTAACCACGCCATTTCTTTCATCAAACAATTCCATGCTTTCTGACCTCCTACAGCATAAAATCCAAGCTCCTTACTACATCACTGCAGATGTTGATTTCTCACTGCTCTGTCTTTAGGCTTCATGTTTCATGTGCCTAAATGCCCCTCCATATTTCAGGAGGGTGCTGGATTTGATCTTGGCTTTAATACTTAGAAGCTGGATGATCATGGGAAAATTTTTAACGAGTTTGTGTCTGTTTTATTCTCAGTACAATGGGAATATTCTATCTAAATATCGCATCTATCTTAGATTTATTGTAATGACATGAATTAGTGTTTTATGCATTGCACATAATAAACTTTCAATGAGTATTGTTCATCATCTTCATTATCTTTATTGTTGATGTTCTAAGGATTGTCTCCTTCAAGATATTTTTGTTCAAAACCAAGATTTCATTCATTCGTTCAATAATATGTATAGAGCCCCTGCAGTGCTCCAGATACTCTGCTAGACACATGGGAATCAAGATTAATAAGGTAATCTTTGCTTTCAAGAACGTTATAATGTAGTCCTCCTCTTCTGATACTAGTGATAATTATATCACTTTACCATAGTGTACCAAAATCATCTATTTTTATCACTTGCTCCATGAGATTATATCCTCCTCAGCGTCAGAAATGGATTTATTCACTTTTAGTCTCCCAATGCCTAGTATACTTCCTGGCACATGGTACGTTTTCAATTACTGTTTGTTGAGCTGAACAAATACCACACTTCATCATTCTAGTCTTACTCAACTTTTGGCAAATATTCTGCAGGCAAGTCTCAAATTCATAAAAGCTAGTTTATACGAGTTCCAAAATTTCCGTTGTTGTTTCTGCCGTGCTGAAGAAAATAAAATTGCTACTGTACTATTTGTCTATTATTTCTGATTAATTTAGAAGTCTGCATACTTTAGAGACAAAATATGCTATAGCACCTTAGAAACTATGGATGGAAAGAAAACAACATTTGTTTTGGCTAGGTTTTCTTAGTAAGCTCAATAAAGTAATCATTGCGTAATTTTCTGGAAACACCAATAATAGTCCTGCACTGTGGACAAATTTCGGCAAGATTCACAGAAACCTTGAGCCGTCCATCCATCCACCCTTCTCACCCTTACTTCTTCCCTTTCTTCATCCATCTATCCATCCATCCATCCATCCATCCATCCGTCCATCCGGCCAGCCAGCCAACCATCCATCTGTCCATCCGCCTGCCCATCCATCCATCTGTTCATCCATCTCTCCATCCATCTGTCTGTTTGTTCATCTATCCATTCACCCATCCATCTATCTGTCATCCATCCATCAGTCCATCTACCCACCTAGAGAACCATTTATTTATCAACTAATATTAACTAAGCTTAAACCCTATGGTCAGAAAGGTGTCTGGGCACTGAAGTCATATGGATTTCAAATTTTTTAATGGAATTTTCAGCATTTCAGTAGAAGTAGAGGAGAAGATGACATGGATGCCTATCTTCTCCTTAACACATTCGTTTTTGGCATTTTTGTTTGGTCACAAACACTTTTGTCAGAGTTTATATTAAATATGATCTATTTGAGGAAAGTTACCTTTTTAAGAAAGCAAAATATTTTTTAAGTTGCTTTGAGAAAGCAAACATGAGGGAACAGATAAAAATTCTGGGAACTTAATGGAGTTAGAACGTTGGGACCTAGTGAACAAATCAAGAAATGATGATGTGGTTCTAAGTTAAACAGTGAATTCCCCACTGCTTACTTGGCAAGTTGTAATTATTACCAGTGCCACGAATGCTTATAACATTAACAAATCCAACCCCCCAAATCTAATATAATTGACGTGGAATAATGGCAAGGAATAGCCGTCATAGTAAAAGGGAAAATGTTTACCATTAACTATTCCTGTGTTTGCACACTTTTCAGAAGCAACACTCAAGAAACACTTCCTACAGAGAAAATTCCATAAGAACAATTCTACCACCATAGTCCATGGTGTTCAGCTCTCTCAAAGTCTGGTCATCTCTTTTGAATTTTTTTTTTTTGAAGTGTCCTCTCCTAAATATATCATTTACTGCATAGTTACAGAGCTCCACCTGGTGAACAAGGCATGGACCAGCACACCCTAAAGCCCCCAAATCTCAAGGGCAATAAAAAGATTGGATCAAATTTGTGGTGACAAGAAAATGATCATACATTTAGTCTTACAAGAGCTTCTTTACAAAAGCCCCAAGCAAGTCAGCATTCATCTGATGCAGGTTAACAACAAGCAAAGGTTGTATTGTTATCTTGCACAATCTATTTCTACAGGGATTATTAGAAAGTTGGAGGAATTAAAGGCAATTCCCACACTTACTTATCTTCCTTCTGCTGCACATGGGGATCTTCTGCCCCAAATCCTTTGTCAAATCAATACAAATATATTTAACTGTGTATGTCTGATGAAATCCCCCTGGAGCTCGTTTCCCCTCTCTACTCCACTGAAACATTTTCCAGGTGTTTCCCTTGAGAATAGACCATCAGCACTTCACAGAGTACACTGCCCACCTGCTCTTCCACAATCTGCAACCCACAGGCTCAGCAGCAATATCTGATGTAATTATTGCATGTTTCTCATCTTAGAATCCGAAGAGGCTGGCAAGCAGGACCACCTCAGTGGAAGACCTTAGGATCAGCCTTCAAATCTTCTGGTCTTGCTCATTGACTGAACGATCTGAATTCCTCATTATTAATTATTCTCTGTTTCCTTGGAGTCCCTAAGTCTTTCTAGTTATCTAAAGAACGAAAACATTAGAGGTATAATATGCTGAAAAAGGAAAAAGAATGAATGAAAACACTGTCTTTTCATTTCTTATCTGTGGATTTTACTTCCTTACCCTGAGTTTTATTCTTTGACTCAATTATTCTAGAATAATCTAATGGAATCATCAGCTCAATAGTTGGATGCCTCATGTCCTTTCACCCAGAAGCAGTTATCTGCCTGGAGGTAGTCATCTACAAGGAGACAGACTCGTGGCCAGAGACTCAGTGGGGAACCTCTGAGAGACTGTACAAATCAGGCCAGCTTTTCCAAGTGCTGAAATGAACCTGCAGCAGCCTTGCAGGCAAAGGTATATTTTAGGACAGCAGCACTGCATATTTAAAAGTTAAATCCCTGGTTACACATTAGTGTTTCTCTCTGTCTCTCAGAGACGCACAGGCACAATCTGTTTCTCACTTTGATTGTCTCTCTGTGTCTTTTTCTGTTCTCTCTCTTGCACTTTCACTCTGTTTATCTCTTTGGGGTTCTGTCTCTCTGTCTCTATTTATCTGCTTCTGCACTTCCCTCTTACTCTCTGTAGTATATCCCTTTCATTAAAACAATAAAATGCTATTGCCAAATAACTGCCACTAATTGGGTCACCCGAGCCAGTGGGCCCTACTCCATTCTTAGGCTATTCTTCTTGTACTACAGAGACCTGAGCGAATACAGGTTTTTCAGGGACGAAGAAATTGATGTTTTTGTATCCTCAAAATTTAGATGCTGAAGAATGGTTTAGCTGTCTGCCAAAAGAAAGGTAGAGAAGAAGTATGCCTCTGGGGATATAGAGTGCCAGGTCTTCTAACGATGCCAAGTCAATAATCAGTACATTCATAACTTCACAAGCAGTGATGTGAAGCTGAAGTCCTGGTCACAGGCTATCAGAAGTCAGAATCAGGGTGTTCTGATGATTTTAGAAAATACATAATATTCAATCCATGTTATAAGGATGTTTTGAACCAGCTTTCTGCAAGTTTCTTGTGAAAACAGCCAAAAGCAACTTCTTGTATCTATCCACGATCCTATCCAACAGCCACATCAACATCTGGTGGACATTGTAATCAGCCTTCATAATTGGGAGGAGGAAAGTGGAGTGTTAGTATGAAAGAGCAGGAAAGATGATCAGAAACAATCGGGTGGTGAGCAATGACAATTGCAGGGAAGCTTTTCTTTTCTCTTTTCAACTCAGAATAAATATATGCTAAGTTGGAAAATGAAATAAGCAAAAATTAACTGAATTTACTAATTTCTAAAGAATAGGTGAAAAGAGACAATGTTTTTTACTTATGAAATGGGCAAAGATTCTAAACTGAGAATGCCAAGTGCTGACAAAGATATAGTGGAAAAGGCAACCATAGGACATTCACAAAATGGAAGCTTGGTATAACAGTTTTGGAAACAGTCTGATGGAACATTGAGCTCCTTGAATTTTTTCATATCCAATGACACAGTAAAACAACTTCAGAGTAAAAGTCTAAAAATATGTTCTGAAATAGATAAAATATTAATGCATAGGGATCTTCATCACAGCATTATTCATTATTGCATAAAGAAAGATAAAGTGGAAACAACTTGAATATCCACCAATAGGGAGATTAAAAAAATATTTGCGGAGAATTTTAAATATAGAGAAATGCTTAAATATGATGTTAGGAGAAAAAAAGCAGCATACAAAATGATCTAAACTATGATAATATGAGTAAGAAGAATTGAACGTGGAATTCTAACTAATTTTTTCCTTCTGATTTTGTCATGCTTTAAAAATAAAGGATTTTTGAAAGCCTTACAAAATCTCTACACTATGCAAATATTTCATTAATAATCAAGGAAAATGGCATTCTTTTGGCTGTAGTCTGAGAGCTAAAGCCTTTCCAATACTTTGATTGAGACCTCAGAATTTAAACTCTTCTCACCAGTGCACAATGCTTGATTAGCTAAAATATTCATTTATAGCATTAAAATAATCCTCTTAGTTCACCATAGTGCATTCTACTTTCATCCTCAGAAAACTGTACACTTGAAGGCAGAAATTCACTCATATAAACCTTCCAACTAGACTTACCAACCAATTCTCTGAAGCACAGCTCTCTGAGAAAAGAGACTGCATGAATGTTTCCTTCTGAGATTCTTTGACTCTCTGATAACTTTCTATAATTATCCTTTATTGAATTAAATTACCACAGCCCTGATTACCCACCCACACATAGGATTTTCAAAAATCTTTTGGAGCAGTTTCCCAAATCCTCCAGAGTTTTCTGTAGTTGCAAAATCAGAGAGTTTAGCTAAACTGGATAGTGCATGAAAATACACTGTTACAAGTTGGCTTACAAAAGTTCTCTGGGAAGGTTTTAGTAACCATATTTTGGTGAATAAATGGAACCGGGAAAGTGTCGCAATCATGTTCTGGGATATGTGTATCTGGAAAAGGATACTCTTCTAGAAACCTCCCCTGGGGCCCTAGAGCTGGCCTCAGGGTGTCATGGGACTGTCATCGTACCTATTTCCAGATAAATTTATTATGTTCTCACAGATCCTGTTGGTCTGATAACTCCATTGTCTTTGCTTTGTATACTTTGGATGCCTGTAGTTGTCAGATATATGTACTGGAAACATCTTCTCCTAATCTGTGGCTTGCTGAATCATTTTCTTAACAGTGACTTTTAACCGTTTTTATGAAGTGCAATTGATTATTTTTTTTTCTGTTAGTTTTAGTATTTCTTTGTCCTTACTAAGAAATATACCCCTGTCCCAAGGTCACAACGATATTCTTCTATGTTTTCTTCTAGGATCCTTATGGTTTTAGCTTTTTAAATAAAGCCTATAATCTATCTCAGATGAACTTTTGTGAGGCAGGAGGTGTGATTTAAGTTGATTTTTCCCCATGCATTTGTTCGATTGTTTCAGAACCATTTTGTTGAAAAAAAAAAAAAAAAAAACCTTTACTTTCCCTATTGAATTTTCCTGACATATTTGCTGAAAATCATTTCAACATAAATGTGTAGATTTATGATTGAACTCTATTGTATTCCACTGATCTATTTGTACATCCTCACACCAATATCACATTGTCTTGATTATAGAACTTAATAGTACATCTTTAAATTAATAGTCTACATTGATAGTGGTTCCAACTTGGTTCTTTTTGTTTGTTTGTTTGTTTCCTCTGAGATGATTTTGACTACCCTAGGCCATTTACATCGCCAGATAAATTTTAGAATGAGCTCTTCAGTTTCTACAAAATATCTTGGGATTTTGACTGAGAGTGTATTAAATCCACAGATAAACTTGAGGACAGCTGACATCTAAAGACTATTGAATCTTATTTATGAACATGGTATATATTTTCGTTTCTGTAATTTCTCTTATGAATGTTCTGTAGTTTTCAGTGTGGAGATCCTGTATATTTTTCTCTAATGCTATCCCTTAGTATCTTATGGTTTTAAAATTCTGTTTTAAATGAACTTAAAACATTTTTCATTCTTCTACTGTTTGCTGTTATTAGTTTGGTGCAAAAGTAATTGTGGTTTCTTCCATTAAAAGTAATGGCAAGAACCGCAATTACTTTTGCACCAACCTAATGTTTTATAGATATGCAGTTAATTCATGCATATTGATCATGTATTCTGTGACCTTGCTAAATTTACTTATTCAAGTACAGATTATATCCAATTTACAATGATTTGACTTATAATTTTGTTACTTTACACTAGTAAAATACATATTGCAAAAGCAATATGTATTCAGTAGAAATTGTATTTCAAGTATCCATACATCCATTCTATTTTTCACTTTCAGTATCGAATTAAATAACATACATGAAGTACTCAACACTTTATGATAAATAGGCTTTGTGTTAGATTATTTTGTTCAACTCTAGGTTAATCAGTATTCTGGGCACATTTAAGGTAGGCTAGACTAAGCTATAATGTTTGTGAGGTTAGATGTATCAAATACATTTTTGACTTACAATATTTTCGATTAATGATAGGTTTATCAGGATGTTACCCCATTGTAAGTCAAAAAGCATCTGCAGCTGTTTTCTAGGATTTTTAAGGTCATGTTATCTGCAAGTAAAGATTTGACTTCTTTATTCTCAATATGTATATCATTTTTTCTTATAGTTTTATTAATATAAATTTTACTTATATTTTTCTAAAAATTTTGAGAAAGACATTATGCCTTACTAATATTTTAAAAAATAATGGAGACTATGTCCTTGCTTGACTCACATATCAGATGGTCACATGTCACATGTAGAAAGGAAGATATTCTGAGAAGAAAGTTGGCTTTCTGAATGCAGATGCGAGAGCAATAACCACTCTCATTTGCTCCAGATGATGATGAAAGGCAGTTTATCTGGGCCCACATAAAGCATTTACAGATCATATTATCAGTTTTGACTAAATAAATCTTTGAATTTTGACCAGTATTTTTTAAGGTTTTCTGCAAGGAAACCAAAGACCGAATACAAAGCACCAAGCACCAACTTCTTCTACTCCTAAAACTAGCTCTTTGAGAGACACTTTAAGAAATGAAAACAATATAATCAGGTCTTATAATAAGTCACCCAGAAAGAGAGACTAGGAAGGAAAGTAGTACAAGCAACCCAGAACCTTACTGAATGTCAGTTACTACAGCCTGAATGGAAGAAATGAAACACTATGGGCATGTGACCCAGAACTCAGTAGACTCAGAGAAAAGGAAGGGCAAGAGAGTGTTACAGCAGCTTAGCATAAACCCCATAACAGGCATTTTGTTTTTAAAGAAGATGAGAGGATGGCAATATTCTGTAAGAACCCAAATAGCCAAAGCAATCCTGAGCAAAAAGAACAAAGCTGGAGGCATCAAACGACCTGACATCAAAATATACCACAAAGCTATAGTAATCAAAACAGCATGGTATTGGTATAAAAACATATATATCAACTAATGGAGTAGGATAGAGAACCCAGAAACAAATTCAGTATTTACAGCCAACTGATTTTTGACAAAAATGCCAAGAACATAAGCTGGGAAAAAGGCACCCTCTTCAATAAAGTGTGCTGGAAAAACTGGATATCAATATGCAGAAGAATGAAACTAGACCCCTGTCTCTCACCCTGTATAAAAATAATCCCAAAATGGATTAAAAACTTAAATGTAAAACCCAAAGCTATAATATTACTAGAAAAAATATAGCAGGAGCACATCAAGACATTGATCTAGGCAAAGATTTTACAGCTAAAACTCCAAAAGCACAGGCAACAAAACCAAAAATAGACAAATAGGATTATATTAAACTAAAAAGGTTTGCACAGCAAGGGAAACAATCAAAAAATAGGCAACCTGTAGAATGGAAAAAAATATTTGCAAACTATTCATCTGACACATGACTTGTATTCAGATAGTATCCAGAATATACAAGAAACTCAGACAACTCAAAAACAACCAAAAAAACCAAGCATCCCATTAAGAAATAGATAAAGAATCTGAACAGGTATTTATCAAAAGAAGACATACAAATGGCCAACAGGTATAGAAAAAATGCTCAGCATCACTGATCATTGGTGAAATGTAAATCAAAGCCACAGTAAGATACTACTTTGGCCCAATTAGAATGGCTATTTTCAAAATGACCACAAAAAAAAAAAAAAAGAATCCTGGCAAAGATACAGAGAAAAGGGAACTCATACATTGTTGGCATAAATGTAAATCAGTACAGTTGTTATGGAAAAACAAAATAAACATTTCTCAAAAGAACTGAAAATAGAACTACCATAGATTCCAGTAATCCCACTGCTGGATATTTATTTAAAGAAAGGGAATTTGGTATATGAAAAGGATACCTGTACCCCCACATTTATTACAGCAGTATTTATAATAGCCAAGACATGAAACCAACCTAAGTGTCCATTAATGGATGAATGGATACAAAAATATGGTATAATACACAATGGGATACTATTTAGCCGTACAAACAGAATGAAACCCTGTATTTGCAGCAATATGGATGGAACAGGGGGGCATTATGTTAAGTGAAATAAACCAGGTACAGAAAGACAAATATCTTACTCACATGTGAGAGCTAAATTAAAAAGTGAATCTCATGGAGGTAGTGAGTACAAGATTTACCAGAGGCTAAAAAGGTGTAGGGAAGTGGGGAGGTTGGGAGGATGAAGAGAGTTTGGTTAATAGATACAAACACACAGGTAGATAGAAAGAATAAGTTCTAGTGTTCAATAGCACAGTAGGGTGACTATAGTTAATGAAAATTTATTGAATATTTCAAAATAGCTTTATTAAAAAAAAAGGAAGAGTTGAAATGTTCCCAAAAGGCCAAGCGTGGGATGCTGAGGTGGGTGGATCACCTCAGTTTAGGAGTTTGAGACCAGCCTGGCCAGTATGGTGAAACCCCATCTCTACTAAAAATATAAAAATTAGCTGAGCGTGGTGGCAGTCACCTGTAATTCTAAGTACTCGGGAGTCTGAGGCAGGAGAATTGCTTGAACTTAGGAAGTGAAGGTTGCAGTGAGCTGAGACCATGCCATTGCACTCCAGCCTGGGTGACAAGAGCAAAACTCCTTCTCAAAAAAAAGGAAAGAAAAAAACAGGAAAGAAAAAAAAAAAAGAAATATTCCTAACACAAAGAAATGATAAATGTTTGAGGTGATGGATATGCTAATTACCCTACTTTGATAATTGCACTTTGTATGCATGTAACAAAATATCACATGTAACCCATAAGTATGTACAAATGTCATAACATATACATATATTATTATATATATATGATATACATCTACCAATATAAGAACAATTAGCAGAATCAAGAATGTTAGATATTTTTATATTACATCTTAAGAGAAAGAACTCTTTGAAATGATAATGTCTTATTCTTTTAACACAAATATATTCAAAATTACTAGACTAATTAAAAAACACCTCAGAGTTAATGTCATTTTATTTTCTGGCTATTTCAGGCAAAAGAAAGATTTTATTTAACTTAGCTGCATAATTTACTCATAAATCAAATCATTTTGGATATTTAATAAGGGAAAAGTATAATCTGAAATTTGTTTAGCCCAGAAGTGCTCATTGATTCTTTCAAATTCTAATAGGATTTAGAAACATTTGTTCCTTCTACTTTAAATCACAACCCCCCGGCCCCACCGCCAACTCTTGCCTTCCATTCTCAGCCACACTTCTGGAAACATCTGTCTATCTTCACTGATCCCATTTTCTTTCTTTAAAAAAAAAATTTTATTTTAGATTGGGGGGTACATGTAAAGTTTTGTTACACAGTTGAACTCATGTCATGGGAGTTTGTTGTACAGTTTATCTAATCACCTGGGTACTAAGCCTATTACCCAATAGTTATGTTTTCTGCTCCTCTCCCTCCCCTCACTCTCCACCCTCAAGTGGATGACAGTGTCTGTTGTTCCCTTCTTTGTGTTGATGAGTTCTCATCATTTAGCTCCCGCTTATAAGTGAGAATATGAGGTATTTGGTTTCCTGTTCCTGCATTAATTTGATAAGGATAATGGCCTCTAGCTCCATCCATGTTCCCATAGAAGCATGATCTTGTTCATTTTTATGGCTGCATAGTATTCCATAGTACGTATGTACCATATTTTCTTTGTCCAGTGTGTCATTGATGGGCTTTTAGGTTGATTTCATGTCTTTGCTCCTGTGAATGGTGTTGCAATCAACATTCGTGTGCATGTGTCTTTATGGTACAATGATTTATATTCCCTGGGTATAGACCCAGAAATGGGTTTGCTGGGTGGAATTTAAGTTCTCCTTTTAGCTCTTTGAGGAATTGCCATACTGCTTATATTGTGTTCTACGATAGTTGCACTAATTTACATTCCCACCAACAGTGTTTAAGTGTTCCCTTTTCTCCACAACCTCACCAGCATGTGTTTTATTTGTTTGTTTTTGTTTTAACATAGAGTCTCGCTCTGTCGCCCAGGTTGGAGTGCAGTGGCACAGTCTTGGCTCACTGCAATGTCTGCCTCCCAGATTCAAGCGATTCTCCTGACTCAGCCTCCTGAGTAACTGGGACTACAGGCACACACCACCACACCTGGCTAATTTTTTTATTTTTAGTAGAGTTGGGGTTTCACCATGTTGGCCAGGCTGGTCTTGAACTCCTGATCTCAAGTGGTCTGGCCACCTCAGCCACCCAAAGTGCTGGGATACCTGGCCAGCATCTGTTATTTTTTAATTTTTTAATAATAGCCATTCCGACTGGTAAGAGATGATACCTTACGGTGGTTTTGATTTTCATTTCTCTAACGATCAGTAATCTTATTTTCTTAAATCCGCTTTAGTTTTTAAACCACTAGGCCGGGCGCGGTGGCTCAAACCTGTAATCCCAGCACTTTGGGAGGCCGAGGCGGGTGGATCACGAGGTCAAGAGATCGAGACCATCCTGGTCAACATGGTGAAACCCCGTCTCTACTAAAAATACAA
>NW_016107336.1:4041859-4055780 GCF_001604975.1 Cebus imitator
AAATAAAAATAGTTTTTAAACCACTGTGATTTGGTTTCTGCCCCCCTAGGCCTCTGAAACTGCTTAATAACCTTACTGGTACATACTATTCTTTCCTTCCTGACTTCTCCACACCTTTTATTATTGTTTACTATATTCGTTTAAACACACACACACACACACACACACACACACACACACACACACATTTTTCCTTACAGTCTGCAATATACACTCTCCTGGTTCTCTGCCTACAGTTCCATTTTAGGTTCCCTGGCAGACCTGTTACCCTCTCTGTCTTTCAAATATCAATATTCTTCAAGGTCCTAACTTGGTCCCCTTACATTCCCTCATTTTCAAAATATTTCCCCAAATGTTCTCAATCTTTCTCATAGCTGTAATTATCAGCTTTACCCTGATGAATCCCGAATCTCTATTTGCAGTCCAAACTTCATTCCTGAGTCCCAGATCTGATATGCAACTGCCTATTTAACTTCTCTACTTGAGTATCCAGTGTCCACATGCCTCAAGCTGGACTCACTCTCTTGGCTCCCCTCCTCCACCCCATCTGCTCATCTTCCCATGTTCCTTGTCTTGCATAAATAAGAAGTTCAGTCGTTCACATGGGATCCCCGGAAAATCATTCTTGACCCCTCTTCTTTCTCCATCACCCACATTCAACCAGCCACTAAGCTTTGCCCACTGGATTTCCTAAATATCTCACAAAAACATCCAGTTCCTCCCAAACCCGCTCTATTATCCCAGTGCAAGCCACCCTCATTTCTTACTTTGAGTATGCATCTGCGTTCTTGCCGCTCTCCTCACCCTGAGTCTTTCTTCTCCCTGTTCTCCACACTGCTACCAAACTGATATTTTAACCTGAAAATCTGATCCTGATGCCTCCCTGCTCGAGACCGTTAGCTGGCTTTGCACTGCTCTCACAGCAAAGTCTGGCTGCCTTAGCATTCCTTACAAGGCCCTGTGGGATCTGATTGGAGACGGTGCCTCTGGCCCCTTTGCGTCCTGAACATCCCCCTGTCATAGCAGTAAGTGCCTGATAATATCTCCAAACATCAGCCTTTGTGCTTTGCTTTTCCCAGCATCCTTGTGCTTGCGTGACTTTTCCGTTGTCAGAGGCATCTACTTTGCCTCGAGGAGAAGGAGGATTGTTAAAGCAGGAATTTAAAACGCAGGAAACAGTCAACGTTCAGTGTTTCTTTTTTTAAAAACTTCTAAACAGGATTTTGAATATCTGAAGAATTGTCCTGAGGGAATCAGAGAACAGAGTTTAGACAGTAAAAATAACAGTAGAAAGAGGATGAAAGAAAACGAAGCCTCCCCTCCCCACCCTGTGTGTGAATGGAGGAGATTGGGTGGAAGAGCAGGAACGTGATAGGGCGAGGGAAGTGCATGGCCTTAGAGGAGGTGGGGGTGGGAATGAGAGGCTCGACCTGGCAGACAAGCACACAGCAGTGGGGTCAGCATCAGAGTCACTAATTATACAGTGAACGCCACCAGGATTCATGCTAAAACCCAACCAATGCCTGTTAACCATTCATTGCCATTCTAGGCTTACCACACACTACCCCAAAAGGGTGCCTCTTCTCCTTAACAGTTTCCATTACCATACCTAAATTGTTGCTTTCCCATTGAAATGTGTGGGTTGTCGCTGCTCCCTTCCATTTATCAAGAGCTTGGAATACTCATGAGTTCTTCTTCCAACAGAGGGTGATGGGATCCTGACACCCAGGGATGAGATGGTGGAATGGAAGGGAAAGTGCCCAGCCCTAAGACTGGGGTGTAACTGGATGGCAGTGAGAACCATTCCTATCACACGCTTCTTGCACATGTGGGGATAATTTCCTTGCTTTTCCTATCTCCCAAGAGACCGTAAGCTTATAAGGGCAAAAACCATATTGATCTTGGTCACTATTATACACAGTGACCACCGCAGTGCCTGGCACATTGTGAGTGCTCGGTAAACACTGGCTGGTTAAATCAACACTTTAATGAAGAATGAATGGTTTTAAAGACATTGATTTTAAAAGACATTGATTTCCTTTAAGTAGAGAAAATATCAAGGTGGTGATGGCATTTTATCCTAAGCATCTAAGGCCTAATACTTTTAAAAATTAAGCAAAAGGACTGCACCATTAATGAATTTTAAGTAATTTTAGATTTTCCTGTTCTGTTGTTAAGACTTTCCAGCCTTTGAGGCCTATTTATAGCCTCCTGTTATTCATCATTTGGAATGCCATATATATTTGGTATTTAGAATGATAAAGGCATTTGGCATGACATCTAGAGAGTTAGAATAAGCACTCACACCATCATGAGCAAACTCCTTTCCTTCTATTGGCAAGAAATAGTTTGACATACAGGAAATTATTGTGTGATACTGTTTCCCTGTGTATTTATGCTTGTACTCCTAGGTTCAGGCAATCCTCCCACCTCAACCTCATAAGTAGCTGAAACTACAAGCACACAACACCACACCCAGCTAATTTTTAAATTTTTAGTAGAGACAAGGTTTTGCTATATTGCCCAGGCTGGTCTCAAACTCATGGGCTTAAGTGATTTTCCCACCTCAGACTCCCAAAGTGCTGGGATTACAGCTGTGAGTCACTGCACCTGCACCATTCATTTCTGTTAGACACTTAGGATGTTTCCATGCCTTGGATATTGCCAAAAATGCTGCAATACACATAGGGGTGCACATATTTCTTTGAAGTGCTGATTTCATTTCCTTTAGATATATGTAATTGCATCCAGAGCACCATAAGTACAAGGGAAAGGTAAATAATAATGACCCTCCAAAGATGTCCATATCCCAGTCCCCAGAACCTGTGAATGTTACCTTATATCACAAAAGGGACTTTGAAAATGTGATTAACTTAAGGATCTTGAGATTCTGGGTTCTCAAAGGGCCTAGTGAAATCACAAGAGTTCCTCTAAGATGAAGCAGGAGGGTCAGAGTCAGAAAAGGAAACCTGAGGATGGAAACAAAAAGAGATTCGAAGATGTCATGTTGGTGGCTTAGAAGATAGAGGAAGATGCTTTGGGAGGCTGTGGTGGACACATCTCTTGAGCTCAGGAGTTCGAGACCAGCCTGGGCAACATGGTGAAACCCCTTCTCTACCAAAAATACAAAATATTAGCTGGGTATGGTGGCATGCACCTATAATCTCAGCTACTTGGGAGGCTGAGGTGGGAGAATCACTTGAACCCAGAAGGCAGAGGTTGCAGTGAGCTGAGATGGTGCCACTCTGCACTCTAACCTGGGCAACAAAGTGAGACCCTATCTCAAAAAATAAAAAGGTAGAGGAAGAGGCCATGAAATTCAGCTGCTACAAGCCAGCAAAGTTAAGTAAGCAGATTATCCAGAAGGAATGCAACCCTGCTGATACCTTTTCATACATTTTTTTTAATGCGGAAGTTTTTTAAATAATAATAATTCTCAAAAATTGAACATATTTAAGGTGTACAACATAATGATTTGATATGTACATGCGTTGTATAAGGATTGCCACAATCAAAGGAAGTAACACATCATTGCCATTCATGCTGTGCATCAGACTATCAGAACTTCATTTTATAACTGAAAGTTTATATTTTTTCACCATCTTCTCCTTTTCTCCACCCCCAAGCCCCTGGCAACCACCATTTTACTCTCTACTTCTATGAGGTCAGCTGTTTTAGATTCTTCACATAAGTGAGGTGATAACAATATTTGTCTCTCTGTGTCTGGCTTATTTCACTTAATGTAATATCTTCCAGGCTCATCCATGTTGTCACAAATAACAGGATTCCCCTCTTTTTTCTTTATCCATTCATCTGTTTCTTTTTCGTTTCTTAGGGAAAGGGTCTTGCTCTGTCACTGAGACTGGAGTGCAATGCAGTGGCATGGTCATAGCTCACTGCCACCTTGAACTCCTAGGTTCAAGCAGTCCTCCCCACTCAGCCTCATAAGTAGGTGAGACTACAAGCACTCAACACCACACCCAGATGATTTTTAAATTTTTAGTAGAGACGAGGTTTTGCTGTATTGCCCAAGCTGGTCTCAAACTCATGGACTTAAGTGATTTTCTCACCTCAGACTCCCAAAGTGCTGGGATTACAGCTGTGAGTCACTGCACCTGCTCCATTCATTTGCTGGTAGACACTTAGGATGTTTCCACATCTTGGCTATTGCGAAAAATGCTGCAATACACATAGGAGTGCACATATTTCTTTGAAGTGCTGATTTCATTTCCTTTAGATACATATAATTGCACCCAGAAGCGCGATTGCTGGATCGTATAGTAGTCTTATTTTTAATTTTCTGAGAAACCTCCGTACTATTTTCCATAATGGTTGTACTGATTTTCATTCCCATCAATAGCATACAACTGTTCCCTATCACACCATTGCCAACACTTATCATTCATCCTTTTGATAATAGCTATTCTAACAAATGTGAGGTGATATCTCATTGTGATTTTAATTTGCATTTCTCTGATTAGTGGTGTTCATTAAGCATCTTTTCACATGCCTGTTGAACATTTGTTTGGATATCTTCTTTGGATAAATGTCTGTTCAGATCCTTTGCCCATTTTTAAATTGGGTCATTTGGTTTTTGGCTATTGAGTTGTGTGTGTTCCTTATATATTTTGAATGTTAACCCTTTATTAAATATATTGTTTGTCAACATTTTCTCCCATCCTGTAGGGTTGCTTTTTAGTTTTGTGAATTGTTTTCGTGGCTGTAAAGAAGCTTTTTAGCTTGATACAGTTCCTTGTTTATTTTTGTTTTTGGTGTCGTATCAAGCAAATCATTACCTAAATCGATGTCAAGGTGCTTTTTCCCTATGTTTTCTTCTAGGAGTTTCATGGTTTCAAATCCTACATTTAAGTCTGTGATCCACTTCAAGTTAATGTTTGTATATGGTATAAGATAATGGTCAAATTCTATTCTTTTGGTTTTTTTTTTTAGACAGCATCTTTCTCTGTTGCCCAGGCTAGAGTGCATTGGTGTGATCATGGCTCACTGCAGCCTTGACCTCCTGAGCTCAAGCAATTCTCCCACCTCCACCTCCCAAGTATCTAGGACTACAGGCAGGTGCCATCATGCTTGCCTAATTTTTGTGATTTTTAGTAGAGACAGGTCTTGCTATGTTAACCAGGCCGGGCTTAAACTCCTGAGCTCAAGTGATCCTCTTGCTTCAGACTTCCAAGGTGCTGGGATTACGGGCATGAGTCACCACATCTGGCCAAATTTCATTCTTATGTATATGGATATCCAGTTTCCCCAGTAGTTTTATTAAAGAGATTTTCTTTCAGATAGTCTTGGTGCCCTTGTCAAAGATTGGTTGACCATATATACATAGGTTAATTTCTGGGTTTTCTATTCTGTTCCACAGGCCTATGTGTCTGTTCTTATGCCAGAACCATACTTTTTTTTTTTATTATTGTATCTTTGTAATACAGTTTGAAATCAGGGAGTGTGATCCCTGCAACTTTGTTTTTCTTTCTCCAGATTTATTTGGCTACTTGAGGTATTTTGTGGTTCCATAAAAATTAGAATGAAGGATAAAAATTGTAAGATCATCTCAATAGACACAGAAAAAAAAATCTCACCAAGTTCAACATCCTTTCATGATAAAAACTCTTGACAAATTAGATACAGAAAGAATGTACCTTAACATAACAAAGGCCATATATAACGAGCCCAGAGCCAACATCATACTCAATGGTGAAAAGCTAGAAGCTTTTCCTCTAAAATTAGCTCAAGAGAAGTGTGCCCACTTCTATTCAATACAGTACCAGAAGTTCTAGCCAGAGCAGTTAGACAAGAAAAGGAAATAAAAGTCATCCAAATTGGAAATGAAGAGGTTAAATTATCTCTGTTTGTAGACAGCATTATCTTATATATAGAAAACCCTAAAGACTACCAAAAAAACTACTAGAACTAATAAAGTAATTTAGTACAATTGCAGGATACAAAATAAGCATACAAAAATCAGTTGTGGCTGGGTGCAGTGGCTCACATTTGTAATTCTAGCACTTTGGGAGGCCGAGGCAGGAGGATTACTTGAGCCCAGGAGTTTGAAACCAGTCTGGGCAACATGGCAAGACCTGGCTGCTACAAAAGATTTAAAAAACTAGCTGAGTGGCCGGGCGTGGTGGCTCACAACTATAACACCAGCACTTTGGGAGGCTGAGGCAAGCAGATTGCTGGAGCTCAGGAGTTTGTGAGCAACACGCTGGGCAACACGGTGAAACCCCGTCTCTACTAAAATACCAGAAAAAATTAGCCAATTGCAGTGGCATACGCCTGTAGTCCCAACTACCCAGGAGGCTGAGGCAGGAGAATCACTTGAACCCGGGAGGTGGAGGTTGCAGTGAGCCAAGATCACACCACTGCACTCCAGCCTGGGTGACAGACCAAGACTCCATGTCAAACAAACAAACAAACCCCTAGCAGAGCATGATGGTGCATGCTTGTAATCCAAGGTGTTCAGGAGGCTGAAGCAGAAGGATTGCTTGAGCTCAGGAGTTTGTGACCAACCTAGGTGACAGAGTAAGACCCTGACTCAAAAACAAAAAAAATTCAGTTGTGTTTCTATACACTAACACCGAGCTATCTAAAAGAAAACCCAAAGCTAAAAAAAGAAAAAGAAAAAGAAAAAGGAAATCCCATTTGTGATATTATCAAAAAGAAGAAAATACTTAGGAATAAATTTAACCAAGAGGGTGAAATTTCTGTATACTGAAAACTACAAAACATTGATCAAAGAAATTAAAGAAAACACAAATAAAGGGAAAGATTTCCCATTTTCATGGATTGGAAGAATTAATACAGTCATGTACCACATAACGACACTTTGGTGTTGGCCCACATATCTGGTGGTCCCATAAGATTTTAATGAAGCTAAAAACTTCCTATTGACTAGTGACATAATAGCCACCATAATAACAAAGTACAACACATTACTCACGTGCTTATGGTTATGATCTTGTAAACAAACCAACTGCACTGCTAATCATATAAAAGTATAGCACATAATATACAGTGTACAATATTGGATAATGGTAATAAACAGCTATGTTACTACTAGTTTATGTATTTCTTATTCTATAAGTTTTACTATTATTTTAGAGTGTACTCCCTCTACTTATTTTTAAAAGCTAACTATAAAACAGCCCCAGGCAGGTCCTTCAGGAGGGATTCCAGAAGAAGGCATTGTTATCTAGATGATAGCTCTGTGCAGGTTATTGCCCCTGAAGACCTCCCAATGGGACAAGATGTGGAAGTGGAAGACAGTGATATTGATGACCCCAACCTGTGTAAAGTAGGCTAATATGTGTGTTTGTGTCTGAGTTTTTAGCAAAAAACTTTAAAAAGTAAAAAAATATATAAAAAATTTAAAAATAGAAAAAAGCTTGCAGAATAAGGAATAAGGAAAGAAACTATTTTTGTACAGCTTTAAAATGTGTTTATGTTTTAAGCTAAGTGTTATTGCAAAAGAGTCAAAGAGTTTAAAAAAGTTTTTAAGTTTATAAAGTAGAAAAGTTTCAGTAAGCTAAGGTTAACTTATTATTGAAGAAAGAATTTTTTTTTTTTTGAGACGGGGTCTCACTCTTTCACCAGGCTAGAGTGCAATGGTGTGATCTCGACTCACTGTAACCACCACCTGCCGGGTTCAAGTGATTCTTCTGCCTCAACCTCCCAAGTAGCTGGGACTACAGGCATGTGCCACCATACACAGCTATTTTTTTTATATTTTTAGAAGAGACGGGGTCTCACCATGTTGTCCAGGGTGGTCTTAATCTCCTGACCTCATGATCCTCCCACCTCAATCTCCCAAAGTGCTAGGATTACAAGTGTGAGCCACTGCACCCGGCCAAAAGAAAATATTTTTTACAAATTTAGTGTAGCCCATGTGTACAGTGTTTATAAAGTCTATAGTAGTGTACAGTGATGTCCTAAGCCTTCACATTCACTCACCGCCCACTCACTGACTCACTCAGAGCAACCTGAGTCCTGCAAGCCCCAGCCATGGTAAGTGCCCTATACAGTTGTACCATTTTTTTATCTTTTACGCAGTGTTTTTACTTTTTCCATGTTTAGATATGTTCAGATGCACAAATACCACCATGATATAATTGCCTACAGTACTGAGTACAGTAACATGCTTTACCAGTTTGTAACCTAGATTCAATAGGCTGTCCCATATCACCTCAGTGTGCAGTGGCCTATCCCATCTAGGTTCATGTAAGTACCCTTTATGATTTCACACATGAATTTCTCAGAACATATTTCTATTGTTAGCAATGCATGACTCCATTGCTAAGATGTCCCCATTGTCCAAAGTGGTCTACAGAATCAATGTAATCTCTATCAAAATTCCAATGTCAATTTTAAAAATCCTAAAATTCATATGGATTTTAGTACTTCTGACCTCCAGAATTGTAAGATCATAATCTGTATTGTTTTAAGAGTAGGAAATTAATACTATTCTGTATACTTTATCAGTGGCATTAGACGCACTCACCTACTTACCTGAGTGCTAGCTGAGAGAAGGTGTCTGTGAAGAACTTTATGAGGTGATGCTCAACTGGGACAGAAAGGGAATTCTATAAACAGATCTGGCGATGTTAGGGAACTTAAATTATTCATTTATGTATGAATTGCCTTATGAATATTTATAAGCATATGTCTGAATATTATAAACATATCCAGATTTCATATATATAATATACACACACACACATACACACACACATCTCACACAAATACACACATACACACCATCTTGAGAGAGGTGTAAACAGAAGAGTGTGATATAAGAGTACTTAATCCATTTTAAAATTACACATGCCTTACGCAGACTTTCCCCATATAGTACTTGAATAATTAAAGTGTTGCAATGCTAGTTTGGGACAACGGGAGATGGAATTCTTGGGAGGTAAATGAATTAATAATTAGAATTAATTAAATGAAATAATACAAAACAGGTACCAGTGTTTCATGGTGAAGTAGTTATCGACTTTATTGATGTTCTCTAAGAATATGAAAAATCTTAAACGCTTTGTGGATATATCTGATCTTTGAGTAAGACTGAAAACATTTTAACTTCTGCTTTAATATCACTAGGGTCAAAGCCAAGTGTATAAATAGATGCCTTGAGTTATGGTACCAACTTGTAAACCTAAATTCCACCCCAGTTACAATGTTTTGAGGAGTACACCAATCACTGAGATGCTCCTAGCCAAAATAACACCCTTCACTCTCATCATGATGACCAAAGTTTAATTAGGAGCCATTTATTCCTGTAAGACCACTAGTCTTCATCTTCTCTCAAAACGTCCACACCCACAAGCTGGGTAGCTCTCCAGGGGGTTCTCACCAACTACCATAGCAGGAATAACCAATGAAGATTCCTTTTTAGGTCAGTAGGCATTGAGAAGGGAGGGTAATATTAAACGGAGGAAGAGGACACCAGAATCTGCTGAACACTGGTCATAGCCACAGTCTAAGAACTCTATTGTTACCAAACTTTGCTGCAAGCAAAATTGTGAAATAATTATTGCTTGCTGCATTAACTGCATTATTTCGCCTTACCCTACAACAGTCTCACTTAAAAAGTGCTAATAAGATTCCAAATTTACAGGTGCATAAAATGAGGCAT
Organism: Cebus imitator; assembly: GCF_001604975.1. Lineage (NCBI taxonomy): Eukaryota > Metazoa > Chordata > Mammalia > Primates > Cebidae > Cebus > Cebus imitator. Next base: position 4,051,509 of record NW_016107336.1, read on the forward strand.
AGAGCTAGAAGTTGAAGAGTCAGTACTAAGTGTCAGGTCTGTGGGCCTCATGACACTGCCTGTATTTATCCTATGAAGATTATCTTGGGCACCAGCCTCTTCCTTCGCTGCGCCCTTACTTTCCATCTCAGATGCTCTGTGCTCTCCTATTACTCTGTTGCTTGCACCCTCTCACTTAACAGTCTCCATTCTGACAGGTTCCAGACCCCTCCTTGAACTCCTTTCCACAGTGGCAAAGCTGAGTTTGGTTTAACTCCAGGTGGGTTGCAGAGGGAACTGAGAGACGCAACAGGGCTAACACTCACTTAGCAGGAAGTCCAAAGAAGCAGAAAGATGACATCCCGCTGATTTAGTGGTATGCAACAGGCCATGGCCATACCTGCAATTATTTGGCAGCCATTGAAGGCCTCCTCTGCTCAGGGTACTGTGGTAGTTGCGGGGCAATTTCAGCCAGAGCTGGGCAAGTCTGAGAGTGTGCAGTGGGGACACAGCCATATGAAGCAAGACTTTAGGGCAAGAGAAATACAGCACAAAAGAGATGATTGTTCTAGGGTCCAAAATAGTGATTCTGTATTAGAATTGGAGTACAAGAAACAAAGCAAGAGCCTAATTATCAGAATAGGACTTAAGGTGAGAGTTGGCCAACAGCAACCTTAACCTTGAACTACTCAGCTGTGTTTGAATTTCTGCTGGATTACTAGGGCTCAGCCTGCAGCGGATGTTCCTGTAGCCTGAACCATTGTTTTTCAAACTGCAGGTCATGACCCATCCAGTGATCATGAAATTGGTTTCATGGGTGGCAGTTAGCGCTCTTTAAAATGAATAGAATCGACTAGAAAAGAAAATAACAAAGTGCATGGCACGTCGTAAGGATTTCAGCTTTAGGTATATGCATCTTATGTTGTGATATAAAATTTATTGCTTAATGTTACTGTCAAAAAAAGCTTGAAAACTCCTGATTTGAAACTCAAGGATATAGGGCAGGAAGCCAGGTTAGTCATTATGTTTAAAATATTTTCTGCTTTTCCCAGATGACTGTGAGCTAATGTAATAAACCAATCCAGGCTGTGGTGTGGCTAGATATGAATGAATTAAGGCTTACAGCTTCTCTCATGGAGATTTTCCACATATAGCCCTGTGTGAGAAACAGAATTGTGGAATAAAGATGGAATACTTTAGGATTTTATTTTTTCTAGAGCAGATTTAGGTTTACAGCGAAAATGAGAAGAAGGAGGAAAATACAGAGATACCCTATATGCCCTCTATTCCCCTACATGCCTCCCTATCAGCAACACCTCCCACCAGAGTCACAGCTATGAACCTACATTGACACAGCAGGATCACACAAAGTCCACAGATTTTATTAGGGTTCACTCCTTTTTTTTTTTTTTTGAGACAGAGTTTCCCTCTTGTTGCCCATGCTGGAGTGCAATGGCGCAATCCTGGCTCACTGCAACTTTCGCCTCCCAAGTTCAAGCGATTCTCCTGCCTCAGCCTCCCAAGTAGCTGGAATTACAGGCACCTACCACCAGGCCCAGTTAATTTTTTTGTATTTTTAGTAGAGATGGGCTTTCACCATGTTGGCCTGGCTGGTCTCAAACTCCTGACCTCAGGCAACCCACCCTCCTTGGCCTTCCAAAGTGCTGGGATTATGGATGTGAGCCACCCATGCCCAGTCAGGGTTCACTCTTGATGTTGTCCCTTCTAGGGGTTTGATCAAATGTATAATAACATGCATCCACCATTACAGTATCATACAGAGTACTTTCACTGCCCTCAAAACATCCTCTGTGCTCTACCTGTTCATCCCTCTCTCTCCCAAACACCTGGCAACGACTGATGTTTTTTACTGTCTCTTAGTTTTCCCTTTTCCAGCATGTCATATACTTGGAATCATACTGTATGCAGACTTTTCAGATTGGCTTCTTTTATTTAGTAATATGCATTTACGTTTCCTCCGTGTCTTTTCATAGCTTGATCACGCATATCTTTTCAGCGCTGAATGAATTCCATTGTCTGGATGTACCACAGCTTATTTATCCATTCACCTACTGAAGGACATCTTGATTTCTTCCAAATTTCAGCAATTATGAGTACAGCTGCTATAAATATCCATGCAAGGTTTTTGTGTCAACATAGCTTTCAACTTCTTTGGGTAAATATGAAGAAGTGAGATTGCTGGACTGCATGGTATGAGTATGATTAGTTTTGTAAGAAACCACCAAACTGTCTTCCAAAGTGGCTGCACCATTTTGTATTACCACCAGCAGTAAGTGACAATTCCTGTTGTTCCATGTCCTCCCCAACATGTGGTGGTGTCAGTGTTCTGGGTTTTGGCCATTCTAACAGGTGTGTATCTCACTGTTGTTTTAATTTGCTTTCCTGAGGTATATGATGTAGAGCATCTTTTCATACACTTATATTCCTTGTGTACCTTCTTTGATATAGTGTCTGTTAAGGTCTTTAGACCTTAATCAGGCTGTTTTCTTATTGTTGAGTTTGATTTCTTTGTATGTTTTTGATAATAGTCCTTTACCATATATGCCTTTTGCAAATATTTTCTCCCATTCTGTGGCTTGTCTTTTCATTATTTTAATAGTGTATTTCACAGAGCAGAAATTTTTAATTTTAATGAAGTTCAGCTTATCAGTTGTTTCTTTCATGAATTGCACCTTTGGTATATTAAATAAAACTTACTGCCAAACATAAGACTATTTAGATTTTCCATTACATTATCTTCTAGGAATTTTATAGTTTTGTGTTTGATGTTTAGGTCTGTGATCCATTCTGAGTTAATTCTTTTGAGGCATGTAAGATCTGTGCCTAGATTTTTTTTTCCAGTTGTTCCAATATCATTTGTTAAAAAGACTATCTTTTCTCCATTGTAGTGCCTCTGCTCCTTTGTCAAAGATCAACTGACCCTATTTACGTGGCTCTATCTCTAGGCTCTATATCCTATTTCACTGATCTATTTGTCTATTCTTTTGCCAATACCACATTGTCTTAATTATTGTAGCTTTATAGTAACAGTTGAATTCAGGTAGCCTCAGCCCTCCAACTTTGTTTGTTCTGCTTAAATATTGTGTTGGTTACTCTGAGTCAATTGCATCTTTGTATAAACTTTAGAATTCATTTGTCAATAGCTACAAAATAATTGGCTGGGATTTTGAATTGAATTGCATTGAATCTATAAGTCAAATTGAGAAGAATGGACATTTTGACAATATTGAGTCTTCCTATTGATGAATATGTGATATCTTTCCATTCATTTAGCTCTTTTTTAATTTATTTCCTCCAGGTTTTATCATTTTTCTCATACATATTTTACACTTATTTTGATTTATACCTAAGTATTTCATTTTGGAGGATGCTAATGTAGATAATACTGTGTTTTTAATTTCAAATTCCATGTGTTCATTGTTGGCATATAGGAAAGTGATATGGTTGAATGTTTTGTCTCCTTCAAATCTCATATTGAAATGTGACCTCTAGTGCTGGAAGTGAGCCTAGTGGGAGATGTTTGAATGATAGGGGTGGATCCTCATGAATAGCTTGGTACTGTCCTCACTGTAATAAGTGAGTTCTGACTCTACAAATTCGCAGGCAGTCTGGTTGTTTAAATGAGCACCTGGCACCTCTTGCTTCCTGCTTCCTCTCTCACTATGTGATATGCTGGCTCCCCTTTGCCTTCTGCCGTGATTAGAAGCTTCCTGAGGCCTCAGCAAGAGCAGTTGCTGTCACATGCTTTCCTACAGCCTGTAGGACCATGAGCCAAAGTAAACCTCTTCTGTAAATTACCCAGCCTCCGGTATTCCTTTATAGCCATGCAAATGAACTAACACAGAAAACTGGTACTGAGGAGAGGGGTGTTGCTGTAAAGATATCTGAAAATCCGGAAGCAGCTTTGCAATTGAGTAATGGGCAGAGGTTCAAAGAGTTTGAAGGGATCCGAAAAAGGAAGATATGAGAAAGTTTGGAGCTTCTTAGAGACTTATCAAATGGCTGTGGCCAAAATGCTGATAGAAATTCGGGCAGTGGAGGCCAAGCTGACAAGGTCTCAGATGGAAAGGAGGAATTCATTGGGAACTAAAGCAAAGGTCATCCTTGACACATTTTAGCAAAGAACTTGGCTGCACTGTGTCCATGTCCTAGAGATTTGTAGACATTTGAACTTAAGAGTAATAGCCGGCCGGGCGCGGTGGCTCAAGCCTGTAATCCCAGCACTTTGGGAGGCCGAGGCGGGTGGATCACGAGGTCAAGAGATCGAGACCA
>NW_016107336.1:4055988-4060069 GCF_001604975.1 Cebus imitator
AAAAAAAAAAAAAAAAAAAAGTAATAGCCTAGGGTATCTGGCAGAAGAAATTTTTAAGCAGCGAAGCATTCAAGATGTGGCGTGACTGCTTTTAACAGCCTATAATCAGATACAGGAGTAAAGAAATGACTTAAAGTTGAAACTTATCATTAAAGAGAAGCAGAGAGTAAAGTTTGCAAAATTTGCAGCCTGGCCATTTGGTAAAGAAGGAATTAGTATTTTTAGGAGAGAAATACAAGCTGGCTGTGGAGTAACCATTTGCTAGTGAGATTTGCATGACTGAAAGGGAGCCAGGTGCTAATAGCCAAGACAATAAGAAAAAGGCCTCAAAGGTGTTTCAGAAGTCTTGAGGCTGCCCCTCTCATCACAGGCCCAGAGGCCTAGAGGAAAGAAAGGCTTGGGGGGCCAGGCCCAAGGGCTTGCTACCCTGCACCACCTTTGGACAATGTTTCTTGAATCCTGGCCACCCTGGCTCCAGCCAGAACTCAAAGGGCACCAGGTACAGCTCAGATTGCTGCTCCAGAGGGCACAATCCATAAGCCTTGGCAGCTTCCATATGTGTTTAAGTCTTCAGGTGCACAGACTGCAATAATGAAGAAGGCTTGTCAGCTTCTACATAGATTTCAGAAAATGTATCTGAAAGCCTGAGTGCCCAGACAGAAGGCTGCTGCAGAGCTGAAGCACTTGCAGAAAGACTCTACTAGGGCAGTGCCAAGGGGCAATAGAAAGTTGAAGGTCCCATGTAGAGTCTCCACCAGCACACTGTCTAGTGAATCTGTGGAAAGGGGGCTGCCACTCTCCAGACTCCAGAATGGTAGAGCTACCAGCAGCTTACACTTTGAGCCTGGAAAAGCTGCAGACACTCAACTCCAACACAAGAGAGCAGCCATGGGGGCTACACCCTGCAAAGCCACAGAGGCAGAGCTTCCCAAGGCTTTGGAGCCCACTCCTTTTATCAGTGTGCCCAGGATGCAAAACATGGAGTCCAAGGAGATTATTTTGGAACTTTAAGGTTTAACAACTGCCCTGCTGGGTTTCAGATGTGTGTGGACTCCATTGCCCCTTTCTTTTGGCTGATTTCTCCTTTTGGTATGGGAATTTTTACCCAATGTCTGTACCACCATTGTATCTTGGAAGCAAATAGCTTGTTTTTTATCTTACAGGCTCATAGGTAGATGGAACCTACCTTGGGTCTCAGATAAGACTTTAGACTTTTGATTGAGTTGATCTGAGTTTGAATGAGTTAAGACTTTGGGGAACTATTGGGAAGGGCTGATTATATTTAACAATGAGAGAAGAACATGAGACTTGGGGGGCCATGTACAGAATGATATGGTATGAATGTTTTGTCCCCTTCAAATCTCAGGTTGAAATGTGACCTCCAATGTTAAAGGTGAGCCTAGTGGAAAGCGTTTGGGTTAGGAGGGTGTATCACTCATGAATACCTTTGTTCTGTCCTTGTGGTAATGAGTGGGTTCTCACTCTGTGAATTCACATGGGATCTGGTTGTTTAAAAGAGCCCAGAACCCACCACCATCCCCACCTCACACCCTCTCTCATCATTTAACATGCTTGTTCTCCATTTTGCCATCCATCATGATTAGGAGTTTTCTGAGGCCTCACCAAGAGCAGGTGCCAGCACCATGCTTCTCATACAGCCTGCAGAACCATGAACCAAAATAAGTCTCTTTTCCTTACAAATTACCCAGCTTCAGATATTCCTTTACAGTAATACAAATGGACTAATATAGAAAGTGATTGATTCTCATATACTAACCTGGTATCCTGAAATCTTGCTATATTTGCTTATTAGTTCCAGAAGATTTCTATTGATTCTTTTGCATTTTCTATGTAGACAGTCATGTCATCTTTAGAAAAAGTTTTATTTCTTCCTTTCCAGTCAGTACACCTTTTATTTCCTTTTTTTGGTCTTATTGTATCGCTAGGACTTCCAGTATAATGTTGAAAAGGAATTGGGAGAGGGGACATCCTTGCCTTATTCTTGATTTGGGTGAGAAAGCTTCTAGTTTCTCACCATCAAGTATAGCGTTGGGTGTAAATTTTCTGTAGATATTCTTTATCAAATTGAGGAAGTTCACCTCTCTTCCTATTAAGTTGGAACACTTTCAAAACTAAATGAGCTCTCAGTTGTTTCAATACCTGCAGGGTTATTTACATGTTAATAAAGGTACCACGTTAATCACTAGCCTGTGAGTCACTGAACTATTTTACCTTCAGTAGGCAGTAAACTAGAGCTAGTTTTAGGGACTTTGCTCTGGCCAGTATGGCAGTGCGGTTTCATGGCTAGGTCGTGAGCTTTTTGCCTCTTGGTTTATTACAATAGCTAATGCCAGTGAATCCAGACTCTGGATCCTAAAATCTGTCTTTGTCTTCGGTTCCACATCTTCATTTCCTCGGTAGACATTGTCAGTTCAGATCTCTTTCCCCATCGAATCCTATCCAAAAATGTTATCTTCTTTCCCCAAACAAGCAAGCCTCTCCTCTCTTTTCTGTCTTTATTAATGACACTAACGTCCTTTCAGTCATCCACATTTTAAAGTTTGGAATCATATTTATTTCTTCTCTTTTATTTATTCCCTTGATACATGTACACAGACTCTCAAGATAGAATAAATATTTGTTAAGGTATGGTCTTCTTTGTCTCAGATTTCCCATTTCCAATTTCTACCTCATATTAGTACCAGAAAAAGCTTTTTTAAAGCCATCTCTATCATGCTGTTTCTCCTCTGTGAATAAGCGACTCTCATTTCCTGCTACATTTCCTGCCAGAATGCATTTCCTTGCATTGTTTTCTGGCTTTTTCCATTCCTCACCTCAAACTCCTTCTCTCTGCCTCCCAGCTTTAAACTTATTTCCAGTTATTCATTTAACAAACGCTTAAATTTTGCTTCCTCTGCTGCAGGAACTGTTCTAAATGCTTTAAAAAAATCTTAAATCTTTAACCCACATTAAAAACCCTGTGAAGCAGTATTATGACCTGCCATGCCACACATGCAATCCCTGAGACACAAATTTGTGTGTTAACCTCAGAATGTCTAAGGCCCTATAGTTCATCTCTCTATTTTCCAGGTATTTTGTACGCCAGGGACTGAATGTTTCTGTCCCTCCAAAATTCACATATTGAAATTCTAATCCCCAATGTGATGATCTTAGGAAGTGGGGGTTTTGGTAGGTAATTAGGTCTTTATACAGGGAATTAGTGCTGTTATAAAAGCTCTGGAGAGCTCCCTCAGCCCTTCCTTTATGTGATACACAATGAGTCGGCAGCAGTCTGTGAACCAGGAAGTGAGCCCTCACCAGTCACCGAATCTGCAACACCTTGATCTTGGACTTCTCAGTCCCAGAACTGTGAAAAAATAAATTTCTGGGCCGGGCGCGGTGGCTCAAGCCTGTAATCCCTGCACTTTGGGAGGCCGAGGCGGGTGGATCACGAGGTCAAGAGATCGAGACCATCCTGGTCAACATGGTGAAACCCCGTCTCTACTAAAAATACAAAAAATTAGCTGGGCATGGTGGCGCGTGCCTGTAATCGCAGCTACTCAGGAGGCTGAGGCAGGAGAATTGCCTGAATCCAGGAGGCGGAGGTTGCGGTGAGCCGAGATCGCGCCATTGCACTCCAGCCTGGGTAACACGAGTGAAACTCCGTCTCAAAAAAATAATAATAATAAATAAATAAATAAATAAAGTTCTGTTGTTTATAAGCCACCCAGTTTATGGTGTCCAGCTATAGCAGCTTAAATGGTCCAAGACAGACAGAAAGGGACACTGTTGTTTCCCTCTCCTGAAATGCCACCCCATCTACCTGGTAGTTTTAAAGATCCTCTTCTTTCCTTTCCTTTCCTTTCCTTTCCTTTCCTTTCCTTTCCTTTCCTTTCCTTTCCTTTCCTTTCCTTTCCTTTCCTTTCCTCTCCTTTCCTCTCCTTTCCTCTCCTTTCCTCTCCTTTCCTTTTCCTTTCCTTTCTTTTTCCTTTCCTTTCCTTTCCTTTCCTTTCCTTTCCTTTCCTTTCCTCTCCTCTCCTTTCCTCTCCTTTCCTCTCCTTTCCTCTCCTTTCCTCTCCTT
>NW_016107336.1:4060119-4083862 GCF_001604975.1 Cebus imitator
GATGCAGCCCTACTCTGTCACCCAGATTGGAGTGCAGTGGCACAATCTTAGCTCACTGCAACTTCTGACTCACGGGTTCAAGCAATTCTCCTGCCTCAGCCTCTCAAGTAGCTGGGACTACAAGCACCTGCCACCATGCCTGGCTAATTTTTTTATATTTTTAGTAGAGACGGGGTTTCACCATGTTGATCAGGCTAGTCTCGAACACCTGACCTCAGGTGATCCATCCACCTCGTTTCCCAAAGTGCTGAGATTACAGTTATGAGCCACCACGCCCAGCCCTACCCATCTTTCAAAGCCCAGTTTTTAGCATTCTCCCATCTCCTTGGTGACTTATCTTTCTTAAAAACTCCAAGTCTCTTAATATTTATCTCCACTTATTCCTATAAAACTTAGAGTCTTCTACACATAAGTTGCTACTTCATCATCTAGCTATATTATGTCTCCCTTACAATTCATGTGCAATTGTTTTGTCTTGAAAGCAAAGACCATAGCATATAATTGTTTTATATTCCCCCTTTTGGCTTCTTTCCTTCTTTGCCCTCCTTATCCTTCCTCCCATCCATCCAGTACTTAAAAACATTGCATACATAAAAACATTACACAAATAATGAATTGACATTAGCACTCATCATTTTATAGGGAGAAGCGGGAAGCCTCGTGCATTGGTTTGGATCCTCTGAGAAGCAGATAACAAGACAGAATTAGCCATGCAAGAGATTTACTAGGGTAAATGTCAATGACAAAAAAAGAGGATAGAGTCTGTAGAGGTGGGGAAGGTATTTAGAACACAATGCAGGAAGACCCTTGTATAAAAGGAGGAGGAAGGGTGGGGCAGGGAGAATCTCAGACTGCAGCAGAGTTCTAAGAAAGTCCCCTTCTGGCGACTGTGGAGTCCTGAAGTTAATATTGTCAGCAAAAGGAGACTGGCACTTCTCAGGAAAAGGCTGCATCGGGACTGCGGAGCCAGGTCACTGGCTATAGCAGCTGAGGGGAATGCGTCCTGGGCATGAACACAGAGATAGACGTGGAGGACAGCAGTCCTGGTCGTTGGTGATATATCCTCATGACAGCAGGAGATCTGAGCAGCACATTTTTGTGACCATCCCTTTTGGAACATTGGAAAGAATGCTAATTCTGAATCCAAAATATGAACTTTGGATGCTTTACCAACTCTGCACCTTCATTTAAATTCTTATCTTCATCTCTTCATTTGTAAAATGGAAATGACCAGTAGCTTACTGGGTATGATGATTAATTTTGTATGTCACCTTGACTGGGCTAAGGGATGTCCAGAGAACTGGTAAAACATTATTTCTGGGTTGTTTGTGATGATGCTTCCAGAAGAGATTAGCACTTGGATCAACAGACTAAGTAAAGAAGATCAGTCTCTGAGTGATGATGCTGTGGGCAGCATCCTCCAATCCACGGAGGGCTCACACACAACAGAAAGGTGGAGGAAGGGCAAATGCTCTCTCCTTCAGCCTGGACGTCCATCTCCTCCTGCCCTCAAACATCAGAGCTCCTATTATAATTCTTGGGCCTGCAGACCCAACAGGCAGTTAGACCATTGGCTCCCCAGTTTGCAGGTCTTCGGACTCAGATAGAATTACACCTCCAGTTTTCCTAGTTCTATAGCTTACCGACAGCTGATCATAGGGCTTCTCAGCCTCCATAATCTCAAGGGCCAACTACTATAATAGCTCTCCCCTTCTATCCATCTGCAACGTATACATCCTATTGGTTCCGTTTCTCTGAAGAACCCTGACTAATGCACTAGAGTATCCTGAGGACCACACATTGACAAGAATATATAGTGTTCTGTTTATATTACATGTTCCATTTATATTACAGAACATATAAACATGTTCTGTTTATATTACATGTTATATATAGTGTTCTGTTTATATTACATGAAACATAATCAGCTTCATCTAACTATAGTAGCACCTAATGTTTGTGAAACATCACACAGGTCACACAAGCATTTGTTCTAGCCAATGAGCCTATGAGGAAGGCAAGACAACCATCTCTTTCCACATCCACTGCCCTATTGGCTTTCCAGTAAACAGAAAGGTTCTAGGAGGGCACATGGAAATGCTCAGTACAGGTGGGGTGAAGCCCCAGAGCCTGCTTGCCAGGTAGGATCTGCTTATAACGATGATGATCAAGGAATCCAATTTTTGAGGAAAAAGTATACATAAAGAATCAGGTAGGCTGGGCGTGGTGGCTCATGCCTGTAATCCCAGCACTTTGGGAGGCGAAGTGGGTAGATCACGAGATCAAGAGATCAAAACCATCGTGGCCGACATGGTGAAAGCCCATCTCTACTAAAAATACAAAAATTAGCTGGGCATGGTGGCATGTGCCTGTATTCCCAGCTGCTCGGGAGGCTGAGGCAGGAGAATCAATTGAACCTGGGAGGCGGAGGTTGCAGTGAGCCAAGATCCCGCCACTGCACTCCAGCCTGGCGACAGAGTGAGACTCCATCTCAAAAAGATAAATAAATAAATAATCAGGTAGTCTCTATTGATCCAGGTAGCTTGAAGAGCTGGCCCAGTAGGCAGGCTGACCAGGTGCAGAGTCCAGCAGATAAGAAACAGTACCACCTGCAAACCTGAGACTCAGGATGTGAGTTCTAACTGGGGACACCCACAGTGCTGACTCCTCCATCCTTTCTGCTGTGCAGATGGAAGAAGCATGCACAGGTGTGAGTGGCAGATCTGGGGCGAAGGGGAAGCTCCCAGTACAATTTGATTCTGTGGGTCTTTGCAGCAAGCATTGACCAAATAAGCCTCCCTTCCCTTATGGGCCTTGACCCTCGACACTAGTGCCAAGTTATAGCCTCAGAATTGGCTTTTCTCTTCAGAGAGAAACATGGAAAAGATAAAGCCAGAGGCAAGGAAAGCTTCTCACTCGTCTTTGGCATGCCAGGTTCAGAGCATGCCAAATGTACCTGTAATACCACCCCAAGAAGACCACCAGCCCCGAATTTGGAAAGAGCATCATGACCAATGTGCTAGAGGTGGCACCTGCACAGATGATAGAATTTAAAAGAAATTAAACATGGGTGTTGTTATGGGTTGAACTGCATCCTCTCAAAACAGGTATGCCAAAATCCTAACCACCCGAACCTCCAAATGTGACCTTATTTGGAAAAGGTCACATTCTGCTGACCTTTATAGAGGTTATCCGGTTAGAATGAGGTCATTAAGACAGTCCTAATCCAACACGACCGTTGTCCTTACAAAAAGAGGAACTGTGGACACAGACACATCCACACCGGGAGAGCTCCAAGCAACGATGAAGGCAGGTCGTGGAGGGATGCTTCTACAAGACAAGAAATGCCAAAGACTGAAGGCAAGCCACCAGAAGCCAGGGGCAAAGCCTGGGACAGATTCTCCCTCCCAGCCCCCAGAAGGAACCAGCCCAGATGATACTTCATCTCAGACTTCCAGCCTGTACAACTGTGAGACGATCCATTTCTGCTGTTAAGCCCTCATCTGTGGCACTTTATTACAGCAGTTCCCTCCCCACAGACACTAGTACAGGTCCGAGGAACGTTCACCCAACCTGGCAGTGTTTCAGGAGGAGATTGGAAAGGATCTTGGTGCCACTTGTTTGCTGCCACAGGAGGACAAGTGGGTGTCTTCTCTTTCTGCTCCTTTCTCCTCACTGCTGCTCCCTCCTTGCAGCTCCTAGGCTTCTGCTGGAGGGATCTGGAATACACGAGGAGGTCGCAGAGTGGTCATGGCAGGGAAGTTGTGGAGAGGATGGAAATGGCGATTTCCATTCCTTTTTCCCTATTTCATGTCCTGCCTTGAATATGAAATGAAACAAAATAAAGCAAGACCCAATGCCCTTGGTCAAAACACCTCTGCGTCCAAATAGCAGCTTCTGAGGCAAGGTGGGGCATCAGCACACAGGGGCTTGGAGCCTTTGAGGAACAAAGAGGGCTTCAGAGCGCACTGGCACGCCTTGGCTCACCCATTGATTTTCATTTGCACAGACACAGGCCTGCTTTTTGTCATCAGACGGGGGAAAGCAGATCTGTTGAAGGCAAATCCACCATCGGCTGCCTAAAAATAGACCCGCCGCCTCACTACCACCGTGCAAAACAGGCGCTGGCCTGCTGCTGTGGGCTGGTGGCTGCGTGAATTCGCTGGGCAGGGATTTGCAGTGTAGACACAGAGTTGTTCTAGCCTCTGATGATGCTGCTGCGCCTGAGCCTTAAACGGAATCGCGGTCTGTGGTAACTTTCAACAAGAGCTGGCAAGCTGAGCCTTTTTTTGAAATGTACTTGGGGGCTCTCACACAAGAGGCAGGGATTTGCAACAGGTGTGAGCTAGAGGGTAGGCCCCACAGATCATCAGGAGGGAAAGTTGCCTATGGTAAATTACCAGCTGGGGTAGGTCAGAGACAAAATCTCCATAGCAGAATTATTAATAATTGTGAAGCGCCAAAATCATAAGAGGAGAAACCATTCTGACATGTCATTTTTCCCAGGCCATGACATCTCCGTTAAAAGAGTCTCATATTTGAAATGATGAGCAAGCCGTGAAACACAACTTGGAAATTATGTCATGCCCAGCTTTGCCTTCCCCCAAGGCAAATAAAAGTCTTGGACTAAAAATTTTTCCATTTATTTTCAAATCTTTGCATGGGTTGCCCCTTTAGTCATCCATTCCCTCTAGTATTACTCACAAGCAGCTTAAATGGAAGCTGTTAGCATGAATGAACACTCCTTAATGGCTGGATCACTGGAAGAAGTGAGCTGTAAAGCCCAAACAGTCAGATGAAGAAAAGCAATTAATCAAGTTTGCCTTCATCTCAAAGAAACTAGGATTTTTTAAATGCAATTATGTTTTGAGGGAAACAAATATGATGGTTGATAATCAGGAAAAATAGACTGAATCCTGCCCATTCGTAAATTCACAAACCCACTTCAAGTGGAAAAGCCAAGTCTGCATCCTCGAGGAATTGTACAAATGTGCATCACGAGACAAGATCTGGCCCAATGCCTAGAAGCTGGTGAGGTCACCAAACTCATTACTCAGAAAATCAGCTGTGAGCCAAGCCCTCATTTCCATTGCATTTCACATGGAATGGAGATTCCTCTGTCTTTCCCGTGCTCCCACCTTCCATCATTAGAAGGAAAATGAGATTCCCAGGTATTTAACTTCGGGAATCTTACAGAGATCCAACATGAACCCTTTCATGCCACATCCTGATTTTAGCTGTGGCTCTTGTTGCTCTGTCTAGAGGCATCTCAGCAGTTAATGGGAGTGATTCACATGATCCTACTCCAATTCCTGCTATTTTAGGATGCTTAGCTTTTCTTAGCCATGGATTTCTTCTGTCTAAATCTGCCCGACTGAATTGGAAGCTGCCCAGAATCTTCTTCTTTGGAAATTACATTTGTGCATCTAGGGTATATTTGTCGTTCCGCCCACGCTCCAGCCACTTTTTGAGAAGTGCAGAGCGAGTCATGTGATAGCCATCAGTGTATTTGCACCCTTTTTTGTTTAAAAACATAATCTGCATTACAAATTGCACCAATTCCTGTATGTAGTAAGTCATCATTCAATAAAAAGCACAAATGTATGCCTGTCACATTCAACATAATAAACTGCAAGTAAATACATCTTTTCTTAGTCCAAATCAGTCAGTAAATGATGTCTTTATTTTCTCTGTTATGCACCAAGTTTGCAATCAGCTTTATTCTTGATTCTCTCAGGCCAAGCCTACACAGCGTTAAGAGCAGTGGAAGATTGTGCTTTTATCAGAAGCAGCTGAACACCTGAGGACAGGAACATGGCTGAAGCAATTCATTTCTCCAATTTACTTTGTTCTACTTTATCATCATCATTCCAGTATTATCATCATGTTCATCAGATCCTCCATCTAAAAAAGATTTATCACAGTGTCTGCATCTGCAGGCGATACTATAATACAGATAAAAACATTGCTCCCTGCCTGCTCCAGTTCAGTTTGCAAAGAGGTATAGTATAGAAGAAACACTTTGTGCTTTGAAGCAAGACAAAACTGAACTAAAATTGCAATCTTAGCCTGGGCAACATAGTGAGGCCCCCATCTCTGCAAAAAATACAGAAGTTGGCTAGGCATAGTGGTGCACCTGTAGTCCCAGCTACTCGGTAGGCTAAGGCAGGAGAATCACCTGAACTTGGGAAATTGAGGCTGCAGCGAGCTGTGATCACACTGCTGCACTCCAGCCTGGGTGACAGAGCAAGACCCTGTCTCAAAAAAAAAAAAAAAAAATACTGCCAGGCACAGTGGCTCACACCTGTAATCCCGGCACTTTGGGAAGCCAAGGTGGGCGCATCTCCTGAGTTTGGGAGTTCGAGACTGGCCTGACCAACATGGAAAAAACCCGTCTCTACTAAAAATGCAAAATTAGCCAGGTGTGGCGGTGTACGCCTGTAATCCCAGCTACTCAGGAGCCTGAGGCAGGAGAATTGCTTGAAAGCAGGAGGTGGGGGTTGCAGTGAGCCTAGATCATGGCTCCAGCCTGGGCAATCAGAGCGAAATCCCATCTCAAAAAAAATTAAAAATTAAAATTGCAGTCTTATTGCTTACATTATATATTTGACTTTGGTAATATTATTCAACCTTTGAGAGCCTTTATTTCCTTTTCTATATGATGACAAGAATAGTTACCTTACAAGATAGATGTGATAACTTTAAATTACATGGCTGTTATGCTCGCTACACAGTACCTGTCTGATTAAGCATTGACTAGAACAGGGGCATGTTCTTATGGAAAAAGCCAAGCTGACCAGGCTTTATTTACTATGAATGTGCTATTAGTAACAATGATTGTAATAATGGCTACCATGATCTCTTTTTATTCTACAACAAGTGGAAAAGGTCAAATATGGAACAATTTTAGCTTTAATAAAGATAATAATTGCAAGGGGGAAAGAATCAAGCATGTATCCTGACTTGCTTCTAAGAACTATTCCACTGAGTAACCAAATGGTTCCTGGACAAACCTCATCCCTTTGTGTAGATGAAGAAACTGATAAGATAGTAAGCCAGATTTTTCTCTTTTAAATTTGGAACCCTTTTTCACGAAGATCATGACCACCCCATTTGCCCTCTTTCTGTCCCTCAAACAATTCAGGTTCTTTCTGCCTTAGCATCCTTGGACTAGCTGATTACACTGCCTGGAAAATTCTATCCACAGATCTTTACATGTTCAACAACTTCCCATTACTTAGGTTTCAACTCAAATGCCCCATCCTCAGAGAGGTCTTGCTTGATCACTCTATTTAAAACAAGCTCTTCATCCCAGACACAGCCTCTTAGCCCCCAGCACTTTCTACTTGCATGCTGGCCTGTTGTCCTTCAAGCAGGGCAGAAGTTCGTGTAATACAATGATTAAGAATGTGGACTCAAGAATCAGGTGATCTGTATTTACATTTTCGTTTTACTATTTATCGACAGTGTGACCTTGGAAGGTGACCTAATCTTTCTTTGTGTGCCTCAGTTTTCTCATCTATAAAATGAGATGACAGTATTTTCACTTGCAGCATAAAACTGCTGGGAGGATTATGTGATGTACACAGATCTTGTAAATCAACATCTGACAGAGTAAGCACTCAGTGTCAATTAAACTTCTACAGTCACAAGGCACATCGCACTCTGTGACATCCTTTCAGCATTAGTGTGTTTATTGTCTGCCTCCACTGCTATGAAGGCGTAGAGCCTACCTTTCTTGTTCAGCACTCAGTACTCCAGCATGTAGAATGGCACATAGCAGGGACTCAGTAACTATGTGTTGTTAATGAATGAAAGAACATTAGGTGTGTGCATAGCAGAGACTAATGAACAAGGTACAGAGAGGAAGAGTTGAGGGCAGAGTTGCTGTATATTGAGGTAAGATCATTTCTGGGAACTTTCTGCTCTGTTTGGCTGTGTATTATGCATTTATTTTCTCAGTGCCTTCCAAAGCCCTCTGTTTTTCTCTGACTTTGTCCGTTCTCTCAGGCAGAGATAACTAACCAGCACCTCCACATCCGCTCATGACCCATGGGTGTAGCTTTATAAACTGTTATGACTCAGGAAGAAAAAATAGAAGGAATGCAGCTTTTATGCCTCCTTAACAAAGGTGGGTAGTGGGCCGACTCTGTAAAACTCAGCATCACTGTAAAAATAGAGCAATGTCCAGAAAGTGAGCAAAAAGAAGGGGACTTTGACAAAAGCTGCTTCCGCCACACACTCTCACATGTAGACGCTCACACCGCAGACAGAGACACTGTCACCTCCAACACACACACAACCTTGATTGTGCTGTGCTTCTCTATAGGAATCTGTTTATCCATGAACCGTAATCTCTGCTACACCCCCAGTGCATGCAGTTCGCTAAGTGGTGGGTCATGGCACCTTGTCTCCATCGCTTTACCTGGGCAAACATCCAAGGCACCTGTCACCACTCCTCACCCACAGTTTCAGTGGCCACTGCCCTCCTTACTGAGCTTCTCAATGCATTCCAGTTTGGCAATGACTAGGATAACATGTGTCCCTCTTTGTCCAGGATGACCGTAATTTGTATACACCCTCATGTAATTACCAGTGACATTTTCAAAAGTGTCCCATTTTTGGATATTAAACTATATGGCCACCTAGGTTTTGGTTTTGTTTTTGTTTTAGAGACAGGATCTTGCTCTGTCACCCAGGCTGGAGTGCAGTAATGCAATCACAGTTCACTATATCCTCAAACTCCTGGGCTCAAGTGATCCTCCCACTTTGGCCTCCCATACCACCATGCTGGGCTGACTCTTAAAATTTTTTTGTAGAGACAGGTTCTCACTATGTTGCCCAGGCTGGTCTTTAACTCCTTACCTCAAGTGACCCTCTTGCTTCAGCATTCCAGAATGCTGGGATTATAGGCAGGAGCCACTGTGCCCACCATGGCCTGATAGTTATACTCAGCTTCAACTGTGAGACTCAGAGGAGGATGCAGAAATCCCAGTGGCAGTCCATTTTGTCAGCCCCAAAAGATCACCAGGGAGCAATCCACTGGATCTTCCAAATCCAATAGGAAGCTAATAAGCTTTCACTTGCATTTCTAAAAGGAGTGCAGGAAGTAGGAGGATGTCAAGGTGCCAAGATTATGGTGGAAAGTTGAAATGCAGGTAAGCTATAATATAATGTAATAGATGAAAAAAAAAAGTGGAGTCTTACTTCCTTTAGCTTCTTTATGCTAAATACATAAGTAGGTGTGTTTCACCATTTAGAATAGAGCAACCCTAAGAAACTGCCTATAAAACAAATTTATGTTTATCATAGCCAATGTGCCTGTTGCACTTCAATTTATAATGTATTGCTCAGTGTTTTCATGTTCTGAAACAAATGGACTTAAAAGCCCAATGGAATGTCCCTTACATGTGACTTGGGTGATCTAGGTTGCTTGAGGTGCAGTGAAGGTACATCAGTTCTTCCCCAGAGTGTACATCTTTGACACACCGTATCCCCTTCCTGAAGAGCAGTCTAAAGATCTCCAAGGCCCTCTCATGTGTGTTCTCATCTCCTGAATAAAATTCTAGATCTTTTATGCAGAAAGCAAGCTCTGTATTTTTCTTACTTTTCCCTCAACTTTTCATACAAATACATGAATACCTTCTTGATGTAAAATATTTAAATAGTGCTTTTCTTATATATGTCAAATGATCTTACACATACTTGGCATGACATAGGTGTTTAGGAAAATTTACATTTAATAAATAATATGTCGTCTTTCAGCCTATTTGAAAATGCTGCTGGTCATGTACCATTTTGGAAGGCTGAAGCAGGAGGATCACTTGAAGCCAGGAGTTTAAGACCAGCCTGGGTAACATAGTAAGAACCTGTCTCTATAAAAAACTTTAAAAAGTTAGCCCAGCATGGTGGCACTCACCTGTAGTGCTAACTACTCGGGAGGCTGAGGTGGGAGGATTGCTTGAGCCCAGGAGTTTGAGGATATAGTGAACTGTGATCGCACCACTGCACTCCAACCTGGGTGACAGAACAGGACCCTGTCTCTGAAAAAGAAAAACAAATCCTAGGTGGCCGTATAACTTAATATCCAAAATGGGACACATTTGAATATGTCATTGGTAATTACGTGACAATGTATATAAATTAGGGCCATCCTGGACAAATATCAAATAGATCATACGCACGAAGGAGTGTATAAAACATATGCATAGTGTTTAAGGTATACTAATAATATAACTGCCCCAATACTTGTCATCCAGCTTAAGAGACAGAGTGTTACTAGTACCTTAGAACTTCTCTGAATTCCCTATCCAGATGTCTCCTTTTTCCTCCCCTAAAGGTAGCCATTATTTCAAAGTTCGTGTTAATCATTTCTGCACTTTTCTTACATTGCTAGGCAGTGCAAATTGTTTTCCAAAGTGGTTGTACCAGTTCACATTCACACCAGCAGTAGATCAAAGTTCCTGATGTCAATGCTTAGTATTGTCTTTTTGATTTTTGACAGCCACTTTAGTATGCAGTGGCATCTCATTTTCATTCTAATTTGAATATTTTGGATACTAATCCTATATCACTCATAATTTGAGAAAATAATTTCTCCTAATTTATGGATTATTTTTTCAGTTGTTTTATGATATAGTTTGATAAACAGATGCCCTTAATTTCCATTTACATATTTTTCCCTGTAGGCTTTGTGCTTTTTGAAGGTTGAGAAATGCTTTCCTTCCTGGAAGTCATCATGGTATTCTGTTATATTATATTAAGTGTTTATCATTTTCATCTTTTACATTTAAGTTTTTTATCTTACTGGAAATTATATTTGCATATGGTATGAGGCAGTGATATAATTGTTAAAATCTGGATAATCAACTTTTCTAGCACAAGTAATTAAATGATCCATCCTTTCCCTCAACTCTTAAATGCCTGCTCTTGCTACTCAAGTTGCCACATACACATGGATGTGCTTCTCAGCTCTCTCTTCTATTCTGTCACTCAATGAGCTCATGTCTCTTCCTAAACTAAAACCAATTGTTAATCATGTTAACTTGGTGATAACATTTGATATTTGGGAATGTAATCACCCATGCTGTCATAGTCATTGTTATGTTTGTCTTCTTTAGCTCAACACATTCTGTGTAAAACCATAGTGAAATTTTTGTTATTTTATTTACTCAATATCTACATAACTTTTAATTGTTAGATAAACTATAGATATAAAAAAACACCAAAATGTACAGCCTAAGGAATAATTATTAGGTAAAGAAAAGCAGAACTTTGCCAGCCATCCTAAAAATTTCCTCCATGTTCCCCAATCCAAACACAACTTCTTCACCTCACCAAAAACAACTACTATCCTAAATTTTATAGTACTCTCTTTCTTTTTTTTTTAAATCTTTTTACATTTTTGTAGAGATGGGGGTCTCAATATGTTGCTCAGACTGCTCTCAAACTCCTAGACTCAAGTGGATCCTCTTGCCTCAGCCTCCCAAAGTGCTGTGATTATTGAGCCATTGCATCCGGCCATAGTCACTTTCTTGAGCTTCTTTATAATCTAAGTATAGTATTGCCTGTTTTTAACATTTATATACTGTAAAAGTAGCTCTTTTGGTTGTACAGTTTAATGAGTTTTAATCCATGCACAAATTTATGAAATCACCACAACAATCAGGATACAGAACAGTTCTATTACCTCTGAAAATTTCCTCATACTACCCCTTTGTAGTAAAACCTTCCCTCACCCTACCCCTGGTCAATCACTGCTAGTCCTTTCCAGAATATGATGTAAATGAGACAATGCAGCATGTGACCCGGACCCTGGCTTCTCTTAGCATAGTGCATTTGAGATTCATACACATAGTTGGTATCATTTTATCACGGAGTAGTACTGCACTGTGTAAATACACCATAGTTTTTTTTTTTATAAATGCATTCATTTGTTGAAAGACCTTTGGATTGCCTCCTGGTTTGTGTGACTATGAGGAATGCTTCTATAAACATGTGTGTCCAGGTTTCTGTGTGAACATGAGTTTTTATGTATGTAGTTTAAATACCTAGGAGTGGGATTGCTGGATCATACAGTAGAGGTGTATTTCACTTTATAACTGTCAAACTGTTTCCTATAATGACTGCACCATTCCAGAGTCCCACCAGCAGCGTATGAAAGTTCAGGTTCCTTTGTTTCCTCTCGTCACTTGGAATTGAAAGTTTTATATATGTATTTTTGTTTTAGTTGTTGTGATAGATGCATACTGGTAGTTCATTGTGCTTTTAATTTGCATTTCTCCAATGACTAATGGTGTTGAACATTTTTTCATGTACTTATTTGGCATCCTTCTATCTTACATGGACAGTGTCTATTCAGATTCCATTTTTAAATTGTTTATTGAGTTTTGAGAGTTCTTTATACATTCTAGGTAACAGTCCTTTGATGCATATCAGATTTGCAACTATTTTATCCCTGTCCATCTCTTGTTTTTTCATTTTCTTACCAGTGTTCTCCAGAGAGAAAAATGTTTTAGTTTTTAAATTTTGGTGTCTACTTTATCATTTTTTCTTTTATGGGTCATGTTTTTGGTGACATGATCCCAATAACTGCCCAATCCAAGATCACAAAGATTTTCTCTTGTTTTCTTCTACAATTTTTATAATTAAAAAAAAAATGTTAGGCTTAAGTATAAAGTTATTTTAAGTAAAATTTTGTATAAGGTATAAGGCATATAGATGACCAGTTTTTCCAGGACCATTTGTTAAAACAGCTCTCCTATTTCCATTGAATAGTCTTTACGACTTTATAAAAAATAAGTTGACTATGTTTGTGTAGGTCTATTTCTGGATTGTGTTTTCTATTCTTTGAGCTATGTGTCTATTTTATGCAAAAATCACTGTTTAGATTACCATAAGTCATAAAATCCAGTAATGGGAGTCCTCTGGCTGTTCTTTTCCAAAATTGCTTTGGCAATGGTAATTCCTGTAATATTCATTAAATTTTACAATCAGTTTTTGTATCTCTACAAAATTCTGCTGGGATTATTTTATTGGAATCACTTTGAATCTATAGATCAATTAGAGAAGTACTGACATCTTAACTATATTTAGTGTTCCAATGCGTTAACAAAGCATGTTTCTCCATTTTGGGGGTCTACTTTGACTTCCATCATCAACATGTTATACTTTTTAGCATATAGATCCTATATCTCTTTTGTTATATTTATACCTAAATATTTAGCTTTTGAAGCTATTGTAGATGGTCCTTTAAAAAAAAATTACAGTTTCCAATTGTTCATTGCTAACATGTAGAAGTCAGATTGATTTTTGTGTGGTCACCTGGCATACTGGAACCTTATTAAATTCACCTCCTGGCTCTAGGAACTTTCAAATAACTTGGTGTTTTCTACATACATAATCCTGTTGTCTCTGAATAGAGACTGTATTATTTCTTCCTCTGTAATATGTATGCACCTTATTTTTCTTGCCTAATTGCATGAGCTACAACTTATAGCATGATGTGAAATAGAAGCAGTGAAAATGGACATCTTTGTCCTGCTCCTGATCTCAGGGGGCAGCATTCAGTCTTTTACTAGTAAATTTGATATTAGCTGTAGGTTGTTAGTTGATTAAAGAATCAGATTAAAGAATTTCTCTACTATTTCTAGTTTGCTGAGTGTTTGTATCATGAAGGTGTTTTGGATTTTCTCAAATGCTTGTTCTCAAATGCTTGAGATGATACTGCGCTTTTTGTTTTTTAGTCTTTTAATATGGTGGCTCTCATTGATTTTCAAAGGTTGGACCAGCCTTGCATTCTGAGCTAAAATCCATGTGGATGTGGCATATTATTCTTTTTCATATTGATGGATTTGATTTGCTAATATTCTGTTGAGAATGTTGGCATCTTTTCGTGGGAGATACTGTTGTATCGTTTTCTTTTGTTGCACTGACATTGTCTCATTATAGTATGAGGGTAATGCTGGTCTCCTAAAATGAGTTGGGAAGTGCTCCCTCTTCTGTTTTCTGTTTCAAATCAGGTATATCTGGGAATGGCCTTGAGACTTCATGCAGAGATTTATGGGATTCTTTTCTCAAGCTTCTTCCTCTTCGTGATTTCTCTATGCTCTCCAGCTCTCGGAGTCCCCTTTTCCTGGTCTCTTAGTTAGAAATACAGGATTTTATCCTCTCCATTCTGTTACACGCTTTCCATGGCATGGTTCATTTCCACCGTGAAGTGGCAAGAGAAAAAAAAAAGGCTCCCCCTACCCTTTCAGATAACAGGGATCCTTTGTCTCATTTCTTTCTTCGGAGAGGATTTTTCTCTCTCCCAGGTATTTAGTGGCCTTTTCACTACTGCTGTCACCAACAGGGCTGCAGTAGTGCATTTTCAGGACTGGGTCTTGCCCCATGGGAGGGGCAGGAGAGAAAGAAAATGGGATTTCCCCTCTTCTCTTTGTTCTTAAGTGCCCCACCCATTCTTTATCCTCTGCTTAAAAAAACAGGGATTTTCTGTAGATTTTTCTGCCCATGCTTGTTATGCAGTTCCAGGATTCAGGCTACCCAGAGACTAATCAGGGAAATATGGATAGAGAAAACAATAAGAAAGTTGCATCCCATACACCAATTTTCAGATTTTTAATTCTCTTCTTGATCTACCTGCTACTGTTCATTTTCAGAGTCCTCAGACAGTTGCTTTGTTTATTCTCTCCCCAGGGTTTTAGTGGTGATCAGTGGGACAGAGAGTGTGTGCTTCCTTCACCAACTGAAAACAGAAGTCTGGTCTTTCTCATCAAAACAAAATTTGACATGTGCATTAGATTTCTTTTAGTCTACATGTTTCCCTCTATCCTTTTTCTCCCTACAACATATTTGTTAAAGAAGCTGAGCCATTTGAGTTGTATGATATTTCTTACACTCTAGATTTTGTGGATTAAGACTCAGGTTTGATCTCTTTTGCAAGGCTAGAGTGATTGTGTGTTCTTCCACTGGGAAGCAAATGATGTTGTGTTAATTTTTCTATAGTCTGCAACCATCATGCTAGACCTCTAGAATCCATTAATTCATTAGCAGGTGCAAAATGTCAAGGTTAACTTCTATAGCTTCTTCTTTACTTATTCATTGAAGTACATTTTAAATGAGACACGTTTCTCCACCTACTATTTGTTACTCAGTGGAATAGTTCTTATGGGCAAGTCAGGATAAATGCTTGTTTATTTCCTTCCTTCCAATTATTATCTTTATTAAAGCTTTTGTTGTTCCATATTTGACCAGGGGAGCATCTTCAAGCTGGCTCCTGAATCCTTTTGATATGATTCCATTCATCTTTGACAACTTCCCTGCTCTCTGATATGACAAGATATTCCAGGCTCATTTTGTGCACTTCCTACTCCAGAACTAGAATCAACCATTTCTCCAAGAAGCCTTGATATCCTTCAGTGGAAAATCTATGAGTGTTTCAGTACCATCACCTACGTACTAGGATGCTTGTTGCTACTGGATTAGTCATTGTTTTTAAGGCATTTTTAGTGGATGAAGCTAGAAAAACTACATATAAGATAAAATTATAAGTTCATGTTGACTTTGTATTTAAATTCAGGGTTATAAACATTTTACTTACACTTTTCTATATTACAACTGTATTTCCTTTCTTCCACACCAAGAATCCTGATTCTAAAGGATACTGGGGATTATACAATTAGAATATACTATCACTTTGTTCAAACCACGTTGTATACAGAACAGTCTCAGAAAAGCAAGCTAATACTACCACTACCCATATACATACTAAAAGCATTTTAAAAAATTTTTTCACGTTCTCCCCATGTTTAATTGTTGTCCAGTGTCTACAATGTCAGAGCATATATCCATTACATACTGTACTCTCTTTCTTTTGAGCCTCACTAAGTCTTAGTTCTAAAAGTAACAATATACTTAATGTTCCCCAGCTCATCTCATGTCATTATATCTCTAGTTATTTTGGTTGTCTGAAGATCATTCTTTAGTAGATTTCTCAGAAGGACCTCACATGAACAATATTTCCTGAGATTTTGCATCTTTAGCAGTCTTTTCTGGTTATGCCTGAAAGCCAGTTTTGCTGGATATAAAATCCTTGCCTCACATTTTTATTTCTTTGAATATGTAGTATAGTATACATTATATTTTTATCTATTGTTGTTTGGAAGTCTGATGATAATCTAATTTTTCCCCTGTCTAAACGGCATATCCTTTTTGGTTAGATCCCCTCAAAGTGTTTTTTCTTCTTTTTTAAGGTACGGCAATTTTACTAAGATATATCTTAGTGCTGGTCATTCTAGTTTGACATCCTGAGGTATGCAGTGTGACTTTTCAATATATAATTTCAAATATTATTTTATTTCAAAATAGTTATCTTGAATTATATGATTTTGAGAGAAGTAATAAAACAAAATTTTGAGATGATTCATAAAATAATCCTTTGAGATGATTAATTAAATAAGATAATAAAATAAATATCCAAGATAACTATTTTGAAGTCATACAAATTATATGATTTTGAGAGGATTAGTACATAATAAATCAACATAATAAATGTATTTTATTAATAAACTATTTTAAATATTAGTATTAATTTTATTAATATTAATATTCAATTAATATTAGTGACATTTTAAGTATCAAAATTCAGAATTCTCTTCCACCATCAAGGACAGATGAAGTAATATTTGTGGCTCCAGATTTCTAAGACCCTGAATGAATTGTCTGATGGTGAGAGGAATCGTTGTCATGAGCTAGTTATGTTCACCATAGGCTGTTAGGAGCTAGCGTCTCCCATACGGCACCAGGTAGGAAGCAAGACTCTGTAAAGATGTGCTGGCTTTGATTCTTGAATTTTGGAGCCAGAAATTCCCCATAACTCAGCTCTAGTCCTGGAGCACACTTAGAAACCTGGAACTAAGTAGAGTGAGTCTTCATGGGTAAAATGTATTGCCTTATTACCTGACATAGGACTGGTTCTGTTTAGATATAGCTGAAAATTGGAATTGTTTATAAGAAGTGCTGAAAATTTTATCTGCCCTATTATAACTCTCACCAAACTAATCTGATGTCTGAAATCTCTGTAACATTGCCAAGGACAGCTCAAGCAGCAGACACATAGCTGGGATTTGAACTGGAATCTTTCTAACTCTAAGGACAAAATTCTCAGCATTCTATTCTCCTTAGTTACTTCCACATAGTTTTAGGCACACATTAAAACTGTGTGCATGAAAACAGGGTATGTTTTCCCAGCCTGTCTTGGAGAAAAGCCATCCATTTGTTCCAACCACTTTGCTTTCGGTTTCCCACTGCCAGTCTTAATAGTCAGCTCTAGTGGTGCTTGACTTTGCAACAACATGTACTTTATTAACTTGCGCTATATTAGAGCTGTAGGAACTGACCCCATAGATGCCAGCAAGATCTTGTCTGTGTTACCACTTCTGCCCTTCATCTTCCTAACCTGCTGCTTTGCTCCAGTACAGAGCCCTCTTGACTGTCTTCCCTGCCAACTTGGCTGGGTGGCAGAGGTTGCTGCCCAGCATTTCATGGGCAGGCAGCATTGTAAGGAGGGACATTCCCGTGTTTACTTAGAACAAAAGTGGAGACATTTTTCTGTTGAGGTTCACTAACGGTGGGAAAAAGTTGTCCAGAGGCAACATAAGTAAAAACCAGATAAATATCAAATATAAGTCTCAGCCACTTTGCATATGAAAAAGATGTTAACAGGAAAACAATTTAAAAATTGTTTCATATTGTGCCTGTGTTTAAAAGGGAGATTGGGAGACAAGTAGAAGAAAGAAAGGAAATACTGTTGAAAAACAAATTCTGAGGGATGGAGTAGAACCCAAAGATTTAAAGAGAGCAGTTGAAAATATATATGTATATATACACACACATACACTTATATATGCAATAGGCATATGTGTACATATAGGTATGCCTATTTGAATGGGTACATGTATTCAATTGTGTATATTCAATACATATACTATATTCAAATATGTATTCAATTGAATACAATATTCAATATGTGTACATATCCGTTCATTCATATTTATAAGTTACACACATGCACACACATGCACACACACACACACACACACACAAGAAAAGGAGAGAGAATCAGTTGAAGAGGACACATGCATTTCCCTGGCCCCCTCTTTGTTTTTCTGTTTCTCCCGTCTCTTGCTCCTTCAGCCATCCACTGACGTTCTACCTGTCTCCCATAGCTTCATTTTGGTCCAGTTCCTGAGCCAGTTGTGGAAGGAAAATAGAATAACCACAACCTCATTGCTACCAATGTGTTGGGTCTTGGAGTCAAATCTCAGGACCCACATACAGGTTTCAACTAGCCTGCCTCATTTGATTGGCAACCACAGGGGCTCAACAAATCTCAATAAATGACTTCTTAGAAAACCTGGAAGCCGGGCAGGTAGGCAGGTGGGTGAGGGTGAGGGGGTGAGGAGGGAATGGCAGATGACAACAAGTCCCATATCCCCATGACATGCCTAGAGTGAGGCTCATCTTCACCCAGTTATTGTTGGGGCAGTTATTTTACTATGACCAGAGCACCTTCCTCTTGGTGGGGGTTGAGTTTATTCCTACAGGAATCACCCTGGAAAGAGATAATGATGGGGCAGGAAAAGACAGGCTTTAAACTGGTTATGAGGAAATATCTTCTCCTCTGTGTGAGACCTGGAGCTGTTCAGGCCCAAGCTCTGATATCTAGAGCACTTTGGAGCTCTTATTTGGGGGCCCAGCAAGGCACCTGGAGGGTGGCACAGGAAGTAGGCACTGTCGGTAAATTTTTCTCCGAGTTATGCTTCTTGTCTGTCACTTCAGAACTCCCAGAAAACTCTCACCAAGAAACGGGCTGGTGTCTGCCCTGTGGTAGGGAATTGTGAGAAAGAATGCATTCCAAGTTAGTGACAGCGTAGACAGAGAGAGCAATGCCCTCTTCCTGGAGGCCATAGTGGTATCAACAGCAGTGGTACTGACAGCAGCAGAGGAGAGCTGGGTGCAGAAGGATAAACGTCCTCCCAGGCTTGTAGGGATCAGCAGCAGTATCTGGTGACAACAGAAGGGCAGTGGTGGGAGGGTAAGGCCTGAGGGACCCACACCAACTCCCAGAAATTGCATGGACATCTTGAAAGGGATGATTTCAAAAACAAAACTTAAGATATCAACAGCATTGGGTTAGCATAACACCAACTGCTGTTTATTATGTAAAAAATGCTTTCCATAAATCATCCCATTTAATCAGCCCTGAACCTTAGAAGAAAGTTAATATCTTTAGTGCTGTTTTGCAAAAGAGGAACTTTAACTGAAGCTCTAAGACAGTAAATAGCTAATAAATGGCTCTTGGGGCTTTGAATCCAGATCTGTGCCTCCAAAACCAGTGCGCTTTGCACCACATCAGACTACCTCGTCCTGCTACCTCATCAATCAGCAGTTTAGGAAATCATGTGAGACCAGTGACAACATTGCATTATGTAAATGAAAAGCTGCAGAGAGAATGGGCTGGGCTCAGCCTCCATTCTGCATTCTGTGGCTTTTAAAGAAGTTGCCAATGGTCAGTTTTATGTTTTCATTGTGCTTGGGTTAACTATAGGCATAAATGAAAATGTAGCCTCCTGCTGTTTGTTTCATGCATATGATTATATTGAAGTGGAAGACTGGATTTGGCTCCAAGTCCAAAGTTTCCCCAATCTGGTACAAAATTCTTTCTTCTATTAATTCCTTTTTTTTGGACACCTGGCTTCCATGTAATGCGAGCAACTTTTCTACATGGGTCTATTTTGTTTTTTCACTAGCTTATCTTCTGAATCATTATCACAGCTCTTCCATAGCTCCTGCTCAAAGTAAATATCAGTGATTGAACGAAATTAACATGCCACAGAGGCTTTCTTCAGCAACAAAGGAAACATAATAGTCACGTTTTGGGTGTGAGTAAGCCTCTAATTTGGATACATAATGTTTAAACAGCCTTCGAGATGGACCTTGAAAGGCTTTTCTTTGAGAAGAAAACATAACACAAAAATATAGGTTTTAAAGTGGGTTCACATCAGACTCAATATATACCATTATTTTCTAAGCATGAACCCTTTCATTTCACATTTCTTTCTGGGCCATTTGTGTCACTTTGATTTGCAATTATTTCATGAGAAACTAGCAGAGAGACATACCTTTTTATAATACTTATGTTTGTAGCAAGTGTAAGAATATTTAACTGCATTAAAATTGTGACTATTTTATACACATTAAGCAGCTTTAGAATGAGAAGAAAAGCATTCCATTGGCCTAGATTGCAACCTTGTTCTCTGCGCGTGATGCAGAATATAATCTGACATTCATCTCTGTACAGTGGGCTTTCCAAGGTTTCACTCCACACAGGGTTTGTGTGGCTGTAATCTCTCAGACATTTTGCTCTCCCATTTTGTGATTCTATCACACTTAAATGGAAGAAAAATCAAATCATGCTATAACCATCCAGGCCCCTATTATTAGGACATTTACTAGTGCTTGCCTGGATGTTATGAGGAATGATAGAAATACTTTTCCCTTTTAAGAAGTCCATGCTTGGCAAAGGTGATTTGGATGTAGACTAACACAACAATGGTCTTTATGCAATAGGCAAATGTTTAACGTTTCTTAAACTGGCATATAGAAGTTTTCCACTCAAAATTATATTGTCATGATAAAATACTCCCAGATTACAGTTTTCATTGGTTGGTTGCTTTATATTTGCTCTGTCCCAGAAAGAATTATAGGCAGCTGACCATGGGTATTTGTCCGATGCGGTGACTCATATATTATTAATAAAAATCATTCCAGCGACTACTCTGATGGCTTGAGAGTAGGGATGAAGCAAGCGTTTTGGAGTTTTCTTAGAGCACCATTAAGGTATCACCAAAACCTCATTCTGACTCTAGCTGTCACTTCTAATATTTTAATCCACGATGTATGAATTTTTAAATATAGATGCTACTATTTTTATTTAAGTGGCTAGGATTTTTCCAGGTTCACAAATCATGCAAGACTGAATGAAAGGGCCTGATAGTAGTCTGAAAATGGAAAAGTGTGGATGGAGGCAGTCTCAGTAATTCTGTCCCCTGGACAGATTCTCCAGAGGGGAGCATGAAGAAGCTCAGAAATAAGGAAGACTTTTTTTTTTACCCAATTAATCAAGACCAGGACATGGTGACTTATGTTGCAGGCACTTCCGTGATAACAGTAGCCCCTCCACCTACTATGTGCATACTCCATACCAGACACTGTTACAGGGAGAGGCTGTACATATGTTTGCCTTTTACAATGACCCTATTAGTATCTACAAAAACTGAAGTTAGACACATGGACCCAATTTAAAGTGACAGCTACATCAGGCTTCAAACTCAGGCAAGCCTGTCTCGAGGGCCTCTCTTTTCACCAGGTTGAGATTCTGCCTCCAATCGGATGTTATGATAACACACACACCTGGCATCACAAAGTCATCGCCTGCTTTAGAGATGGCTGAATGAAGCTAGGTAGCTTTCACTCATACCCACACCACAGTTAGCTTAGGCCCTCATTGGGAGATAAATCTGGAGTAATTGCAACTCTCTGCACTCCCCTGGCTTCAATTTGGATTATCAACATTTTCTTTTTTTTCTTTTTTTTTTTTTTTAAGGCTAGTCAAGTGAAGCAGTGGGAGTGGAGAAGGAACAAAGAAATCTGTAACTAGTTGTGATCAATTAGTTGTAAACACCGCTGCACTCGAACCAGCCAGATTATCAACACATTTTCAAACCTCCTAAATGAAGTGATTAGAATGGAAATGTTGTCATGTGAGATATAGTTGGCAAATTCCCTTACAGTTGAGTGATATTGTTATATAGTAAGAAATACGTATTTGGTCTCTGCCCCGGCTCCTCTGTCTCTGGCACACAGCCCCTAAAACTCTTGAAATCTCTGGAGTTCTAAGAGTATCTTTTGTAGGCTACTGAGATGACTGATAGCTGGGGGCTCTTAGGTAGCTTCCGGATGGGGGCTGGTCACCAGAAACTCCAAGGCAGGATAAGAAGGTTGGGACTTTCAACCCCATCCCCCAGCCTGCAGGGGTGGGACAGGGGCTGAAGCCTGACTTGATTACCAATGGCCAAGAATGTAATCAGTCATACATTACATGTAATCAGTAATGAAGCCTTTAAGACAATCTAAAAGGACAGTTTGGAAAGCTGCGTTGCTGAAGATATGCAGGTTCCTGGAGGGTGGTGCACTGGGAAAATGCGTGGAAGCTCTGCACCCCTTCCCATGTGCCCTACCTTATGCATCTATTCCATCTGGCTGCTCAGCTGTATCCTTTGTAATATCCTTTGTAATAAATGCACAAATGCAAATAAAGTGTTTCCCCGAGTTCTAGCAAACTAATCAAACTCTGGGAACCTCAAATTATAGCTGGCTGTTCAGAAGCACAAATTACAACCTGGGACTTGTTACTAGCATCTGAAGTGGGGGCAGTCTTCCAGGACTGAGCCCTTAACCTGTGGGATCTGATCCTATCTCCAGGTAGACAGTGTCAGAATTGGGTTATGGGACAATCAGCTGGTGTTCATGGAAAATTGCTTGGTGTGGGGAAAAATCCCCACACACATTCTCATGACTAGAGATGAAGTACTCTGTGTTGATTAGGTAAGAGCAGGAAAAACACTTTGGTTTCTTCTATCTCTAATAGTAGTTGCCATTTGTTAAGAAATTAGCAGAATTAGGATTGAAGAAGCCAACACTTGGAATACTTGGTTGAGAAGAGATTTCAGACAGAGGACTTAATGACAACTGTCTGCCATCATCCACCCCTTTAACCAACTTTGTAATATATTCATATGCAGTCATGCACCACATAACAATGTTTCTAATCAATGATGGACCACATATATGACAGTGGTCCCATGACATTATAATGGAGCTGAAAAATTTTTATCACGTGGTGACATTATAGCCATCATAAGGTCTTAGCACAATGTGTTTGTGGTGATGCTGATGAACTCAAACATACTATACTATGTGTCAAATAAAAGTGGCCAGGCACGGTGGCTCATGCCTGTAGCACTTTGGGAGGCTGAGGCAGGAGGAATCACCTGCGGCCAGGAGTTCAAGACCAGCTTGGCCAACACGGCAAAACACGTCTCTACTAAAAATTAGTCAGGCATGGTGGCACGTGCATGTAGCCCCAGCTACTGGGGGACTGAGGCAGGAGAATCGCTTGAACCTGGGAGGCAGAGGGTGCAGTGAGCCAAGATCATGCCACTGCACTCCAGCCTGGGCAACAGAGCAAGACTCTTTCTCAAAAAAAATAAATAAATAAAATAATAATAATAATAATAATAAGGCACATACAGTTATATAGAGCACATAATACTTGAAAAAGATAATGAATGACTATATTACTGGCTTACATATTTATTATACCTTTTATAACTATTTTAGAGTATACTCCTACTTACTAAAAAAATAAAAGTTAACTGCAAAACAGGTATTCTGGGAGAAGGTTTGTTATCATAAATGAGAGCTCCAGGTGTTCTTGCCCCTTACGAGCTTCTAGTGAGACTAAGGTTAATTTGTTATTGAAGGAAAACTTTTAAATAAATGTAGTGCAGCTTAAGTGTAGTGTTCATAGAGTCTATGGTAGTAAAATGATGTCCTAGGCCTTCATCTTCACTTACCACTCACTCACTGACTCACCCAGAGCAACTTCCAGTCCTGCAAG
>NW_016107336.1:4084252-4115659 GCF_001604975.1 Cebus imitator
TTTTTGAGACAGAGTCTTGCTCGGGCGCCCAGGCTGGAGTGCAGTGGCGTGATCTCAGCTCACTGCAACCTCTGCCTCCTGGGTTCAAGCAATGTTCCTCCTCAGCCTCCCGAGTAGCTGGGACTAAAGGCGCCCACCACCACTCCCCTCTAATTTTTATTTTTATTTTTTTAGTAGAGATGAGGTTTCACCATATTGGCCAGGTTGGTCTCGAACTCCTGACCTCAGGTGATTCGCCTACCTCAGCCTCTCAAAGTGCTAGGATTACAGGCATGAACCACTGCACCTGGCTCATTTTTTATCTTTTATACCGTGTTTTTTACTGTACCTTTTCTGTTCTGTTTAGATATGCTTAGATGCAGAAATACTTAAAATTGTGTTCCAGTTTCCTACAGTATTCGGTACAGTAACATGCTATACAGTTAGTAGCATGCAAGCAATAGACTGCACCATCTAGCCTAGGTGTGCAGTAGGTTATGCTATCTAGGTTTGTGTGAGTACACTCTGATTTTCATGCAATGACAAAATCACCGAATGATGCATTTCTCAGAACTTATCCCTGTCATTAAGCATGACTGTAGTACACATTCATCCTCTCTCCATGAAGATGACCCCAAAGTGTCATCAAATTATAGCAACAGCTCAAAGCTCAGTTTCTGTAGAAAAGGGAAACCTTAGTTCTATCCATCCCAATACAATGAAGAGGGGTGAGTTGGGGCAGCCATAACATTCCCTTGGAAAGCAGAGCTTTAGGGAAGAAGAGAGAAGTGGCTTAGTAAATTCACATGATTTTAGCAGAGCAAAAAGATAAGAAAGAGGAAAGAGGGTGGAGGAAAGATAAGAGTTAAAGCAGAATGTGCTGAGGAGGACCATTTAGGAGCCAGGGAGGTCTTCACAAGGAGCCTGGCATTATTTGACTGATCTCCATGCAAAATTGGAGAAGAGGGGACATTTGTGTCTCCGAAAATGTACTCTGATACCTCAACTCAGCAGAGTGACTGCTTATTCTGAGTTTTATTTTCTTGGACCACTTCTCCCTGTGCAAACAAGAATGTCCTTTGAATCCTAAATCCCTATGAAAGTGTAGGGACTTTCTAGACACTGCTGGCTGTCTGTCCAACTTCCTTTATTAGCAAACTCTTACTTTTATTTGGGAGCTCAGCCCTCCTCTTTGTGAGTCAGGAGTAAATCTTCATTAGCCTCAGGTAGTCATGGAGGTTCCATTCCTTTTGACAATGTGAATTGGAACACAATTGTAAATATTTCTGCATTGTAAGCGTTTAACAATTTGGTTAAGGTGTGCATGTTCTGGCTAAATGAGACATGGAAAGCCATTTACTGAGGGGGCTTCTGGGAAAATCTTTCCTTTCCTAGGAAGAAGCAGTCCCTCTTCTGCTGCTCCATTATGTAGTGTCTTAAAACAGCACCTTGAACAGAAGCAACCATCTTTTGACCATGAGGAGGCTAGCCAGGGACAAGGTTGAGGCTAGCTAAGAGTCAACCTGTAAGGAAGACAGCAGAAAGGAAGAATCTGGGCTCAAGACATAATTTAGCCAGTGAACTGACCACACCTGGATCTGCCCTATCCAGTAATTACTTCTTGTTATGGGAAAGAATGGATCTCTCTATGTTTAAGCCCTTTGAGTGGGTTTCCTCTTCAATAGTACCTGGGATTTGTTTTGATCAGATATGGTAAGACATGAAGACATGGAAATGACTATCATGAAGGGAAAAATCTTAATTATAGTCACAATCCTCTAGAAAGAAGGGGCACAGCATCCCATACCGGCCCATGTGGTAAACACTTAGGCATTAAGAGCTGTCAGAGAGAGGGAGGGGCTGAGGGTGGAAGGCTCTGCTGTGGTTTTCATGGAAAGGAATGAGCCAGGCAAGGTAAGCAGACTAAGCAGTAGAATTTGCTAGTTTGAATAATTTCAGCAAACCCAATGCATAAGAGTGGACCCTAGTCCTGTGTTACCCTGGAGTGATTAGGGCAGGGTGCTAGTTGCCCAGAGTGTAAGAGCCCACTAAAAAAAGAAGGTTGCAGATAATGGGCTCTGGAGTGGTTGGCTTGCGTATCAAAAGCACACTCAGAGACAGGTGATTTATTATATCTAACTACTAACCTGGAAGGGGCACTCCCTTCAGAGTCAGTAAGTCCCCAGATGTCAGAGTATCAAGAATACAGGAAATAAGTAACCTAGTTAATCATTATTTCAATGAACACAGTTGTTTTCTGTGTTTTAAATGAGTTTTTGAGCTTTAAAAGATAGTTTTTGAGTTTTAAAATGGACATGAAACCATTAGGGAAAATGTAAGTGTGGGCAAAACCTTGTCTGTACAGAAAATATAAAAATTATCCAGACGTGGTGGTGTGTACCTGTAGTCCCAACTACTCAGGAGGCTGAGGTGGGAGGACTGCTTGGGCCCAGGAGGCTGAGGCTGCAGTGAGCATGACAGCACTGCTGTACTCCACTCTGGGCAACAGAGCAAGACCCTGTCTCCAAAAACAAAAAATGAGATTTATTGTAGTATCTCAGGAATACTCAAGAAAATAGAAGAGATTATTTTGTTTTGGCCAAAGTTATCTGTTAATACTTCCTCAAATGATTCCATATAGACAGCCGTACACTCGTCTCAGCTAAAAGATTTGAAAAATTAAGAGAAAGAAAACCAAACTCACAGTGGTTTAACTAAATATATTATGTTCTTATACATCAAGTACTTCAGAGGTAGGAGCTCAAGGTTTGTACAGCAGCTCTGCAATGATATCAGGGTATTCACAGTCCTATCTTTCTCCTTGGTCATCCCTAAAATGTGACTTTTAGCCTCATTCTTGTTGCTTCATGGTCACAAAAGGTTGCCTCCTCGCCGGATAGTGTCTGCATTCCAGGCCATGAAACACATCCAGCAACTTCTACTTATAGTTGTTTACCAGAACTGTTTCACATGGCTACCTGTCACTCCAAGGGAGGCTGGGGAATGTATATTTTTAGCTGGACCTACCATTTCAAACACTTAGAATTCTGATAATAGTAACAAAGGAGACAATGAATATTGGATAGGCAACAATGGCTGTCTGCCATGATTCTCCCTATTGGCTATCCAGTGTTTTCACAAACTCCTAGAACACATTCATCCCCACCCTATGAAGCCTATTCCAAAGTCTCAGATTAGAGCAACACACTCAAAGTCAGGTTTCTGTAGTAAATCAGCACCTTCCTCTGTCCTGTCCCAATGCAGAATATATACTGGCCTAATCTTTCATTTATTCAAACTGAGACTAAGACCGTTGTCTCATGAATATTAACAAGGTGTGACCTTCTTTTAAGGCAAAACCTACATTCCTGTATTTCCTGGTGCATAAAGGAAAGCATATTTTCACCAGAGTGCTTTCCTTTCAAACTTTCAAAAACTTCCTTGGAAACAGAGCATTTAGTCCCATGCTTTTCTTCTTCTAGGTCAACCAAAAAATAAAACGTTTCCAATGAAGAATGAATTCTAGGGGGAATTTAGAGGAGGAGAATCTCATGCAGAGAATCTCATGCAAAGCATCTCATGCTCTCTATAAGTAGTTGTGCTTAATGAAGTAATGAGTAGTTAGAATTTTCCAGTAATTAATAAATAGAATGGGCTATTTGGAACTCCAGAAAGAACTCTGCTCCCTAAACTAACTTTATAAAACCTAGACTTATGTGTGTGTGTGTGTGTGTGTGTGTGTGTGTGTGTGTGTGTGTGTGTGTATATAATATAAATATATAGATTTATTTTTATACACACACTCATATCACGTGAACACTAGCTATCATGTAGGTAAGAACATTATAAATATGATGAGGACAGATTGGATTGTTATTCAAAAGTAGGATTTTACGTGTAATGAAAATGGTTGATAAAACATCACTAGTATTGTGAAATAACGTTTTTCCCCAGCGTCATATTTAACTTCTCATTCCCTAATACTGGTCTCAGCTGCTTTAGGACACAGAATCAAATGACCATCATCATAAAAACAATGATAGAAGCTAACATTTACTAAATGCTTAAGATAGGTTAAGCAATATTCTGACATGTATTCACTAATTTAATCCTAATAACAATCCCAAGAGGGTGGGGTGCTATTTTTACTTTCTGCCATGTCATAGACAAGTCTTGATAAACGTAACTGGGCTCAGAAAACTTGTCAGACTTAATAGGCAAAGTCAACAGTGCTCCGATGTGAAAGATCTGCTTTTCGGGAAGGAGATGAGTCAGAGTAAGCTGTAGAAGTTGAAGAGGTTTGCAGATAGGTCGGAGAAGGCAGAATAATTATGACTGATGGAGAAGATCCACATGTCCCCTCTGTCCCCCAGACCTTCAGTTTATTACTTCTAACATACATATCCCAGTGGTAAATATCAATACCACTTTTTATTTTCTTTTATTTTTTTGAGACGAAATCTTGCTCTGTCCTCCCTGCTGGAGTGTAGTGGCCCAATCTCGGCTCACTGCAACCTCCACCTCCTGGGTTCAAGTGTTTCTCCTGCCTCAGCGCCTCCCCAACCCCGAGTAGCTGGGATTTTGGGCCTATGCACCATGCCCAGCTAATTTTTGTATTTTTAGTAGAGACAGAGTTATGCCACGTTGGCCAGGCTGGTCTTGAACTCCTGACCTCAGGTGATCGGCCCGCCTCAGCCTTCCAAAGTGCTGGGATTACAGCCATCAGTCACCATACCCAGCCTCAATAACACTTTTTAAACATAGGCTAGAAGCTGGGAAAATTTGAGTTGATACCTTGATTAAATAACAAGGTAGAGATTCACTGTGAGATGTGTAAAAAATGACACAGATCTTCTTGCCTCTTCCACTTCGTTTCTTATGAGAAAATGAGTTTACATTCCAGAATAAAAAGGATTTATTAGAAAGCTTTTGGGAACTGTTAGGGATTACACGTGCAAATAAGATACTTCTCTTCAGAAATATTGAGAATTCATATTCATCTAATACCCAGGTACATCTGGAAGTGGATTGCATACAAGCATTTATATTTGCATAATAAATTTATAGAAATAATTTCTACTTTATTCTTTGTTCTTCAGAAGAGAAGTACATATCTGAAAGGAGAAGAAAACTAAACCCAAAGACAATAGAAAGAATTCAATTGACCTAAAATGTTTACACATTAGCCCATACATTGTACAGTGCTGAAAATCACATAGTAAGATTGGAAAGATACTACCTTTGCACACTAATAAATCAACAAAACTTGGCTGTTAATAAAACATCACACATTCTTATTTGTGGGAGCTAAAAATTAAAACAATTGAACTCATAGAGATAGAGAGTAGAAGTAAGGTTACCAGAAGTTGGAAAGGGTAGTGGGGTGGGGGAGAGGTAGAGATGGTTAACAGATACAAAAAAATTGTTAGAAAGAATGAATAAGTCCTATTATTTACTGGCACAACAGAATGACTATAGTAAAAAATACAATTTAATTACACATTTAAAAATAACTAAAAGAGTATATCAGATTGTTTGAAACAAAAAAGATAAATGTTTAAAGTGATGAATGCCCCATTTACCCTGATGTGATTATTATGCATTACATGCCTGTATCAAAATACCTCATATCTCATATTCATATCTCTCAAAATACCTAATATTAATATCTCAAAATAACCCAAAATATATACACCTGCTGTGAACCTACAAAAAATTAAAAATAAAAACAAAAATGGGCTGGGCGCGGTGGCTCACACCTATAATCCCAGTACCTTGGGAGGCCGAGGTGGGTGGATCACAAGGTCAAGAGATCAAGACCATCCTGGTCAACATGGTGAAACCCCGTCTCTACTAAAAATACAAAAATTAGCTGGGCATGGTGGCGCACGCCTGTAGTCCCAGCTACTCAGGAGGCTGAGGCAGGAGAATTGCTTGAATCCAGGAGGCGGAGGTTGCAGTGAGCCGAGATCATGCCATTGCACTCCAGCCTGGGTAACAAGAGTGAAACTCCGTCTCAAAAAAAATAAAAACAAAAATGAAATTCAAAAATAAATAAAATAAATCTGGGAAAATATACTGGCAGGAATTTCCAGGTCCTACTTGAAGGAAGAGATGGGAAAAGAGAGTCTAAAAATGACAATATGAAGTCTGAAGACAAAAATTTTGGACAGAGAACTAAGATTGTCCAGAGGACAGAAGAGCATGAGGCAGTGTGAACCTAATGCTCCTATGCTCAAGCCGTGG
The DNA here is from genome assembly GCF_001604975.1 of Cebus imitator. NCBI lineage: Eukaryota > Metazoa > Chordata > Mammalia > Primates > Cebidae > Cebus > Cebus imitator. Next base: position 4,090,478 of record NW_016107336.1, read on the forward strand.
CTATGAATGAGGTCATAGTTGTGGAAATAATTTAGACTTTACAGTTTATCTTCACTCTTTGGAATCCAGCTATCAACCTCCCACTCTTACTCCTGGGAGCCCCCTGGGTGCTACACATGTACGGAGTCCCAGCCTCTTCGCTCTGCCACTACAAGTGCCCTTTGGGTGGGGATGCCGATTTCATGACCAGCACACTGGTGTCTTATAGATACTTTTATCGATAGTTAACTGTTACAGTTCAAAATACTCACTGTTCCAGGGCTGTGCCACATTATTCACAAAAATGGGAGGCTGCCAACTGGGTGATACTCTGGCTTTTTGGCAACAAGGCAGCTCTACACATCTCTCAGGGTCTCTTGTAAAAACAGTTCTAATCAGCTTCTGCCTGTAGCCCCTCCTGCCCCTCTCCCACTCCCCCAACCCTGCCAACACTCTAAGGCCTAATGTTTAGGGCCACCCTCTGTCTTCAAAGCAAATCAAGGTGTATTTAGAAGTCCCCTCAGTTCTTCGCCGTTTCCTCCTCTCCCTCTTCAAGCTGTCTCCATCAGTGGTTGAAAAGCTATCCGAGTCCCAGTGCAATAATCCCATCTCCTCACCTATCACTATCTCACTACCCAAGGATGATAACCAGGGATATCCCAATACAACACCCCTGCCACTGCACCAACAACATTCTCATCACGACCAAATGATTTCAGGGCTATTACACCATAAAGTGAAAATCATATCTAAACTTGTTGCCTGGGTGTTAAGCCAAATTTGGGATCTCTATCAAGCCAACACCCTCTATTCATAAAAGTGTTTTCACTGGAAATGCTTGGACTGGCCTTCAGTTGTGTTTATGATATTTAAACTTACACATCCTGGCCATGGCTGATTGGACAAGGGGTGAAAATGTGAGTTTAAGGAAATCAGTCCACAAGCTAACTGTATCAGTCAGGATCCTGGGAAGAAACAGAAGGCATTTCTGTTTCTTGGATAATGAGAATTTAATAACATGCAGGCAGGCATCAAGAAAACCAATCAATTTGTACAGTGATCTCAGGCTAGCAAGGGCTAGGAGCTATTACCACCCCTTGATCTAAAGTGTAATAAGAGGAGGAAGAAGTTGCTTTAACTCAAAGGTAGTAGTTGCATAGAAAGGGGCTACCTGGCAGGAAGAATTACCTTTGGTGGAGTGAGTTGGCCAGTTCGTGGCAGGCCAGCAGGTAATGAGCTCAGAGAATATATAATGCAACCTCGTTCTCCTCCCTCCCTCTCATCCCCTGCCAGTGCCTCTCACTGACTAAGCCCAACCAAAGGACAGAGTGCAAAGAAGCCACCAGCGTAGCCCATACAGGCCAACTTGCCAAAGCACAGAGCAGGATGGAGCATGGCTTGGGGAGGGAAAGGATCTGGAGCAGTGAACTATAATGTCCACCAGAGTCTACCTCTTCTGCCATTCAGAGGTCATGCTTGAGCTTTCTTGGGTGAAAAAGTCGTCTCTCCAACACAACAGATGCACAAAATCCCATCAGCAATTCTGTTATGTGAAATATATAATATGATAAAGTTATTTAGCAGCAGTGATCTTCAAAGAAGGTAGCCCAGAAGAAAATGAAAAGGTAATTAGCATAAATTGTAGCTGCTAGAGTCCCTGTTTCAAGAGCTGGTCATGAGGCCCAAGTTGATATTCATAGTTTCCTTACTCCATGTTCATTCTTTGTTTCTCTTCCTCTCTACCAGCATGTCATCTGGTTGGAGTTCTTTACACTGTGAGGTGATCCCAACCATCATTACTATAGGATCTGAGTCATTGGTGGTTCTGTCGTTACTGGGTTGCTCCAATTTTCCATTGACCAGGACTGAAGTACTAAAAGGCTCTCTAACATATCTACTGGGTTTTAGATGCAGTGTTTCTTGCTCACACTGCATAGCAGCAACCCAATTTCCCTTTAGGAAATCAATACTGGTGATTCTGGAATAGTGATCACTAGCTATTAGTTCTCTGGCATGTGAAGTCCAAATGATCAGTGAGTAATTTCAGCACCCAATCTAATGGAAACATTCTTAGTGCCTTGGTAGAAGTGTTCTTCCATTGGGTACCCACTGAGACTAAGATTATAGAGGTGAGATGCTAAAAGAATTTATCACCATCAGACCTTCACAATAAGAAATATTAGAGGAAGTACCTAGGGGAAGAGGGAAATAATACCAGATGGAAATATGGATCTGAATGGAGGAATGTAGAACACCAGAATGGCAATTATAAGCATAAATATCAGAATTTTCAAACATATATAATCTCTTAAAAAGGTATTTTTAGGCCAGGGGTAGGGATTCACACCTGTAATCTCAGCACTTTGGGAGTCTAAGGCAGGTGGATTACTTGAGGCCAGGGGTTTGAGACCAGCCTGGCCGACATGGCAAAACCCCATTTCTCTCAAAAATACATAAATTAGCTTGATGTTGTGGCACATGCCTGTAATCCAGATACTCAGGTGGCTGAAGCATGAGAATCATTTGAACGCAAGAGGCAGAGGTTGCAGTGAGCCAAGATTATACCACTACATTCCGGCCTGGGCGACAGAGCAAGACTTTGTCTCAAAAAAAGAAAAGGTATTTTTTAAGCAAAAATAATAATGTTATATGAAATGCATAACAAGAATAGTACAAAGGCCAGAGGCAAAAAATTGAAGTGACTGCATTGATTCTTTTGCTATGAATGGAGTGATAATATATTGCTTGAATGGAGTGATATAATATTGCTTGAATGATAATTTTAAAATGTAAAATATAAGTCCTAAAACAATCACTAAAACACAAACACAAAATGTTATATCTATTAAGCAACAAAGGAGCTACACTGAAATAATAAAAGAACACTGAAAAAGTTCAAAAGAAAACAGAAAATAGAGATAAAAAAGATAAAGTAGAACATTTTTTAAAACATACAATAAACCCCAAAGAAGGCAGAAAATGAGGAATAGAACAGATTGGGACAAAAATAAAGCAATTAGAAATTTGATATGGTCCATCCATAATAATCATATGAAATATAAATGGTCTAAACACCCCACTTAACAGGCAAAAATGTTGTTTGTATTAAAAAGCAAGACCATCAATCAAAAGAAAGTTAGAGTGTCTATCTTAACATCATATGAAAGGAGAATTCAGAGTAAAGAATATTATTGGGGATAAAGAGGGCCATTTCATAAAGATAGAGGTCAATTAATAAAGAAGATATAACATTTATGCACATAACAACAGAATGTCAAAATGCATGATGCAAAAACTGATAGAATTCCAAGAAAAAATAGAAAAATCCACAATTACAATTAGAGATATCAACCACTGCCAATAATTAACAGAACAAGCAGAGCGAAAGCCAGCAAGGACAGAGGAGACTTGAACAACACTATCAGCTAACTTGGCCCAACTAACATTTATGGAACATGCCTCTTCATAATAGCGGGATATACACTATTTTAAAGAGCACATGTTTGTTGCAGTGCTGTTTACAATAGCAAAGACCTGGAACCAACCCAAATGCCCATCAGTGATAGACTGGACAAAGAAAATGTGGCACATATACACCATGGAATACTATGCAACCATAAAAAATGACGAGTTTGTGTCCTTTGTAGAGACATGTATGAATCTAGAAACCATCATTCTCAGCAAACTGACACAGGAGCAGAAAACCAAACACCACATGTTTTCACTCATAGGCAGGCGATGATCAATGAGAACACTTGGGCACAGGGAAGGGAACAACACTCACTGGAATGGTGGGGTGGAGGGGAAGGGGGGGGCAGTGGGGGTGGGGAGGATGGGGAGAGATAACACCAGGACAAATGCCTGATGTAGGCAACAGGGTTGGCGGGGTAGGGGATGGAGACAGCAAACCACTATGTCATGTATGTACCTAGGCAACAATCCTGCAGGATGCAAGATATGCACTTGTACCCGGGAGCCCAAAGTACAATTTAAAAAAATTTAAAAAATAAAGCACATGAAATATTGACCAAGATGGACCATATTCTGGGTCATAAAACAAGTCACAATAAATTTTAAAGTATTCACTGGGCGTGGTGGCTCACACTTGTAATCCCAGCACTTTGGGAGGCCAAGGCAGGTGGATCACCTGAGGTTAGGAGTTTGAGACCAGCCTGACCAACATGGTGAAACCCCATCTCTATTGAAAAAAACAAAAATACAAAAATTAGCCGGCCATGGTGGTGGGCGCCTGTAATCCCAGCTACTCAGGAGGCTGAGGCAGGAGAATCACTTGAATCCAGAAGGCAGAGGTTTCGGTGAGCCGAGATCGCACCATTGCACTCCAGTCTGGACAACAGAGCAAGACTCCATCTAAAAAGAAAAAAAAAAAAAATTTTAAGTATTCAGATCATCCGAAGTACATTTTATGGCAATTAAATTAAATTAGAAATAAATAACAAGAAGATATCTGGAAAAATTCCAAACACTTAGAAACTGAATCATACACTTTTAAATAACTAAATAACTCAAGGGGCAAAGAAATCAAAAGGAAAATTAAGAAGTAGTTTGAACTTCCGCTGTTTATAAAACAGGATTAGCAAAATGAAAAGCAAGCAACAAAACAGATATTCCGAAGACATATGTCTGATAAAGGACTACTACCCAGAATATATAAAGAATTTCTTTAAATTGATAATAAAAAGACAAACAAACAACCCAATTAAAAATATGTAAGAGGCTCCAATGAGGAACTAACAAAAAGAGTTATCTGTGTGACCAATAAACACATGAAATGTTGCTGTACTCATTAAGCATCAGCAAAAAGCAAACTGAAACTAAGCAAAATGCCACCAAATACCCATTAGAATGGCTAAAAGTAAAAAAGACTAACAATATAAAGTGTTAGCAGGGATATGGAGTAACTGGAGCTATTATACATTAATAATAGATGTGTATAATGACATGCCCATTTGAATAACTGGTCAGCAATTTTTAATGAAGGTAACATGACCTAGCAACATGTGCATATCCAAGATAAATGAGTGGTCACCACCAAAAGTCTTGTTCAAGAATGTTGATCGTCACTTTATTCATATAACCCAAACTTGAAAAGAACCCAAATGTTCATATACAAGTGAAGGAATAAACAAATTCTGGATATTCTACTGAGGAAAAAAAAAAAAGACAAAACCACTGGTGCATGCAACAACATGCATAAACCTTCGAAACATTTTGTTTCGAAGTGATTAAAGACAGATCCAAAGGAGTCAAATTGCATAATGTAGTTTATATAGAATTCAGAATAGGAAAAACTAATTTAAGTTGATAAAAGTCAGAAGAATTGTTTATTTGGTGGAGGGTGGCTTGTTAACTGGAAAGGAGCATGCATGAGGAAACTTACTGGGGTGATGAAAATATTTTATATCTTGATCTGGGAGTAGTTATATTGATGTAAATATATGTAAAAATTCACCAAGCTGTACATTTAAGATTAGTGCATTGTATTTTACATGAATTATGCATCAATTTAAAAAGAACTCTAACATATGAACAGATTGCTGGGGCCCTCCCAGGATCTTGGAAGAGACTTGTGCAAGATGATCAATTCCAAAATTGAACTCAAGGTAAAGTGATAAGATTAAAACTAAACTAATAAACAAATTCACCAAGGTTTTGGGACAGAAGATCAATATATAAAAGTCAATATAATAACAATGAACAATTTGAAAATAAAATTAAGAAAATAATTTTATGTATAATTGAATCAAAAATAATAAAATACCTCAGAATACATTTAACAAAAAAAGTGCAAGACTTTTATGCCAACAACTACAAAAACATTGTTGAAAGAAATTAAAGACCTAAATAAATAGAAGACCTATGTTCATGGATAAGAATAATTAATATTGTTAGGGTGGGAATACTTCTCAAATTAATCTACAGAATCAAGATAATCCCTATCAAAATCCCGGTTAATTTCTTTGCAAAAATTAACAAGCTGATTCTAAAATTACTCTGGAATTGCAAGGTTCTGAGAATAGCCAAAACAATCTTGAAAAAGAAAAAAAGTTAACAGACTCACATTTTCCAATTTCAAAACTGTAGCTTATTGCAATACTATAGTAATCAAGAGTCTTATACTGGTGTAATGATAGATGTATAGATCAATGGAATAGAACTTAGAGTCCAGAAATAAATCCTTACGTTTATACTCAGCTGATTTTAGATAGGGATCTTTTTCGGTGGACAAAGAATAGTCCCTTCAACAAATGGTGCTAGGGCAGTTGGCTATCCACCTGCAAAAAAACAAGTTGGACCTTTTTCTCATACTGTACACAAAAAATGAACTCAAAATGGGCCACAGACCTAGGAGAAAGAGCTAAAAACCATAAAATTCTTAAAAGAAAATTGAGAAGTAAATCTTTATAACCTTGAGATATGGAACATTAGCTTAGATATGATACCAAAAGCATAAGCAACAAGAGAAAAATAGATAAATGAGACCTCATCAAAATTAAAACTTTTGTTCCTCCAAAGACACCATCAAGAAGTGAGAAAACTCACAGAATGGGAGAAAATAATTCTAAGTCAGATATCTGAAATGGGATGCGTTATCTAGAATATATTAAAAACACTTACAACTCATAATAAAAAGACAAATAACCCAATTTTTAAAATAGGCAGCAAAGAATCTGAATAGACATTTCTCCAAAGAAGACAGACAAATGTTCAACAGTCACAGGAAAAATACTCAACATTGTTAGTCATTAGAGAAATATGGAAATACATTAAAACCATTGAATTGTGCACTTTGAACCAATGGATTTTGCAATATCTTAATTTTATCTCAATAACACCTTTGGGGGAAAAAAAGCCTTAAAAATAATTCCTAAAATACATATGGATAAAACCGCATGCTGTCAGGAATCTACTATAAAATAATCTGAAGGCAATAAGAAGAGTAGGGTATAGGTGAAATAAGGTGGGACATGAATTAATCATTGTTCTTGAAGCAAGATAATGGGTATAACATAAGTACACTATTTCCTCATTTTTTAGATATGCTTGAAATTTCCCATAATAAAAAGTTAAAAATGTATACTTAGGAAATCCCAAGGTATACACAAAAACTTGTACATAAATATCCATAGCAGCATTCTTCATAATATCCAAAAAGTGGAAACAACCCAAATGTCCGTCAGCTGATGAATATAAATAAAATGTGGTGTATCCATGTAATGAAATATTACCTGTCCATAGAAAGGAATGAAATTCTAATAAATCCTACCACATGGATGAACCTTGAAAATATGCTAAGTGAAAGAAGCCAGACGCAAAAGACCACATCTTGTATGATTCCATTTATATGAAGTGTCCAGAAGAGGCAAATTCATAGAGATAGAAAGCAGATTAGTAGTTGCTTAGGGATTGGTGGAAATGTCCATGTGTTTACCATTCACTATTTAATAACTGATGATGAAGACAGTGAGTTCCTGAATAACGTTGAGAAACTGCACCTCCTCTGATAAATTCTGGTAGGCTCCCTGGAACAATTAGGGGATGAGTAATGGACTCTGCTACAATGCTGATGATGGAAATCCTTAAAGAGGTGGGGACACAGTGTTGATGAACAACCCTGGGAAGCCTCTGGGAGGAGGAAGAATAGAATTGCTTGAGATTTCAGAAATCATAGGTCGGTTAGAAAGGCAAGTTGATGCCATGTCAAGGTGAGGAATTTCCTAGCAAGATTACCGACCATCCAAGTGCAAAACATCCAAAGAAAGTGGGCACAGGGCATGTGGAGGCAATTATAATTCCTCCTTTTGACACAAATGTGAGCTAATATGACACAAACATCAACCATCAATCACGAGTCTTGGATGAACATTCCATTTGTTCCAGTACTACACTAGTTTGGCAAAGGACCAGGTAGAGTCCTCAGATTCAGAGGAAAGAGCTACCAATGACTGGAGGAAAAGTGAATGATTAGAACTGACTCTTACAAAACACTTGGTGTGTCCCAGGCACTGCACTGAGGACTAGAAATGTTTTAATTCTTTTAATCCTCACAATGACCATATGAGGGAAATATTAGTACTTTTCATATGTGAAGCAAATGAGGCTTAAAGGGGATAAATGATTTGACTAAAGGCATGTAGCAATGGAGCCATGATATGCAACCAATGTCAAACACCTGAAATTTTATTTTTAATCCATACACTCTATGGCCTCAGGGCAACGTCAAGACCAGAGGTGGTGAAATACAGATATCATCTGCTCTAAGAATGCTAAGTTCATATGGGAAGGGAAAGTTGACGTGAGGATCAATGAGGTAAAATGAGTTATGAAAAAGGGATGTGAAACATGAATGTACGGTGGGCTTCAATTCACTGTGACCATGGTGGGAAATTGCAAAACAAGCATATGCTGTCAGATGAAGTAAAGGCAAAGTGCAGTCTACCATGAATCACTGTAATTGGCCAAATAAATAGAGTACACTCCATATGAATAAAGAATCTATGCATCATTAGTGCAAATGAGTAGGTAATGGTGCATGCTGCTGGACCAATCAGGAGTTAGAAAATAAAATATGATAATCATTGCTTACATTCATATACAATTCCAGCTGCATCTAAGGTCATTAGACTAATACTATAGTTTCAAATATAAGAGTGCAAGCTTTTCTGAAGATTTAGCTTAACTTTTATGGAGCCAGAGGGAAGTAGGGCAATAAAGCATTGCTTGGCATGGAACACCAAACATTTCTTAGGAGAAAAAACAGGTTTGTATTGGCCACAGATAGGCAGTGATTATCAGCAGAAGGACTCACCAAAGGACAGGTGTGCTCGGTTTGAAAGGAACAATATATATCTTTGTGGGATCACTATAAACTACCACTCTAAAATTTACCAGGGCCCAGAGCTGTAGAAGCTGCATGTGCTTAGTTGACATTGCATCCCAAGAAAAGTCTGCTACTTTTGAGATTGCCACCCATTTTCTTTCTGAATTTTCTTCCACCCATTACCTTCCATATCACTAAGACCTGTCTCTCAGAGCTCAACATCAGGTGTTTCAGAAGAGAAATAGAAATAACCATAATAGTTTTTAGCCTTAGTAAGTTTTCAATATCCTTGCTGAAACATAATTAATTTGCATGAAACGGAGAACCAGAATATCAAGAATATAATTATATCAAGTACATAATTGAGTGGTGAATGTATTACAGGCTTTAGAAAAAGGAGAAATTAATGTGGATTACCAGCATTAATGAAGAGTTGACAAGAAAGACTGGACCAAGAAAGATTTAAACAAGTGAAGGCAAAAGTTCACGTACCAGTTCCTGTATATTTTAGTGCTTCATGTTTTCTCATTTGAAAAATAATGGAGGTTCTACTTATTGTGTCTCAGCTGTACATTAGCTCATGGGGCATAATGATCAAGATCCTTGAGATGAAGATGCTGGGATGCAGAGATATCTGAAGAAGGGGTCTTATCTTGTCTCCCAAATAGAAAAGGCAGCAAAAATGGGGGAATAGGCATCAAAACCCAAACAGTTGTTTCCTTTAATGTAACCTGGATTTGCCCAGTGGCAAAATGTCAAATGTGTACTGTATGATGTTTCTCTAGCACTTTGCTGACCAGAACTTTTGTGGCTCCCCTTTCACACAATTCTTGTTCTTTGGCAAACCTTGAAATCTTCAACAAGAGCAAGAAGTTAAATAGTGCTTCCTGTGTGCCAGAGACTATTTCAAGAGCTTTAGAGACATATTAATATACTTAATCCTCTTTTTAAAAATTCTACATTATAAGTGCTATTATTATCATTTTACTGACTTTTACTGGTAAGGAAACTAAAGCACAAAGAAGCAGTGATATGGACTGAATGTTTCTGTCTCCCCAGTTCTGCCTGCAATTGTATATGTTGAAGCCCTAACCTCTTTTTTTGAAAAAATTTTATTTCCATAGGTTATTGGGGAGCAGGTGGTATTTGGTTACATGAGTAAGTTCTTTAGTGGTGATTTGTCAGTTTTTGACGCACTCATCACCCAAGCAGTATACACTGCACCCAATTTGTAGTCTTTTATCCCTCACCTCCTTTATTCCATTTTCTCCTGAGTCCCCAACGTCCATTATGTCATTCTTATGCCTTTGCATCCTCATAGTTTAGCTCCCGCTTATGAGTGAGAACATACGATACTTGGTTTTCCATTCCTGAGTTATTTCACTTAGAAATAACTCTCAGTCTCCAATTTCATCAAGGTTACTGCAAATGCCATTAATTCTTCCCTTTTCATGACTGAGTAGTATTCCACTGATATGGTTTGGCTGTGTCCCCACCCAAATCTCATCTTGAATTCTACTCCCATAATTCTCATGTGTTGTGGGAAGAACCTGTTGGGAGATCATTTGAATCATGGGAGCGGTTTCCACCATACTGTTCTCGTGACAGTAAATAAGTCTTATGAGATCTAATGGTTTTATCAGGAGTTTCCACTTTTGCATCTTCTTCATTTTCCCTTGCTATCACCATGTAAGAAGTGCCTTTTGCTTCTTGCCATGATTCTTAGGCCTCCCCAGACACAAGGAACTGTAAGTCCAATTCAACATCTTTTTCTTCCTAGTCTCAGGTTTGTCTTTATCAGCAGTGTGAAAATGGCCTACACCACCAGGGCCCTCGGTTTCAAGCACAAAACTGGGAAGCCATTTGAGCAGATACTGGAAGCTTGCTGCAGGAGTTGTTTTTTTTTCATACCCCCATGGTACCTGAACACCAGAGAGAAAGAACTGTTCCCTTCCCTGGAAAGGCGGCTGAAACCAGGGAGACAAGTGGTCTAGCTCAGCACATCCCACCCCCACAGAGCCCAGGAAGCTAAAATCTGCTGGCTGGAAATTCCCACTTCCAGCACAGAAGTCTGAAGTCGACCAGGGGCTCTCTAACTTGTTGGAGGGAGGGGCATCTGCCATTACTGAGGCTTGAGTAGGTGGTTTTCCCCTCACAATGTAAACAAAGATGCCTGGAAGTTTGAACTGGGCAGAGCCTACCACAGATCCACAAAGCCACAGTAGCCAGACTGCCCCTCTAGATTCCTCCTCTCTGGGCAGTGCATCTCTGAAAGAAAGGCAGCAGCCCCAGTCAGGGGCTTATAGATAAAATTCCCATCTCCCTGGGAAAGAGCACCTGGGGGAAGGGGCAGCTGTGGGTGCAGCTTTAGCAGACTTAAATGTCCTGCCTGCTGGCTCTGAAGAGAGCAGCAGACCTCCTAGCACAGTGCTTGAGCTCTGCTAAGCAACAGACTGCCTCGTCAAATGGGTCCCTGAACCCCATGCCTCCTAACTGTGAGACGCCTTCCAACAGGGGTCGACAGACACCTCATACAGAAAAGCTCCAGCTGGCATCTGGCTGGTGCCCTTTTGGGATCAAGCTTCCAGAGGAAGGAGCAGACAGCAATTTTTGCTGTTCTGCAGCCTCTGCTGCTGATACCCAGGCTCACAGGATCTGGAGTGGACCTCCAGCAAACTCTAGCAGACCTGCAGAAGAGGAGCCTGACTGTTAGAAGGAAAACTAACAAACAGAAAGCAGGAACATCAACATCAACAAAAAGGACATCCATGCAAAAACCCAGTCCAAAGATCCTCAGCATCAAAGATCAAAGGTATATATGTCCATGAAGATTAGGAAAAAACAAACCCATCCAAAAGTGGGCAAAGGATATGAACAGACACTTCTCAAAAGAAGACATTTGTGCAGCCAACACACATATGACAAAAAGCTCATCATCACTGGTCATTAGAGAAATAAAAATCAAAACCACACTGAGATACTATCTCATGACAGCTAGAATGGCAATCATTAAAAAGTCAGGAGACAACAGATGCTGGAGAGGATATGGAGAAATAGGAACGCTTTTACACTGTTGGTGGGAGTGTAAATTAGTTCAACCATTGTGGAAGACAGTGTGGCGATTCCTCAAGGATCTAGAACCAGAAATATCATTTGACCCATCAATCCCATGTTACTGGGTGTATACCCAAAGGATTGTAAATCATTCTACTATAAAGACATGCACACATATGTTTATTGCAGCACTATTCACAATAGCAAAGACTTGAAACCAACCCAATGCCCATCAATGTTAGACTGGATAAAGAATATGTGGCACATATACACCATGGAATACTATGCAGCCATAAAAAAGAATGAGTTCATGTCCTTTACAGGGACATGAATGAAGCTGGAAACCATCATTCTCAGCAAACTGTCACAGGAGAAAACCAAATACCACATGTTCTCACTCATAAGTGGAAATAAAACAGTGAGAACACATAGACACAGGGAAGGGAACGTCATACACTGGGGCCTGTCAAGGGGTGGGGAGCAAGGGGGGGATAGCATTAGGAGAAATATCTAATGTAGATGACTGGTTGATGGATGCAACAAACTCCTGTTGCACATGTATACCTATTAACAAACCTGCACGTTCTGCACATGTATCCCAGAATTTAAAGTATAATTTTAAAAAAAGAGAGAGACAAAAGACAGTTGATCTCTCTCTGCCATGTGAGGATACATTGACAGGACAGCTGTCCACAGCCAGAAAGAGGTCTCTCACCAGGAACTAAATCAACTGGCACCTTGATATTGAACTTCCAGACTCCAGAACTTTGGTAAATAAATACCTGCTGTTTAAGCCACCCAGTCTATGATGTTCTGTTATAGCAGTGTAATCTAAGGCAATTAGCTTACCCAAGGTATCACAACTAGTGAATGGAAGTAGTAGATTTAAATAAAGACAGTCTAACTGGAGACCTTACACTTAACCTCCAAGCTATAACGCAATCTCCCGGTACACCACCGGGATACTTTGCAACTGCTTGGCATTGCCAAGCAAAGGAAGAGCCAGCAAAAGTCTCTCCCAGATAGAATTGTTACAAAAGGTACTGTGCAGGAGGTGTCCACAGACGACAATTTCACCGGAGTACCAGCGAGGGTAAGGAAGCCACCCTGACTGTCTAGAGACCAACAGTGATTCCAGAGCCTACTGTGGAGGCCGTGGCTGGAGAGAGTTGGGCAACAGGAGAAGGGATAATGGTAGTGTGAGGAGAGAGAAGGAAGTGGAGCAGCAAGAATGGATGCAAAGTGGGGCCACAGTCTAGGAAGGGTTGTAATGCAGGGCAGTACCTTAGAGATTCTAGACTCATTCTGTTTCATCAAAATAAAATTTTCTGGCCACAAATTACCCCAGTATCTAAGGCCTTTTTTCTATGCTGAAATGCAATGAATCACAATGACGGTGTTTTCAAAATTGGTCAGGTACCAGCACAAACTGGGAAATATTTTGCTTACTTAAATTTACATGATGAGGTTGACCAGGGGGTGTTTGTAAATCCTTGGCACATTCACGGAGGCGTGGCCTGAGTCTTCCTCTTCCAGACACTGTTTACTCCACTGGCAGATATGAATATTGAAACGTTTTGGTGGAGGCTCTAGGATAATAGATAAAGAAGAATAGCCCCTGCCCTCAAGGGGCTCACAACCTAGGGAACATTATATGATCAATGGCAATACAGTGACCCTCACAATATGACAAAAGGTGTCAAAAGAAAAAAAAAGAAGCACTGACAGGAAAACCTGACTATTCAAGAAAGTTCAGGGAGAAAGTGTCACGGCTGACTTTTGCAAGAATAGGAGTCTGCCAGGTGGAGAAGGATAAAAGATGGAGGTTCTCGGCAGAAGAGATGGCTGAACAAAGATATGGATGCGTGAGAGAGCACGCTGAATTCATGAGCTTATAAAGTGAAGATCCTTTTGTAAAGATCCTGTTTATTGCTATCATTTTCTTTTATTCGCACTTAGGGATGGATAGTAACAGATCAGTGGTAGGTGGTGGGGAGAAAAGCAAGTTGGTAACATTCTATGCATATTCCCTGCATTACAAAATACTCCCCTTCAGTTGAAAAACACAATGTAAAACTCTGGATCTATCTATAACTGTCTCCCAAATTGCCTTTTTTTTTTTTTTTTTTTTTTTTTTTTTTGTCTTCTGACTCACTGCAGGGGTTTCACGCACCTTCTTTGTACCCGTGAAACCCAATCCCTTCCTAGGATGGCAATAGCGCCAGCTCCTAGTCTCTTATTTTCTGTCATTGGCAAATTTCTCCCTCATCTGATTATTACTATATTATTAGATTCTATTTTCATATTACCCTCTTTAGCATATAGATGGAATTTTTGTTTTTTTTCTAAATGCTTCAGATAATCTTTATCCCTTTAAATATCCTTTAAATGCTTTTTCAATGAATGTTACTCATTACTGTGAGATTCGTTCCCCTCTGGTTCCTTTCAAAGGGCAGAGCATTGAGGAGATAACAGATTTTGACAAGTTACTAAAGAAGGGTTAAGTCCACAGATTTTGTTGTATTTTCTTGCATGGAGTCTGGAGTAATATTTTATATTTATTTTGTCACATGGGGCCTTATCATATAATCCCCCCACCTGCCGCCACCACCAAAGGAGCCTACTATGTGGGAGTTCCTGTGACAATATGTGGCTTGCAAGTTGCCTGAAAGAGATCAGAGAGTATCTTAGAAACAAAGTAGAATTTGTCTCTCTCTGATCACGATAACCAGAAATGGAAAAGAACACTGAACCAAAAATAGTAGCACCATTTACTCTGACAGAATAGGAAACTAGCAGCTTCTGCTTTGTGAGTTTTAGGATCTCGAGCAAGCAACACCTCTGTGACTTCTTTTACTCATCTGTCAAACAGAAAGGATGATATAGATGCAAATGTATTTCCCTAAACAGAATCCAGAATTAGTACAATTTTCAGTCCAATTTGTACAGCTCCGCATTTTACCAAAAGAAAGGACTAAAATAGTGGAGTCGTCCACCAGCCAAATGGCAAGCAGAGATTGCCAAGGGCTTTAATAAAATGCTATTTATAGTCAGAATTCCGGAGCCATATTCACCATTATCTGTTAGATAAAATAAATACCTGATGATTGTATATATCATTTACAGTGCAGTTTTAATAGAACCTTCTAACACAGAAATGAGCAATCTTTAAGAGTTAGATGTTATGTGGGAAGGTAGAAAAATCACATGCTTTGGAGTCCAAAAATGTAGTTCCTATTCTCTGCTTGGCTTCTTTGTGAGTCTCACACCCACCATAGCCTAAGTCATTGGTTCCTAAACTTTGTCACATGGGTATCCCTCTCTGCAAAAAGGAGCAAATGAGTCACTTGCCCAGGAATTTGGGGGGGGGATCCTGGAACCACCTCTTGCCATCAGAACATCCCCCATTTAAAATGTTCTAATTTTATGTAAAAATATATTTGAACTTTGTGGTCGAATCCCTTTTACATTTTTGGTTTATAAATAAAAATGTTTAAACTTCATTATTGTCATCTAAAATTTTTAAAAGTTGTTCAGAGCTATCCCTCATGTAGCCTCCATTTCCTCACCTCCCCTCACTTTTAAAATTATTTCTGGCCAACCACAGTGGCTCACACCTGTAATCCTAGCACTTTGGGAGGCTGAGGAGGAGGATCACTTGAGACCAGCCTGGACAACATAGCAAGACCCCATCCTTACAATAACATTAAAAAATTAGCTGAGTTTGGTGGTACACACCAGCAATCCCAGGTACAAGGGAGTCTGAGGCAGGACCATTTGAACCCAGGAGTTTGATTCTGCAGTGAGCTGTGATGGTACCACTGCACTCTAGTCCGAGCAACAGTGAGACCCTGTCACAAAAACATATAACATTTTAAAATCCATGTATATATTTTTTAAAATTCAAATATTACTACAAAGTATTTATTGAAAATATAGTCCCCTTCCTTGCTCTCTAAGTCCAAGTCTGCTGACCAAGGGCAAATACTTTCCATTTTTTTTAGATTTTCTTTGGATATTTATGGTCATATTTAAAAATAATGTTCTTAGACCTTATGGCACTGAACACACAACATGTAATCTGCACATTGAGTTTTTTGTTCAATGTTATCTGTATGAGAGGCAGCCATGTGGTTCATTTGCTTTAATTACATGTTGTGTTGTTTTGTAACATTTGGTTCAATAATTATACTGTAATTTACATATCATATTCTCTTGAGATTGGTCACCTGAACTCTTTCCTGGTTGTTGCTATTACAAGCAATTTACTATGAACATTCTTATACATGTCTCCCTGAAATAGAGGCAAAATTTTTCTTTGCATCCTGCGATGGGGAATAGCGGG
The DNA here is from genome assembly GCF_001604975.1 of Cebus imitator. Taxonomy (NCBI): domain Eukaryota; kingdom Metazoa; phylum Chordata; class Mammalia; order Primates; family Cebidae; genus Cebus; species Cebus imitator. The sequence continues at coordinate 4,106,698 of NW_016107336.1, forward strand.
ATCACCAACATATGCATTCTCACCTTGTATGTTTCACTTTCTTTATAAAACAAATTCTTTCTTTAAAATTTTTTTTAAAAATTTTTTAATTACTATAGGTACATAATAGTTGTACGTATTTATGGGGTACATATGATGTTTTGATACAGGCTTACAACATATAAGGATCAAATCAGAGTAATTGGGTTATCTATCTTCTCAAACATTTTTCATTTCTTTGTGTTAGGAACATTCCAATTTTACCCTTTTAGTTATTGAAAAATATACAGACATTATTATTATTTTGAGACAGGGTCTCACTCTGTCACCCTCACTGGAGTACAGTGGCATGTTCTCGACTCACTGCAACCTCTGCCTCCTGGGCTAAAGTGATCCTCCTGCTTCAGCCTCCCAAGTAGCTGGAACTACAAGTACATGCCATCATGCCCAGTTAATTTTTACAGTTTTGTAGAAACAAGGTTTTCCCATGTTGGCCAGGCTGGTCTGGAACTCCTGACCTCAAGTGATCCACCCACTTCGGCCTCCCAAAGTGCTGGGATTACAGGAATGAGTCACCACACCCAGCCAAATTGTTGTTAATTAAAGTCACTCTATTGTGCTACTGAATAGAAACCAAAATTCTTAATACAAAAGTAGGCAAATTTGTCAGTCTTAGCTTTATGATTTGTCCTTTTTTGTGTATTCAGAAGTTGTTTCTTTAAAATCATGAAAATATGTTTCCATAATTTTGTAAATAAGTCCTGAATGCATCGTGATTTATTTTTGAGTACCATGTGCCCATTTCCTCTTCAAACCCTCTCATCTGGCTCCCACTTCCACCACGTAACTGAAAGTGCTCTTGGGAAGGTAACCAATGGCTTCCACGTTGCTTTATCTAATTCTCCTTTCCAGGTCTTATCTAGATAATCACTCAGCAACTTTGACACAGATGACTCCTCCTCCTTTGTGAAAGGTCTTCTGTTCTTGGCTTCTATGAAACCACATTTTCCTAGTTTTTCTTTTTCATCTCAGGCAGCTCCTTCACCTTAGCATGTCTCCATTCTCTTCATGACTTCTAAATGCTGGTGTCCTTCAGGGACCAGTTCTTGGCCCTCTCCTCTTCTCTTTCTATGCTGTTTTTCCAGGAATCTCATCTGTTCTAAGGGTTTTATGCAGATAATCCCTAACATTGAATCTCTAGCCTATACCTACCTCCTGAGCTCTAGCCTAATAACCCTTTATGGATGTCTCTTGGCATCCAAAATTATTATGCCTAAAACTGAACCTTTGATCTGCCTTTCCCAGTTCCATAAATGTCACCCATATCCACCCTGACATATGCCAACTTTCTGGTGGCGTCTTCCCTGACACCTCCCTCAACATCCAACACAATAGCGAGTCTTACTGAGTCTCACTCAAAAGGCATCTGAGGTCCGTGTGCCTCTCTCCATCCTCACTACCAAGCATTCATTATCACCCGATGACTCCTAGTAATCTCCCTGCTTAACTCTTGTTCCCTCCAATTTTTTTCCCAAATGAAAGCCAGAATGATCTCACAGAAATATAATTGGATCCATGTCAGTCCTCTCTATAAAACCCTTCAAAACTTAGTGGTGCAGTTAAGATAAAAATCCCAAATTCTTTCTGTGGCCTAGAGGATACCTTGCATTAAATGACACCAGCCTCTTTATATATAATCCAATATACCTTATGTTCAACCTAGAATACTCTTCCCCTATTTTTTGTTTGTTTCTCTCTTCCCTCAAGCTTCAGGTTAAATGTTCTCTTCTATATGATCTCATAGTAACTTGACTTTCCTTTATATCGTCTGATATGATTTGTAATTATATGTTTGTCTGATAATTATCTTATTTTCTGTATCCCCCGAGATCCTGACTTCCTGGGGGCAAGAACCATATCTGTATTATTATTGTTATTATTATTTCTTCTGTGCACCCTGGGCCTAGCACAGTGTCTATCCATATTAGGAATTCAGTAAGCCCCGTTAAACGCCAAGAGCACGTGGGGAAGACAATGCCCCTCTCCTCACTGAGAAGACTGCATAACCTCACAGAGTTCCTAGCAGCTGAGACTCAAGGTCTTGGGGCTGCATTCCTGTTTCCAGGAAGATTATGATGGGGAGCTCACTCCTCGTGGCTTCATCTTCTTCTTTTTTTTCTAGGCTGGAGCGCAGTGGTGCAATCTTGGCTCACTGCAACCTCTGCCTCCCGGGTTCAAGAGATTCTCCTGCCTCAGCCTCCTGAGTAGCTGAGATTATAGGCTCGCTCCACCACGCCCGACTAAATTTTGTATTTTTGTAAAGATGGGGTTTCACCATGTTGGCTAGGCTAGTCTTGAACTCCTGACCTCAGGTGATCCACCCACCTCGGCCTCCCAAAGTGCTGGGATTACAGGCGTGAGCCACCATCCCACAGCCTGGGCTTCATCTTCCCTATGCAAAAGCATCCCCTTTCCCTGCTCCTGTTCACATCCCCTGCCCTATAATTCCAACTACACTCCCTTTTAGGCCTAGGATTTCTTTCTAAGGGAGAAGACAACAGAGGGGCTCGAAGCCTGCCTGACTGTGCAGGCTGCATATGCCGATTATTACTGTTACTTTAAAGCAGAAATGTAATTAGTGTATTAGTACTTAATTGTATAGTAGACTATTCGTAGCATAAAATCCATTCACCTAAGATTATTCTTCTAGGTGATTTGGACACAATAAAGGCAAGCTTATTACTGTTTCAGCATCGCTGTGGTATTATTGCCCCCTGGTGGCTATGCTAATTACTTAGCCCCGACAGACGGGGAGCTGTATGTTTCCAGGGGATTGTGGTATTCACTTCTCTCCAAACAAAACTAGAGGCAAGCGTGCGCGGTGGCTCTTGCCTGTAATCCCAGCACTTTGGGAGGCCAAGGCTGGCGGATCACTTGAGGTCAGCAGTTGGAGACCAACCTGGCCAACGTGGTGAAACCCTGTCTCTACTAAAAATGCAAAAATTAGCTGGGGCGCACACCTGTGATCCTCGTTATTCGGGAGGCTGAGGCAAGAGATTCACTTGAACCCGGAAGGGAGAGGTTTCAGCGAGCTGAGATCACCCCTCTGTACTCCAACCTGGGTGACAAGAGTGAGACTCTGTTTGAGGAAGAAGAGAACAAAAACTAGAGACAAAAAGAGCATGAGAGCATTTTTTTGACGAAATTCTCTATATCAACCCCACCCACGCGTTTGTCTTTAGGGTGACCCATTCCAACCGTTTCCTCCCCTTTCCCTAGACGTTTCTGTCCCTTCTTAAGCACCATTCAGAGTCATGACATCATGTGGTCTCCAAGAATAACAGTCAGTGACCCCCATTTTAGAGAACACCTGTAGTTCAACCTGATAGGAACCAGCATTTCCATGGCCTTAGACTTTGAGGCAGCAAAACATTTTGAAATGCATAATATCATAGAAGCACTGACAGTCATCAGCCAGGTGAAGTTACCTATGACAATTACTGTGCACTCTTAGAATGTGTCACCTGTGCAGTTTGGTTTCATGTTTCTAAATGCATACCCACTCTTCAAATCAGAAACTTATCCACAAGACACAATTCAACAACTCACAATTGCTCAGCCTTGTTCTAGCCTTTAACATGAAATAAGGGAAAGGTGAATATGGGGAATTTTGTGTCTAATTGATAGAAAGTGCTTTGGCAGAATTGAAAAAAATGTATAGCCGTTTTTGTTATATGTTCTTTCCACAGAGAGAAGCATTTCCAAAAAGCCAGAGGTAGTTGCTTTTATCCTTAATGGAAGCAATTCAGTTAAATGGTTGTTCACAAAGCAGAACTGTCCGTGAAACACAGGGTTCCTTGCTGTCTGCATTCCCATGTTTTTCTCTGTAGCCCTGAATTAAGAATCAGACAGCAACTGGCTCTGATTCTTGATCCCTTTCTTTACTAGCTGTGTAAGGCACATTACTCAAGGATTTCTGAGCCTCAGGATTTTCTTTTTATATCCATAAAATGGGTATAATAATACTTACCTCATATATTTGTTGTGAAGAACTTATGCCAGGCACATATTAAGCATTCAAGAGGCTGTAACTGTCATCATTGCCATAATTATTTTTTTGTTTTTGTTTTTGTTTTGTTTTTTGTTTTTTAAAGATGGGGTTTCACCATGTTGGCCAGGCTGGTCTTGAACTCCTGACCTCAGGTGATCCACCAACCTCGGCCACCCAAAGTGCTAGGATTACAGGTGTGAGCCACCACGCCCGGATACCATAATTATTCTTATTGTTATTCAAGACCGTATGAATGATCTCAAGGAAGAAAACAATGAAAAGCCAATCAAAGCTCATTGTTTGCATTGGATAACAATATTTAGTCACTTAGAAGAGATTGTAGCAGCTGACAGATGATATCCTTCCCCTGCCCTCATTCTTTCCTGTCTCTCTGTGGCAGGCAGAATTCTCAAATGGACCTAATATTCCAGGTCCCTGGTATGCAACCCTGGATAATCCGTTTCCCTTGGATGTGGGTAGAGCCTGTGATTATGACGGGATGTCACAGTAATGAGCAGGTTACACTGTATGGCAAAGGGCAAGGCATTCTGCAGATATAATTAGGGTTCCACGTCAGTGGATTTTGAATTCATCAAAAAAGATTCTCCTGAGTGGAACTGACCAAATCAGGTGAGCTCGCTATTTATTTATTTATTTATTTATTTATTTATTTATTTATTTATTGTGAGACAGAGTTCCACTCTTTTGCTCAAGCTGGAGTGCAGTGGCACGGTCTCTGCTCACTGCAACCTCTGCCTCCAAGAGCAATTCTCATGCCTCAGCCTCCCAGGTAGCTGGGACTACAGGCACACACCACCATGCCCAGCTAATTATTTTTTATATTGTAGTAGAAACAGGGCTTCACCATGTTGCCCAAGCTGGTCTCAAACTCCTGAGATCAGGCAGTCCATCCTCCTCAGCCTCCCAAAGTGCTAAGATTACAGGCATGAGCCACCACACCTGGCCTGAGCTCTTTAAAGGTGGCTCTAGAGGGCAGAAACAGGAGAAGCAGAGGATCTCTCTTGCTGCCTTGAAAAAGCAAGTTGCTGTGAGTTCCACAGCTGCAAGGAAATAAATTCTGCCCATTATCACATAAGCTTGGAAGAGGATCTCAAGTCCCAGCCAACACCTTGATTTCAGCTCATGAGATCCTGAACAGAAGACTCAACTAAGTCATGCCTGGTCTCCTGACCATGAAACTGTGAAAAAATAAATATGCGTTGTTTTAAGCCACTGAATTTGTAGAAATCTGGTTTGCAGGTATAGAAAATGAATACACTCCAATGCCTCGAAAAATGTTAACATGGTATTCACTGGTGTTTAATTTCCCAAAAAACTAGGAAAAGAATCCAGATGTCAAGACTCTTATCCCAGCATTTGATTGCTTCTTTGACTCATGGGTTATTTAGAAGAATATTTTTAGTTTCCAAATAGTTGGGAGCTTATCCAGAGATCATGTTACTGGTTTTTTAATTATCCTTCCACTACGTTTCCATTTCTCACCTCCTGGCCTGTATGCTATGATTGTTGTCACATATTGTACATTCACATATGTCATAAACTCCACACTGTGTTGCTATTATTGTTCTTTAAAACAGTGAATTATCTTTAAAGAAATTTAAGCAGTAAGAAAAACTCATATTTACACATGTAGTGACCATTTCTGGTACTTTTCATTCCTTTGAATAAATCCATGGTTCCATTTGGTATCATTTTCCTTCCACGTGACGGACCTAGCATTTCTTATATATTGGTCTGATCGGGATGAAGTCTTTAAGCTTTCATATGCCTAAAAACATATTCTTTTAGCCTTTGTTTTTAAGAGATACTTTCACAGGGTATAAAAGTATGGGTTGCCATATTTTTCTTTCAATATTTTATGGTGCTCATTACTTTAAGGTGCCTTGGCACACCGCATATTTTCTCTGTCTGCTATTAAGATTTTTCTTTTTATCACTGGTTTGGAGAAATTTGATAAAGATGTTCCTTGACAAGTTTTTTTTAATGTTTCTTGTGCCAAGAGTTCCTTGGTATCTTGTATTTGTGTTTTATCATTTTCATCAAATTTGGAAATTGATGGCCATTATTTTTTCAAATTTTTTTTTGTTCCTACCTCCCGACCCCCCTGCCACCCAACCACCTTGTCTTCTCTCCTTTGGGGACAACAATTACATGTATATTCAGTTGTGTGAAGCTTTTCTTCAGTTCACTTACACTGTGTTCATTTCTGTTCTTAGTCTTTTTTCTCTGTATGTTTGATTTGGGATAGTTTGTATTGCTATGCCTTCAAGTTCATTAATCTTTTCTTATGCAAAGTCTAACTGATCATTAATTCTACTCAGTGTATTTATTTAAATCTCAGTTTGTATCTCCAAAAGTTCAAAGTTTTGGTCGTTTTAATATCTTTCATGCTTCTGCTTAATGTATTCATTGTTTCCTCCAACTCTTTGAACATATGGAATACAGTAATAATAAGTTTTAATGCGCTTGTCTGCTAATTTGAACATCAGTTCTGGGTCAATTTTGGTCAGTTTATTTTTCTCCTAATTGTAAGTCACACTTTCCTGCTTCTCTGCATGCCTGCTAAGTTTTCTATTAGATGTCCGACATTATCAGTTTTACCTGTGGGTGCCACATAGCCTATAAATATTCCTGAACATAGTTTTGAGAGGCAGTTCCACTAGTTCGGTCCTTGCTTTTCCAATGTGTTAGTTGAGACGATAGCAATGTTTAGGGCAGGGCTAATTATTACCCACTACCAAGGCGAAACCTGTCTGAGTACTCTAATCTATGCTCCATGAGTTTTCTGGTCTAGTTGGTGAGAATAAGCACTGTGAGAGCTCTGAGTATTATTGCCTCTAGGCCTTTCCATAGTTATTTCCTCAGCCTCAGGTGGCTTTCTCAAATGCATGTATTGATCAGTCCTCAGTGGAATACTCAAGGGGACCCTCTGCAACTCTCCAGAATTTTCCCTCTGTCTCCTTTTAGCTACTTTGCTCTGCAAACTCTAGCCACTTTTTCCTCCCTTGATTCTCAGCTCCTTCTCAATTCAAGCAGTCCACAGGGCTCTGCTGGGGTTTCCTCTCCCTGCAGTACCATCTAACAACTTTTTCAAAGTAGTTATCTGGGGTTAATCATAGAACTCTCTTAACTTGCCATCTCTCAGCAATGTCTTTCATTGTGTGACGTCCAATATCTTGACAACCATTGTTTCACATATTTAGGGTTTTTTTTTATTAATTTTATTTCCCTTGAGAGGGTAAATCTGGTGTTTGTTACTCTATCTTGACTGGAAGCAGAAATCTATCTGGACCATGTTGCATCAGAAAAAAGCGTAGAAGGTGGGAGTCATCATTCTACTGAATTTCTAGACGCTATCTAGATATATGATAATCATACAATTGAGAGAGTTTTTCTGTTTTACCGTCTGTTTCTTTTTATATAACAGACAGAGAAAAGGGGACAGGTGAAATGCCTCTATTTTTCTCTTGCAGGAATTTATAATTTTTTTAAACTTGTTTTCCTAGCAGAGTAAGAAAAGAATTCTAAAATTATTGGTGACTTTAACTCAAAGCAAGCTAAAAGTCTAAGAAGATAACAAGCTGAATTTTTCCCTCTAGAAGTTTGAAGTCATATCACATCTGCTCTGAACAATTGAAAGTACAGTCTTACTACATTATGTAGAATCCTTTGAAATTAAGGTTCTCCCTGCTAGGCAAGCATCCTTGCTAAGATCACTGCAAATATCCATCACTGTTGTCCATTCTGCATTTATCTGGTAAATATTCAGTCTAATTAACAGTCAGTTGGGATTAAGTCTAGAGGGAACAAGAATAAACTCAGCAGGAAAGTGTTAGGCCCTCCCATTATACAGAATTCTTCAATGACTCCTTTTAAGTTTTCAGAGACTGTGCTAAAAAGGACTGATGGTGCCGTTGCTGTAAAACCTGTCAGGGGAGAAGAATGTTCCCTGCTGCAGTGTTTGCTGAAGTTACATCAATGTCTGAGCAACATCCCCATCGCTAAGAACACCACCTGTTTGTAAAGTAAAATATATATTTGGGGAAAAATGACAGCATTTTGTCACACAATACGGTATCATCCTCTGCTGAGTGCCAGAGAAATTCTACAAAGGTAATAAGAATTAGCAGGATATGTGCAGGCGAGGTGGACGTAGGGGCTGCAGGAGCAACCATATCCTAGACTTGTACCCTCATACATTAACCCCTTTTGACTCTCTTACATCTCATATAATTAGCATATTAACCCGTGACCTCCTCCAGAACAAAAACTAGATGACGCTATTTAATACTTCTTCTGGGGTCCCACCCAGTCCTAACAGCAGCCCAATGCTGATATTAACTAGCTCTCTGGCCTTGTCCCTACATCTTCCAAACCCCATGCAGCCACACTGGGCTTTACACAGTCCCTTGCATGTGCCAAGTATGCCTCTACCACGGGCACTTTCATTTGCCGTTCTCTCTGCTTGGAGCATTCCACTTACATCCATAACATTCATTTCTTCTCTACCTTTCCTGGTGCTCCAGCCTAAAATCACACCACCCCTCCAGTACTTTCCATCCTTTTCCAACCTTTATTTTCTGCCTAGCACTTTTTACCACCCCACATGATATGTGTTCACTTACATGTTTATTCTGTTGCCCCAGCCAGGCACGGTGGCTCTTGCCTGTAATCCCAGCACTTTGGGAGGCCGAGGCAGGTGGATCACCTCAGGTCGGGAGTTCGAGACCAGCCTGACCAACGTGGAGAAACCCCATCTCTACTAAAAATACAAAATTAGCTGGGCATGGAGTTGCATACCTGTAATCCCAGCTACTTGGGAGGCTGAGGCAGGAGAATCGCTTGAACCCAGGAGGTGGAGGCTTGGGGGTTGCGGTGAGCCAAGATTGCACCATGGCACTCCAGCCTGGG
>NW_016107336.1:4115769-4125259 GCF_001604975.1 Cebus imitator
TATATAAATTCTGAATACATATATATATATATATTCTGTTGCCCCCTTAAACAATAAGGCCCATGAAGGTAGGTGGTTTACTTTGGTCTTTCCTGTCTCCCCAGCACCTGGGAAAGCAGCTGGTGTGCAGTAGGAGCTCAATAAATACTTGCTATAATGAACAAATAAGCAAGCATATAGAACAAATTGTGAACTAAACAAACGTATGTGCATCATAAGGAAACTGTCTTGGTTAGATGGAAGTAGGAAATGATGTTTGGTTATAAAGTTAAAATTTAACACAGCAGGCAATTGGAGATACTATTGGAGTTTGTTGGTATGGGGTCAGCTGAGGTGCGGAGTAGCAATCTAGGAAGGCAATGAAGAAGAATTCATGGGAAAATTGAGGCTGGTTGAGTCTGAGACATTCCCTCAAGAAAGGCTTAGTACAAAGATCCTCAATCATGAATTCTGCAAAACATTTCTCAGCAGTCTGATGTACAGTCATCCCTCCGTGTCCCCAGGTTCTGGGACCCTACGGACACCAAAACCCATGGATGCTCAAGTGCCTTACATAAACTGACATATTATTCACATATATATTACACACATCCTCCAATATGCTTTAAATCATCTCCAGATTATTTACAATACCTAATACAATGTAAATGCTATGTAAGTAGTTGTTATTCCGTATTGTTTTTAATTAGCATTATTTTTTATTGTTGTATTCTTATTTTTTTAAGTTTTCAATCTGTGGTAGCTGAATCTGTGGATGCAAAACCTGAAGATACCAGATACCCAGATACCAAGGGCCAGCTGTATACCCTATTGAGTGTGAAACAGCATAACCTTTTTTTGACTGACACACTTACTTAATCTTAGCACCTGGAAGTGTGGTGGCAAGTGGGAAACCACATTTAAAAATGGACCTGAGCAGTAGCTGCACAGGACCACTTACAAAAGTGAGCTAGAGTTTTTCACTGGCACATGCCCCTTCCAAGGTGGCACAGACTGTTATTTTATTTTTTTAGGAATAAATGACACTTGCTCGCTCTCAGTGCATCAGTCTCTGCCTGGGCTCCTCTACTCCCTTAATGGTTGTCATTATGAGAATTCCATCTGCCAATACACAGCTGAAAGTAGGCCAACGGGGGGGCCCAGCTGAGTACTTAATAGGTGCACAATACATTTTTCAGAAATTAAAAGTGGCAGAGCCACTTCTATAAGCAATGACGCTGGTGCCACCTGGTGTGAGGGTGAAGCCCCTTCAGGCAGAGGAAGGTTGAAGAATGAAATTCCTCTTTCCCAGTGGAGGCTGGCCCCCAACACACTCATGCACCCTCATCTGTTTGGGAAAGGTGTCCCAACCCCTTCTCAATCCATCTCTCTCTCCCCACTTCTCTCCCCCTGCCCTTTCCTCACTTCCCCACCCCACTCCCACCCTACTAGACTTGTACCTGAGTTTCACAGTCCCTGCAGAGAGAATTGATGGCAGCCTCCCTGTGAGATTCTCCTGGTGAGGCTCAGCAGACTTTCTAGGGGAGAAGAGCTGTAATTTTTCTCCAAGTAATTTTGACTATCAGGCCCTCACTGCAGCTTGTTCTGAAAAAGACAGAGAACAGGCAGCTCACTGTAGCTGCTATAATTGCAGAGCCAAATGACAGAAGACAGAGGGAAGGAAAGTGTGAGCAAAAGAAGCGAGAATCATGGGACTTATACAAACCCCATCCGTGCTCAGGAGGGAGCTTCCTGAGAAGAACAGTGGGGACAGCTGCCGTGACGAGGGTGATGCTTGATTCTAGTTGGCGATCTACATGACACAGTACTTGTACACTTTTCTGAGTTTCTTTTTTTATTGTTTTTCGTTTTTATTTTGAGACTGGGTCTTACTCTGTCACCCAGACTGGAGTGCAGGCTGCAGTGCAATGATGCGATCTCAGCTCACTGCAGCCTCAGCCTCCCAGGGTCAGGTGATTCTCCTACATCAGCCAACCAGGTGGCTGGGACTACATGCCACCACGCCCAGCTCATTTTTTTTTTTTGTAGGGACAGAGTTTTGCCATGTTGCCCAGGCTGGTCTCGAACTCCTGGGCTCAGGTAATCTGCCTCAGCCTCCCAAACTGCTATGATGGCAGGCGTGAGCCACCACACCCAGCCCTGATTTTCCTAAAGCTCTGTGGCCTGATATGAAAGTGATATAAAATGAGATGTAATCAAGCTCCTGGTTTTAAAAAAATCTGTTTAAAGCCAGATTATTTTACAAAAAAACTTTTTCTTCACTTGCAGTAAGGCTAATTTGATAAATTTGTGAATTTCAGCCAGAATTTATAATTTTATCTACTTTTACAATAGAAATACATCTACCCTAAATGTCAAATGTGTAAATCATCTCAATTGTCATATATTGCACAATTATTATAAAGGAAGCACTTTTCAGGCCATTGTTTTTTTCTAATTTAATTCTCCTAATAACCCTAGAGGATAGGTACTATTACTAGCTCCTTTCTTTCTTTTTTTTTTTTTTTTGATACGGAGTCTCACTCTGTTGCCCTGGAGTGCAGTGGTGGGATCTCGGCTCACTGCAGCCTCTGCCTCCCAGGTTCAAGCAATTCTCCTGCCTCAGCCTCCAAAATACTGGGACTTCAGGCACCCACCACCATGCCCAGCTGATTTTTGTATTTAGAGTAGAGACAGGGTTTTACTGTGTTGGCCAGGGTGGTCTCAAACTCCTGACCTCTGTGCTGGAATTACAAGTGTTAGCCACCATGCAGGGCCTACTATCTCCTTTCTTAAAGAAGAGTAAACTAGGACTTAGGAAGGTGAAATAACGTCCCAAGGTCAAATGTGAAACCAGGTCAGTCTCCTTCGGAAGCACAGGTTTTTTACTCTGCTCTCTGCAATGTGTCAGTCATCCCTGTGCATGTGAATAACTGGAGATCCTCGTTGAAAACACAGATTCCAGGGCACCAGTCCTGCAGGTTCCGATCCAGCACCCTTGTTCTTGTAGCTGGGAACATGCACTGAAGACAAGCAGCTGAGGCTATTCTAAAACAGTTGCTGTAGTGCCTCGCCTTGAGAACCAGAGCTCCAGGAGCTATTAAACATCCAGCACCTCCTAGTCCAGCCCCCAGAGATTAAATGGCTTCCTTGAGGCTGATCCACTAGCCCAGAGCAGGGCTGGGATCAGAAGGGACAGAGCCGGCCTGGCATTCTTTCCACCACATTCCAGTGGAGAAAAAATTCAAGTTTCTGAGAGAGCTTTGTTCTTCCCCTCATTTTTTCAGTTCTTCAAGCAGCCAAACTCCCCTGGAGCGTCAAACAATATGTTCAAGGCCAGCGTGGAAAAAATCACACCACTAATTCGAAAAGTCTCAGTGCTTGGTGCCCACGTACTGCCAAAATTGGAAGCAGTGAAAATCATTTAAATATTACTTTTCTTTAATTGTGAGAATATCAGTGTGTGAAAATTGCCATGTGTAACCTTAAGAGTTGTTACAGCTTTCTAAAAAGCAAGCTTGCCTTTTCCAACTGCCATTCAGCGTATTGTTTCTCCTTTTACACATCCCCATTAAACTCTCAGCACAGTATTAGACCTATACAATATCTAAACGCAGTTGAGAGCTGCTTCTTAATGGTAGATGTAAATGGAAGTCTTATAATTCTATGAGATTATTACAGCTACATTTACTGTTAAGCCGCCATTCTCTGAGTTATTACCCTGAGACTGGTGTTTTGCTCTCTGTATTTACCCAGTTTGTGTTGAATGAGCAAATATCAAGATTGTTGGCTTAATGCCAAGGTTCCACAAACAATTGTTCCCCTGTTTGTGGGCTTATTTATTTATTTCTGGTTGTTCTCTGCAAGAATCTGTCAAACTAAGTCTCTTAAAGGGATACCTAAAATATGCTTGGACTCTGTATTTTGAGGCAACTTCATTCATTCATTACTGGTGTTCTTGCAAGTGTTGGCACATGAATCACAAAAATCTTGATTATGCAAATGTGTTGGGGTGTGTGTGTGTGTGTGTGTGTGTGTGTGTGTTTAATGTTAATAATTCCAATACAGATTTCCTTTAGTAATAGTTCTCTTTATCACACAACTGTTCATAGACAGATTCGTGAGCTTCCTAAACATGCTTGGTACAGCTGCTGAGGCCACCGGCCCCAGCAGATTTAGAAGCCGGAAACTTCAGAGACCCCTCATATCTAAGCAACACAATGTATATGAGGGGTGAGGGGTCACTGTTTTCCAGAAATACATTGTTTGGGTTGAAATGTCTAGCAAAAGAACCACAACAACGGGGGATTTTAAAATTAGATATTAGGCTGGGCATGGTGGCTCATGCCTATAATCCCGGTATTTTGGGAGGCCAAGGCGGACAGATCACCTGAGGTCAGGAGTTCGAGACCAGCCTGGCCAACATGGTGAAATCCCATCTCTACTAAAAATAGAAAATTTAGCTGGACATGACGGTGCACACCTGTAATCCCAGCTTCTTGGGAGGCTGAGGCAGAAGAATTGCTTGGACCCAGGACTTGGAGGTTGCAGTGAACCTAGATCACACCACTACACTCCAGCCTGGGAAACAAGACCAAAACTCCATCTCAAAAATAATTAAATTAAATTAAATTAAAAAATAAAATTAGATCTTGAATTCAAGATGGCACTCAAAATGCCACCCGTTTCCTACAAGCTGGTGCCCTCTTGACTTTTTCCAGAAGCCACAGTGCTCCCTGCAGTACATCTCAGATGCAAAACAGCAGGGTGACATGGTGAAGTTCTGGCCCTGGAGCCCTCCTGTTGAACAGACTGCTTCAGTGAAGCATGGGGAGTTATCAATTGAATGAAGCCACTTAACATATTTTACAGTCCTGGGAATTCTGTTATTTAATTAGATAAATTCTCTGTGTGGCACTTATACCCTCAGAGTTTTTTGCCCTTCTGAAAGTAGCACAAACTCTTTCTGGCTGCTCGGGTTCCATGTAGTTATTTAATACATTTGTGGGAGTTACTTTATCATTTTAAATCTGGGATCAGCAAACATGTGCCATAAGAGGCTGGATAATAAAGATTTTAGGCTTTGCAGGCCAAATGATCTCTGCCGTAACAATTCAACTCTGCCAGAAAAGCAGCCACTGGTGATAATATATAAATAAATGGGAATGTCTATGTTCCAATAAAACTTTATTTACAAACACTGACATCTGAATTTCATATAATTTTCACAAATCACTAAACTGTAGTCTCCTTCACTTTTTTTTTTTTGGCCACTTAAAGTACAAAATCCATTCCTAGCTCCTGTGTCCTATAAAGACAGAATGGGCAATATCCAGCCAGTGGGTCACAGTTTTCCAGTCTGTGCTTTAAACCAATAGTGGGCTGATAAAGTAGAAATGCCAACTTTAGCCACTAGCTGCTCTCATTTACTTAATCCTTAACAAGCACTCAAAATATTAGCTATTACTGTAATAATTAGTCCGTTGAGACATGTTTAGGAATGAAAATCACGTAATTTTTCTGTTTATGGAAGAATGCCAGTAAACTTAGTAAATGTGGTATTGGGATTAGAACGGATTTCTCTATGTGGCTTTCCACTTCTGAGAAAAGCTTGGAGTTGGGACTGAAATCAGAAAGCTTCCACTGTGGAATTGGAAGCCTCTGGGCTGCCTGTGACAGACCCTGCCCTAAGATACTATTGCTCAGAGTGCTGCAGGGAGACACGGCTGCTCTTTGGTTTTTTCTGCATCTCACTCAGGTTAACCTTCTATCAGAACAGAGAGAAAATCGACTCCTAAGTTTGGGTGATGGCAAGTGAGGATTTTCTTTTCTCCTTCACCCTGACCCACTAATTACAAAGATCCTTTCTCTACCAGGGAAGAGAAATAAGCAGCTGGTGTAACATCGGGGCTCCTCGTTGTAGTTTTATGCATAAAGATCTTCCTAGACTGAAAATTCCTTGATCAAATGAGGCCAGTGTTTCTTTTCTTCTATACTTGATTGTCTAATGGACTTGGTCTTAATTCTTCTCCTTCATTTTCCTCCTCACTTCTTTCTCCTGTCTTCCATTTTTCTTTTCTGTTTTCTGTTTCTGTAGTAATGATTTCATATTCAGAGGTGTTCTATACTGTTGCTACTCAAAGTCTGGTTGTATTTATTACCTATTTTTTTAACATAACTAGTTTAATTGTAGGTTTATATAATTTAATTTTAATAACACCTGTATTTAACAACTGGGGCCAAACTTCCTGTTAATCAGCCCTCATCAGTCATTAAAAACTGTCCCTAACAGACCCCTAGAAAAAGGGCATTTTCACAACTTTGGATACGTTAACTTAAAAACACACACACAATATCTATAAATGTGGAAAGGAGAGAAAACTTCATTTGTTAGAAAGGGTTACAGCCTGCAAGGTGGCCATTCTCCAGGCTGGGAAGCTTGCCTCACTCCAAGTCCGGAGACAGGCGCTTCAAAGGAGGAGAGGTTGGGGAAACAGCTTTATCCTGATCAGGCTGGCTAAACATATATATTCAACAGGTTATAGGAGGAGCTATGAATATTCATAAAGGTGGTTCTGATGCATATATATTAAACAAATGTGCACGTTAACATATGACCCCATGTTCACTTTAGGATGATTTAACATTTAAATGTATTATAATTAAGTCCTATATATCAAAAGGTCTTTTGAGAACATAAAGTACAAAAGTGCACAACCTCTGTCAACTGGCCAGAAACAGTCCATGGTCGGTGGTCTTCTTATCACCTGGTGTTGTAGGGGGTCAGTTAGCCAGAGCCTGTGAGATGGATGAGCTCTAATTGTCATAATATTGCTTATTTCTAGCCAGTGCTTGTTAAGCGGCTAGAGAAAAAGGAAAACTTCCTAGCAAGGTTAGAACATAGTTTCTTCTTTAAATATAGAGGTGTATGACTTAACCCTTGTCTGGCATTGCCTTAGGTCCTATTTATAATTTAGTATGTTACCGCCATGAAGAGTCTGTTCTGTCAATCTTTTTTTTTTTTGAGAGGGAGTCTTAACTCTCGACCTAGGGTGGATTGCAATGACGCCATCTTGGTTCACTGCACCCTCCGCCTTCCAGGTTCAAGCAATTCTCCTGCCTCAGCCTTCCAAGTAGCTGGGACTACAGTCACCCGCCACCACACACGGCTAATTTTTGTAGTTTTAGTAGAGAAAGAGTTTCACCATGTTGACCAAGTTGGTCTTGAACTCCTGACCCCAGGTGATCCACCTGCCTCAGCCTCCCAAAGTGCTAGGGTTACAGGCATGAGCCACTGCGCTGGCCTGTTCTGTCAATCTTCTGGTCTCTATTTTAACATATGCTAATCAGTTGTGTCTAAACCACAAAAGAAAGGGGATATAAAAAACAAAGACATGTCTGACCTCTCCTTCCATCATAAGCCAGGAACTTGGTTTTTAACTTTTTCTAGGGTCTCCTTGGCTTAGAGGATGTCTGTTCCGTCTCTGGTGGGCTTAGGATTTTATTTTAGTTTACACACTGCAGTTCTAGGGTGCTGCAGACGACTCCTGCATAACACACTTGGGTACCACCTACTCATCCTCAGCAAATCTCTGTTCACAGAGAGCCTTAAAATAAAATTTAAAAAAAAGTAGTGTGCAGTATTTTACTCTTGCAATTCTACTAACATCCATTGAACTTGCTCAAAAACATTTTATTGGTATTGTGTTGGAATATTCTAATTGAGAATTTCCCCAAGTTTCCAGTTAGGGCATTCCGTGACACACATGAGTTAATACTATCAGAGATGTTCCCCCAACACCATTTTCGCCTTGTTTCAACTCTTCATTCAATAAATCTTTAATATTTCTTGCACCATAGTTATACTATTTTGAGTTGTTTCATTTCCTCTTCTTTCTTCTTCCTTAATTTTAGTAAAAGGAAAATTGACAGCAACATCCAATACAAAAGTGAAATGAGTTTAAATGCTGTAAGTAATCGGCTTTCTGTCACAGAGCTGAGCATTAGTTTCCTTGGAAGAAACCAGGATTTTTTTCACCTCCAAGAATCCTCAGCTGTACTTTCCTGGTGTTGTGGATACATGGGGAAACTGAGTCAGGCCCCTAGTTCCCCATCCTACCCTCATTAACCAGCTCCCTGATGACCTTGGAAAAGTCATTCAACTTCTCTAAGCCTAAAAAAAGAATTGATAGGAGACTTCTAAGATTACTTTCAGTTCCTGTTTTAATTCTTTAAGAAAAATAAAATTAAATTAAGGGCAGCAGTGACTCACGCCTGTAAATCCCAGCACTTTGGGAGGCTGAGGTGGGCGGCCTCAAGAGGTCAAGAGATCGAGACCATCCTGGCCAACATAGTGAAACCCCATCTCTCTTAAAAATACAAAAATTAGCCGGGTGTGGTGGCGCGCGCTTGCAGTCCCAGCTACTCGGGAGGCTGAGGCAGGAGAATCGCTTGAACAGTGAGCCGAGATCGCACCACAGCACTCTAGCCTAGCAACAGAGGTGGACTGCCTCTCAAAAAAATAAAATAAAAAGATTAAAAGAAAATATCCAGAAAAGACAAACTTGTTGCTCATTTGAGCAGTCTTCCTGGTCTGCCTTTTTTGATGGATAACACCTTCTTGATTTAATTCTCTGCTAGAAATATGCACAGCCATGCTCTTTCCATACAGCCTAACAGCTCATAAAATGCACCTGCCATTAAAATGATTTGCGTGATCCATTTGGCGGCTACTGAGCTGTTTATGGTCCTAACTATCTGGTATTCTTCGTCGTATGGGTTTCTGTTTATGCGACCGTCTTTCTGAGGTCACTCTGTGTGTGCCACTGCCTTCTGGTGCAGTCCTTCGGCCCTCGAGAACCGTCTCTGCGACTGGACACCTGCCTCGCCTCCCATACGGTCGCCTTCCACATAGTACCGATCCTGTCTGAAAACAAGGGTGTGGCCCAGGGAGCAGGGTTAGGGGCGTGTCACACACACCGTGCCTTACAAAGGGGAAAAATTAGAGGTTCCCGCGAGATGTTTGTGCCTCTGGTACTTTTAAAAGTACCGCAGCCAGGCAGCGGGCCTTCCTCCGTTCCCTCGCTCTGGATAGGGCTGCCATTTGCATCCTAGCTGTGATTTAGACGCCTCCAACCTTCTAGTGTTCAGTTACCAGAGTCCTATCGCCGCCCAGATCATCCCAGGTCCCCATGACGCCGTTTATTGTGGCAACCATGCCGGGCGACTGCCCGGAAACCCAGTGCGTCCTGCCCAGCGTTTAAGCGCGAGAAGTGGCAGAGGCGAGTGGCGGCCAAGCGCAGGAGCAGGGGCAGGGGCAGGAGCAGGGGCGCAGGAGCGCGGGAGCTTCGGACTACCGGCGCCGGAGCGGGGCCGGGAGCGCTCGCGGGGGGCGCGCCGCAGCCAAGCCCGCGGAGGAGGAGCGCACGGGCGCAGCATGGGCTGCAGACCTTCCCAACCTGCTGAAGACCGGAGACGTGGCCCCACGCCCAGGAAGGGCTGGGAAGAGGGA